>NC_054481.1:26615824-26951658 GCF_017639515.1 Carcharodon carcharias | reverse complement strand
GCTTTCGGTGGCCAGCTTGCATCAGCCAGAGACACTATTTTAGAAATTGGTGGATCTAGCCATTTGTGCTGCTCTATGAAACTGTGGAAGATATAGTTAGTATGCCAGTGAGTTGTTTCATGTTGGCAAATGGGTAATGTCATGATCTAGCATTGTAAATTAATGATTCATATGTACTCTCATACCTTACGCTTATATTTAAAATTAAAGCTGCAGGGAAAAGCATAGCTGTTATATTTCACAAAGAGAAACCCATTGTGATTATGCACATTGTTTTACTTCCTGGTTTAGCTAAATATTGTTTCATTAGTAGTTTTAATTCTGTACTTGAGATATAACTTTTTAAACATTGTATCTATTATGCAGAAAAAAATGGGATACCAGCCTACAAATAAGGTTGCAAACTAATGAACTTGGCAATGTTGAGATAGCAAGCTGTGTTACCAATTGGTCAAACAGTACAATGGCATCAAGAACAGAATGGTTCAGTGTATATGGAAGGTCACTGTCATGGTCATGAAGAAATTAGTTACATACAGAAGAGGTATTCAACAACTTACTAACAATTCTTTATTTTTGTAATGAGAATGTTTACTCACTTGGTGCATTTGTAGGCATTTTCACCATCCAGCTGCTCAGGCTTTACAAACTGTTCCAGAGCTTTTGTGATGTTTGGTGCAGTCTATAAAATATTTTATATTTTTCACAGGTAATTTATAAAGACAAAGTTTTCAAATGGGAACGCCAATAAGTTTAATTTTTTGCAAGTTTGTTTTAAAATGTTTCTTTAAAAAAAAATTAATCATTTTGGATTTAAAGCCAATCTTTCAAGAAAACTTAGAGCTGAATTCCACTATGTGTGAACTACCATTGAATTAGAGCACATAAATCACCAAAAACCTAACTGGCCAGTAATCCAAACAGTTATAATAAGTAAAACAGCGTAAACAAGGTCAGAACTTGGGTTTAGAATCTACCTAGTAGCACAAACATGTTACCTGTATAACTAAAGGACACAAGTTAATATTTACAGGGTATCTCCTTCCCACTCACTTCAGATCAGATTTACACTTCCTATGCTGTAATTGCTGTGCAAGATTTTAGTCTCCAGACATTTCTTAACAGGTATAATCTTCTAAATTATTTCAATTTGCACCAAATTATGAATTGGTATTTTTCTAATTTGGATGGAAATAGAAGATGACTTGTGACACCTGGAAGGTTTACAAAGATTTACAGGCCACAGTGTTTTAGAATGTACTTTGTCTGATATTTAATTCTGGTCAATGTGTCTAATTCCTTGCTTCTTATCTGTAACATAACATTAGTATTTTGTTGTGTGTCAAAATAGAATCATACAGCATAGAAAAGGTCAGTTGGCCCATTGTGCCAGTTCTTTGAAATAGCTATCCAATTAGTCCCACTTCACTGCTCTCTCCCTATAGCCCTACAAATGCTTCCTTTTCATCCCTGTAAATCTCTTCTGCACCCTCTCCAAGGTTTTGGCATCTTTCCTAAAATGTGGTGCTCATAATTGAACACAATACTGCAGTTGAGGCCCGATTTATAAAGGTTAACATAACTTCCTTGCTTTTGTACTCTATGGGCAGAATTTTGCCGTCGGCAAGCAGGGGTCAGGGCCCGCTCACCGACATGTAAAATAACGCGGGATGACGTTGGGCAGAACCCTCGATGTCACCCTGCCGCATTTAAATTTCAGGAAGGCAGGGCGTAGCAAAATCAGTTGCAGGCCCGCCAACCTGTCAATGGCCACTTGAGGCAGTGACAGGATCAATTAACCAATTAAAGGACCTGCCCGTCCAACCTTAAGGTTGGCGGGTCAGCCAGGAGCCCCAGCTGCAAATAGAAAAAACATGAAACTTCATCCACCGGCGGGATGAGGTTTCATGTAGGGTTTTAAAAATTGTAATAAAGTTGTTCTGTAAATTATGAACATGTCTCAACTCTTGTGACATGAGGGGACATTTAAGGGAATTTTTCCCCCCCCCATTTTTAATATTTTTAAAAGTCCAGGCAATCTCCCCGAGGCTGCACTTAGCCTCAGGGAGATATGTGCTCTTTCATGCACATGCACAAAAGAGCGCATTCTCTATTTCAGGCCTGCCCACATAAACTGGCAGTGCGGCCCTGATCGCTAATGGCAATCGGCTCCGCACCCACTGGCAATTGGGTCAGACCCGCCCGCTCGACAGGCAGAAAATTCTGCCCTGTATCTCTATTTACAAAGCCATGGATCCCATATGCTTTTCTTTTTAAAGAAATGGTTTCTTAATAATGCAATTTTGACCACAGCCATTCAAATACTGTGACCTGTCTATGCAACTGTCTGAAGACAACAGGAAATGCCTGCATAAATTCTAGGGCATAGTTTATAATATAGTTAGATCAGCTGTTAATTCTGAGCAGTGTCACCTCTGCAAAAGAGAGCTTGAAGAACTTGCACTTCTAATCATAGAGAATAAAATCGACTCAGAGGAAATGCAGTACAAATTGAGAGAGGAGAAATGGCATCTTAAAAATGCAAATCGTAGCAGCAAGCAAAGAATAATGCATAGCAATACCTTTATTTCCAGAGCAATATCCAAGTATGGATCATATGTGTCAGAAACTCCTTTGCAGTTTAAACATTTTACTAAAATAGGAAAAACATTATTAGAAAAATGTTCTGCAAGATAATATATAAATCTATATAAAATCATTACAAAGCATTCAACAATTTAATGCAATAAATATCTAACTTCGCAATGATCGACTATTGCCCAGTAAGCAAAGTTCATGGTTTTTAATTTCTGTATGCATCTATTTTCTTAAAATCATCATGTACATATAAAACTACTTGATCTTTAAATAAATGGAACATACCTCTTGACCTTAAGTAACCTCCAAAAATTTGATATATCATTGTGGTAGCCTGAGTTTGTCTATCCAATCTACAGAAGTATCGGAAAGAACATTTAGTATAGTTTTCACGCTCAAATCAATCTTCAGTTCAACTTAAAATTAAATACCAGTTTAGTTCAAGGCAGTTTGGTGGTATGGCATGTTTCTACTCATGATTTGGCAAATCACAAGCTCCCAATGTACATAGGGTCAACCTTTCCAAGCAGTAGTGCACGGGAAAGCAAGAGTGGAAAAAGTGATTCGAAAAGTGCAACTTTGGTGATTTTCTTGTGCTTTGAACTCCCACTCTGGCAACATCAGCAAACCTGATTCAGAAGTAATGCATGATGGTGTTTTAACGAAATAAATCTCGACCAGATATAAATCTATTTTAAAAACTTATATACTTTTCTGCTAACTGTGGAAGCGATCTTTAATTTTTTGTTGCATGTTTGTAATTTTAAGCTAGCCCAATTAAACTATGGTCGTCTGATATATTTTGCTGTGTAGGCATATTTCACATAATGCATATATGTAGTCTTGCATAGATATTAATAGTCATTGAAAGTAATAAAGAAAATCATTCTAAATACCTTGAAACTTTCACTTAGACTTGTACTCACTTGTTGCTTCCATTTAGACATGCTTTCTGGAGAGCATCAACAGTGTAACGCAAGAATTCGTGTGCATCTTCCTGGTTTCCAAATCGAAAATGTTTTGCTATTCCTAAAAGAATGAAAGTTTAAAATAATGGATACAAAGTATACAAATTCAAATAATTTTGAAAAATTAAAACTTTTAGTACAAATTAGATTGAGTTTTCTGTCACTTCAAATGTTTCTCCTACAAGTTTGGGAGGGAACAAATATGAGTATAAAAAACTATGACTTGTGCTGAATTGTGACTGTAGTCAGGGCTGACATGTGCACAAATGCCCTGAGCGCTCTGGCCTAGCAAGGGAAGTGGGGAAAAGAAATCAACAAGGATTTCTACTCCATATCATTATGCAAATGACTCCTGCTGAAATGTGACTTTGATGTGATGTGCTCTATATCTAATAGTCGGACAATATGAGCACATTGATCACAAATATGAAATAGGGTAGGGTGGTTTAACCAGTTTATGGAGCTATTCCTCATTAGGAGAGAGATAGCCTGCTCCCAGTGGAGCAGTTTTTTTTCCTTTATTCTTTCATGGGACATGGACGTTGCTGGCAAGGCCAGCATTTGTTGCCTATCCCTAATTGCCCTTTGAACTGATTGGCTATGCTGGGCCATTTCTGAGGACAGTTAAGAGTCAACCACATTACTGTGGGTCTGGAGTCACATGTAGGCCAGACTGGGTAAGGATGGCAGATTTCCTAAAGAACATTAGTGTACCAGATGGGTCTCTACAACAATCGATTATAGTTCCATGACTCCATTACTGAGATTTATTACATTCCAGATTTATGATTGAATTCAAATCCCACCAGCTGCCATAGTGGGATTTGAACCCATGTGCCCAGAGCATTAGCCCTAACCTCTGGATTACTAGCCCAATGACATTACCACTTTGTCACCATCTCCCTCATTGATAACATCAGAATGCAGCTACCATGTAAGTGGTAGGTTTCATTTCCCATGCTGAGTCAATGAGGACATTACAAGTCATTGTACTGAGTCCAGGGAATGGGAATCAGCCAGAGTCTCATTCTTCACTGCTATCCAATGGCACTTACTGAAGAATTTAGAAATATTTGACTTCAGGATTGGGATTAACTGTGAAGTCTGCCACAATCAAACAATCTTGCTGTCCAAGCTTGCAAATGAACATATTCAAGGAGAAAAGTAGTATCACTTGCACAGAACTATATAGATTGCCTCATAGTATTGGATTAAAATCAATACTCTGATTCCAGTGAGTATTAAGATTTTAGACAACTTGCAAGTTTCTACATTTCAACATAATACAAACAGCAAAATTAAGAGTTTCCACAACAAATAAAAACAATTAACAGTAAACAAGAGCAGCAGAGTCAAATCCGTAAATCAAACCAACACAAAACCAGCCACACCATCAGTACACCATGGATCAATAGTGGCCTATTAAAACTATCATAGGTGTGCAATAAAAAAATCAACTATTCAACGTTACATTTTACATTAATTGTCACAATAACTACTCTGGTTGGTAACAGCTTAATACCTGAATTAAGTTAATAGAAACCCATGGAAGCATAATTATTCACAAACTTCACTGCACAATGACAAATAATGAAAATTGCAATTTGGGTATCATGATGCACCAACATTGACTACAGTATCAGCTAGCCAAGAACTGAAATTCTTGAAATAAACTTTCTGTATAAAATCAAACCAATGTTTTTGCCAATGTATTATTTAGATAATCTGATTTTCTCATGTAATAACCAAACAGAAACAATTTTCAAGAGGGTCTTCAGATACACATTCTTTCTGTTAAACTTCATTGGTAACAAACTGGAGGCATGAGTACTTTAAGTCTAAAATATGGTTTAGCAAATTCAAAACACCCTACATAAACCAAGGAAATAGTTATGAAATAACGTTTTTTCTTTTTAATACCAGTTTAAAACACTTCTCTATGTAAATGCCAACAAGAGGTGCCTGTCAAACTAGATAGATCAAAAGTAAGCTGGAATATTTAAGTGATAGGAAAGTGCTATTATAGAATTGACCAGGTGGATCATTCAACATTTTTATTTGGTGGCTAAAGTGAGTTAACCTTTTGCCTTCTTTTCTAGTAGCTCATTCTTCAGGTCACTTCACCAATTTGTATAACATCCTCGTGTTGCTTTTGACACCAATGTCTAACGCAAAATGACTAAACATCAGGACAATTACACTAATTACAATACCACAAATACAGCTCAGCATATATTAATTCATCTACCTAGCCGAAGGTGACTTCACCTTTTAAGCTGACACCAACATGCATGACAAATAGAGTGTTTCAATTGCCTGTATTGAGGTTCTGTTTCCAGCCAGCAGCAAACAAAATTGAAGTGCCCACCAGCTATAGAATTCCACAAATATGTAAAAACGTCATATGATTTTTCTTCATGGGATGTGGGTGCCCAGCATTTTGCTGCCATACCTAATTACCTTCGAGAAGCTGGCAGTGAGCTGCCTGCTTGAACTGAAGTCCACACAGCACTGTTAGGGAGTTCCAGGATTTTAATCCAATGACAATGAAGGAACAGAGATATAGTTCCAAGTCACAATAGTGTGTGGCTTGGATGGGAACTTTAAGTGGTGGTGTTCCTATGCTTCTGCTGCAGGGTTCAAAATAATGGATAGGCAGATTCACCCTCAAAGACCCACCCAAAAAAAATCAACAACAGGGACAACAAATGAGAGATAAGTCTTCCCCATACAAGGGAGAGATAGAATCTGAGGAGCTGCTCCTCCAATCACAAATTTTGCCTTACCCAAGCCCTCTGCCCAGCTCCTCCAATCACAGGTTCACTCTCTCTCACCCTTGCTGTTTCAAGAGACAGAACTGACTGGAGGAGCAGTAAGGGTGGGAGAAAGGGAACTTGTAATTGGAGGAACTGGAGCAATTATTCTGGCTGGTCCCGCTGCTGCCATTATACTGTACCCAAACCTGAACAGGGGAGAGCAGGATAGCAACATGTACAAGAGACCTCACTCAGCAATGCTCATCCAAGATCAGTGGCCATGGTGCCCGGGTTGAGGCTGGGGCCTGGCTCAGGTTCAGGAAATGGGCAGGCTGGGGTTGGGGATGCTACTCAGAGAGAGAAGCAGCAGCAGAAGGGGCAGACACAGTTGAGAAAATGTAGAAATGGTGGGGCCTCCACCTGAATGAATTCTACTGTTTGGTTCAAATTTGTTAAAACCTTGGTCTGCAGAGACACAAAACTGGACAATTGATTTTGACCTCTGTGCAGCATGGAGGAGTACAGCCCCATTCAGAACTACTGACGTTTGGAAGGTTTTCTTTATCAAATGGATGGCAGAAGTGAGTGGTTCAAATGATAGGCAATCTCAAGGAAGTTATGGTGAATCAGTGGTGGGTGCTGTTGGCTGTAACATTGCTGGTAATTTTCGCCTGAACTTCTTGCTTTTTAAAAATATTTTTGTATTTTACTTGAATTGATTGTAAAGTTTAACTTAATTCAGCCTCTGGCTGTGACAGGAGTGGACTTTACTAAGTTATAAGTTAGCAGCAAGGTGTGAAAAGTTGGTTTAATGTTCAAAGGGAAACATAATTGCAGGGCCATGGGGAAAGAGTAGGCAGGAGTGAGGATTAATTTGTTAGTGCTTACTCTCAGAGCCAGCACAGGCACAATGGGCAGAATGGCCTCATGTGCTGTAACATTCTACGATTTCGGACAGCCAGCATACCTCTGTCTGTTTCTATATTTGTTTACAAGCTTTCAATGTCCATTGTAAAATATATGACATTGGGGAGTATGGTTAATAAGTTAATCACCTCTATAGAGTGGTATGCATGTTTAATGTAACTAATAATAAAAAGGGGTTCCAATCTATGTCTCAATAAAGCACGGATGATCATGTGAGAAGGTGCATTAGCTTAGGGGAAAAAAAAGTCACAAATCTGAAGGGTATGTGAATTAAACCATGCATTATCTGATGGTTACCTTGGTGCTGCGGGATTAATTTGTGTGTATTCTTTTGCACAGTTGGATCTTTAGAGTTAGCATCCTGATTTGTTTGTCAGCACTCAATTTTAAGCAGAAGTACTGAGGGGAAGAATCTTGAAGATGGTGGAACAAAACCATAGAATGGAGAGCGCTAACTGTTTGCAATTATTGTGCTTTTTATATAAAGGGTTTGCAGATGTGTCCCAATAAGTTACCTTGGGCAAAATAGCTAGAATTTTCATTTTGGAAATGGGGTATAGGAGATATGTATATGTCAAACTTAACGCTGAGAGCAGAGGTCGGGAACTTTAACTTCCAACCGGCCTGTGAGCTTCTGCTCATGCGCAAACCAGGAGTGGGTTGCACATTTGCAGATCAGCATTTTTACATTCTTTGGGCCTAGCCTCTGTCAGAAGAAAAATGGTGCGAAAAAGCACCATAAAAGGGAAGTATCCCAGGCAGGGGGCAGGGAGAGCGGTCGAGAAGAACTCCAGAGAGGGACAGGGACAGGAAAAGGTCCCATTTCAGTTAAAAAGAAAGGGGCAGAGAAACAGGCTCCAAACAGGAAAAGGGCTGCAGGGAGCAGATTTTATGTGAAGAAAGCAGCTGAATGTTGGCGACTCCGTGCTGCAGGCCACTGGGGAAAAGGTGCCTCATTGAAGCAGTAGCGTTCTGCTTGGCATGGCCGAAGAGCTGAAGTCATGCCTGTAATTTGGTGCTCGAGTGCGGATTCAGGTATCCAGGGGAATGGAATCTCAGGAGACGAGATCAAAACCCTGTGAGGTGGGCTGTTGTTGTCACAATCCGAGTTGGAGTGACTTTTGGAGAGAATTCCAAGGCGAGATCTTTGAAGGTGAAGGTTGGAATCTCTTGCGAGAGAGACAGAGTTTTAGTGAGATTGACTGATTCACAGTGCTTACTGATGTCTGGTTGGGTTGTTGAGAAATCCACAAACCGTGTCCTGGTCACATCTGCCATTTACTGTGCAGAGTGGTATGTTCAGTCAGTTTGTCTGTTAATTCACAGGTACCTCATTAACTCTGAATGTTAAGAGTATAAGATAGATATTGTAAATTGTTCTTCTCTTTCTGACCTTGTATAGTTAAGTTTATTTGTTTGTTCAAAACCTGTGCGATCTTGTGACTTAATTCATCAAGTGTCTTAAATCTCAAACTTTGTCTACCAGTTAGGGGGCAACAACTTGGGGGTCTCTATATACATACACATCCACACACACACCCACCCCACAATGTCTGTGTGTCTCTGGTTGATGCGATGCATCAACTGTGTTAGCATAGTGGGCAGTGCATAGTGCTCAGTCTGCTTGTCACTTCTTGCTTTCAGCTTTCACCGCTGACTGGTTAGTTTAATTAAAAAAGAGAGCCAAGCACATAAGCCTCTCTCGCCAGAACATAGTCTCTTCATCAACAAGCCCTACGTATACATAAACTGGGTACCTTGCAGACCCAGGCTAAATGACAGGGGACTTAGAGGAGGTCTGGCCCACAGGCTTGTGGCACATAGGCCAACTTGCATGTGGTTATGTCCTGTTGCCCACGGATTAGACCTCCAGCTATGGGTAAATTGCCCCACAGATTTGTGGGTGTCTCAGGAAAGAAGGCGGCTAAGGGAGTAAACCCTGACAGAAAATACGGAATTGAGTCCTGTAGGTGGTAATCCCTCATCTATCGAGCAGTTTGCCGGCAACTCCCGCAGGGGAAATGGTACCATATAATAATGGTTTCATGTTTTCTTTTGAACAATACTAGCAATGCCAAGGGGGGTGCTAATGCTTGGGCAACTCAGGGTCTCCATATTATTTGTCCAGGCCTGCACCCTGGAGAAGACACTCCAGTTTGAACCTGAACTGGAGAAGCCTTATAAATACTGTGGCTACAAGAGCAGGTCAGAGGCCAGGAATCATGCGATTAAAAACCCACCTCCTCACTCCCCAAAGCCTGCCCACCATCTACAGGGCACAATTCAGGAGTCTGATGGAATAATCCCCACTTGCCTGGATCAGTGCAGCTCCCACAAAGCTTGACACCATCCAGGACAAAGTAGCCCGCTTGACTGGCACCACATCCACAAACATTCACTCCCTCCACCACCGACACACAGTAACAGCAGTGTGTACCATCTACAAGGCGCACTGCAGGAATTCACCAAGGCTCCTTCGACAGCACCTTCCAAACCCACGGCCAATGCCATCTAGAAGGACAAAGGCAACAGATAGCCTAGATGAATATAGGAAGTGCAGGGACGAATTAAAAAAGGAAATAAAGAAATCAAAGAGAGGGCATGAAAAAAGATTAGCAAGTAAAGTTAAAGATAACCCGAAGATGTTTTACCAATACATTAATCCTAAAAGATTAGTTAAGGAAAAAGCGGTTCCTATCAGAGATGAAGATGGAAACTTGTGCGTAGGTGCAGAGGCTGTGGGAAGGGTTTTGAATTAATATTCTGTCTCTGTGTTTACAAAGGAAAGGGAGGATGTAGATATAGTAGTCCAGGAGGAACACTGGGAGATATTGGATGGGATAGTCATAAAGAGAGAGGAAGTACTCGAAGGGTTGAAATCCTTGAAGGTTCTTAAGTCACCAGGGCCAGATGGATTGTTTCCGAGGCTGCTGAAGGAAGTCAGGGAGGAGGTAGCAGGTGCTCGGAGGATGATTTTCCAATCTTCACCAGATACAGGGGAGTTACCGGAGGACTGGAGAAATACAAACATAGTTCCATTGTTTAAAAAGGGATCAAAGGGAATGCCAAACAATTATGTGCCAGTTAGTCTTACATCGGTGGTGAGCAAATTAGTAGAATCAATCCTGAGAGATAGGATTAACTGTCACGTGGAAAGGCATGGACTAGTCAGGGATGGTCAGCAAGGATTTGTTAAAGGAAGGTCTGGTTTCACAATTTTGATTGAACTCTTTGAGGAAGTGATGAGAAGAGTTGATGAAGGTAGTGCAGTGGATGTTATGTACATGGATTTTAGCAAGGTATTTGACAAGGTCCCACACGGCAGATTGGTCAGGAAAGTAAAAGCCCATGGGATTCAGGGTAATGTGGCAAACTGGATAAAATGTTGGCTTTGTAACAGGAAACAAAGGGTAATGGTCAATAGATGCCCTTGCGAATGGAAAGTTGTCTCAAGTGGTGTTCCACATGGCTCAGTGTTGGGACCCTTGCTACTTGTGTTATATATTAACGATGTGAACGTGAACGTGGGGATTGGGAAAGTTGCAGATGACACAAAGATTGGCCCGAGTAGTGGATAGTGTAGGGGATAGCCATAATTTCCAAAACGATATTGATGGGTTGGGGGAGTGGGCAGTAAAATGGCAGATGGATTTTAACATAGAGAAGTGTGAGGTCATACTTTAGGGAGGTCAAACAGCTACAGGGATTACATAATAAATGGGCATGTACTAAGAGGGGTAGATGAAGTGAGAGATCTTGCCGTACAAGTGCACAGGTCCATGAAGGCAGCAGTTCAAGTAGACAAGGTTGTAAAGAAGTCATATGGAATGCTCTCCTTCATTGGCAAAGGGCCAATAGAATATAAAAGTAAGGATATAATGTTGGAATTGTATAAAACACTGGTGAGGCCACAACTGGAGTATTGTGTGCAGTTCTGGTCACCACATTACAGGAAGGAAGTAATAGCTTTGGAGAGAGTGCAGGGGAGGTTTAAAAGAATGTTGCCAGGGTTAGAAAAGTGTAGCTACAAGGAGAGATTGGATAGGTTGGGGCTATTTTCCTTAGAAGGCTGAGAGGTAACTTAATTGAGGTGTACAAAATTATGAGGGGAATAGATAGAGTGGACAGGATAAAATTGTTTCCCTTGGTGGAGAATTCTAGAACCAGGGGACATAGATTCAAGATAAGTGGCAGTAGGTGTAGGGGGGACATGAGGAAATACTTTTTTTATGCAGAGGGTAGTGGGTGTCTGGAATTCGCTGCCCAAGTTGGTGGTAGAGGCAGAAACTCTAAACTCTTTTAAAAAGTACCTGGATCTGCACCTTAAGTGATGTAAGCTGCAGGGCTATGGGCCGGGTGCAGGAAAGTGGGATTAGAAAGTGCACCTGGGAGTCCCCAGGTTGGCAAGGACAAGATGAGCCGAATGACCTGCTTCTGTGCTGTAACTTTCCTATGGTTCTAGATGGATGGGAACACCACCACCTGGAAGCTCCCCTCCAAGTCACTCACCATCCTGACTTGGAAATATATTGCCATTCCTTCACTGTCGCTGAGTCAAAATCCTGGAACTCCCTTCCTAACCGCTCTGTAGGTGTAGCTACGCCATTTGGACTGCAGCAGTTCAAGAAGGCAGCTCACCACCAACTTTTCAAGGGCAATTAGGGATGGCCAATAAATGTTGGCCCAGCCAGCGAAGCCCATATCCCATGAATGAATAAAAAAAAGTTGTGGTTTACATTAGCACAATCCAGGAAGAAACAGTTATCTGTTATAAGCTCTCTCCTAAATGGCGAAGAGCACAAGTGCCAGGTGTTACTTGTGACTGTGGGAGAGGTCATGGTGTGTAACTGGACAGCTACTACCTGCCTCAAGCTGGGCAGCTGGCAGTCAGTTGGGTGCTATCCTGCCACAGCTTCTTGCTTCAATGGGTGTCTGGGGCTTAGAGAGTCATCGCTCAAAAGGCAGGTCGCTAATCTATAGACCAGGCAATACAAACTCAACAAGCAAGGCACCAGTTTTGCACATCACAAGCTGGGATGCAACAACCATGCATCCTTGCCTTATCAATGACTGTCTGCAGGTTGATGGCACATGCAAAACAACTGTGATCAACAAAGAACTTAGGCGGCTCAATGTAGACATTGTTGCACAACTCTTGACAATTGAATCCCCATCACAGAGGGCTGAGAGAGACTTTTTACACTTCTCTTATCAACAAACATTGGCTTAGTTAACTTCATGTGCACCTATGCTCTGACGCTCATCTCCACCCCGGGTGTCAAGGATCAATTGTATAAGGCATTTGAGGTTGTCATCAGCAGAATGCCGGACAGTGAGGGACCGTATCTTCTAGGGAACTTCAATGTAAGGTTGAGTACTGACTACAACTTGGCCTCGTGCATATTACGCCAGGGAATTGGCAAAGTGAACGAAAATGGACAGAAGTTGCTGGAGCTATGCTGTTACCATGGACGCTGAGATGAACAGCTAAGTCCAAACTGGCCTGGAGACATCCAAGATCATGCCATTGGCACCAGCTAGGTCTCATCATTACCAGACATACAACCCTGTCCTCATTACTGGTAACTATCACAGTGCTGACTGTGACACTGATGTGTAGCAAGGTCAGGCTTCAGCCAAGGAAACCATACCACTCCCAGAAGAAAGGTCGTCCTCGGATTAACTGACCCAGAAAGGACCCAGGGTTTCTCAACATCCATAGACAACAGCCAAGGCCAGAGTATGGTGTCAAAGTGAGATCATCTGCACAACATCATTTATGACTCTGCACTCACTGCGTAAGGGGACAGAAAGATCAGGGGCTTACTGGACTGAAATGGAGCTATTTACTGCAACAAAGTCAGTTACTGTAACAAGCCCTCATGAGCAAGTCCCTAGCAAATAAAACCTAGATGCTCAGAGCTGCTAGAATCAAGTAACAGCAGACCGTCCATCACTGCTATTAAAACTCGGCAACAATATATAACCTGCTGCTGAATCAGGGGATATAGAGGGATGTATGAAGAAAGTAAGAAAGCAAAAAGCCCAGCAGTAACTAAACCAGCCCCATTGAAGACAGAGACAGGGATGATCATCACTGAACCTCGCAAGCAGGTGGAAAGATGGGTGGAGTACTACCATGAACTCTATGCAAAGGAGAACATTGTCACTCAAGATCTCAGCACCATTCCAGACTTTTCTGTTGTGGAGGAGCTGGACAGCAAGTCCAACATAGTAGAGCTGACGAAGGCCAGGGCCATCTTTGCCAATTGTAAAGCCCCAGGAAATGATGGCATTCCACCTGAGATCATTAATTGTTGCGTATCTGGTAAGTGATTAAGGTTTATTCGATTCCTAAGGCTCAAAATAGTATATTCTGAGCGAGAGGCAAGTGGGAGAGGATAAATGGCGCAGATCGAGAGGCCTACCTGCGTTGAGGCCAGCGGCGGAATGACGTCACAAACCACAACGTGACACGAGTGCAGGGAAAGCAGCGGACTGGTGAGTATTTCTAGTCTTTAAAGTAAAAGTAAGGTCTTTAGCTTGTGTTTAAGTCTCTAGTTTTTTTTCTCTCTTTTTCTTAAAAGTAGCTTGTTAAGTATAAGATCGACACTGGTGTTTAAAAAATTAATTATAATATAGCGTAAAGAGCAGGAATACTAGAATAACTAATAAATTAAATTAAATATGATAGCAATGGCAGGACAGGTGATGTGTTGCTGCTGCAGCATGTGAGAGCTGCTGAACACCAAGGTGATCCAGAGCGAATACATCTGTAGTGAATGCTTGCACCTCGAGGAACTCAGATCTGAGTTGAGGAGATGAGTCCGAATTGCAGCCATTGTGCCACATCAGGAAGGGGAAAAGTTACCTGGACACTTTACTCTAGGAGGCGGTCATACCTCTCAGATTAGGTAATGCAAATTTGGTTTGTAATCAGGGACAGGAGGGCTTGACTGCAGCTGAGGCAGGTTTGGGGACCCAGGGGGTAGCATTCGAGGAGCCTCAGCCCCTGCAATTGTTCAACAGTTAGTTATGAGGTTCTTGCAAGCTGTGTGGATGAGAGTATGGACTGCAGGAAGGATGAGCAAACTGACCACAGCGCCATGGTACAGGGAGCCATTCAAGTGGGGGGACAGTATAATTAGGGGGATAGATACTATACTCTGCAGCCGAGCCTGAGTTCCTAAGGCTGTGTTGCCTACCCGGTGCCAGCGTTAAGGACATGTCTCAGAGCTGGTGAGGAAATTGGAGTGGGAGGGGAGGGATCCAGTTGTTGTCAGCCATGTTGGTACCAATGACATTGATAGGACTAGAAAGAATTTGAACAGCTAGAAGCTAAATTACAAAGCAGAACCTCCAAGGTAATAATCTTGTGATTACCAGCTGAGCCATGGGCAAACTGGCATAGGGTAAATAAAGTCAAGGAGTTAAATGCGTGGCTCAAAGATTGGTGTGTGAGGAATGGGTTTCAGTTCATGGGGCACTGGCACCAGTACTGGGTAGAAGAGAGCTGTTCCAGTGGGACAGGCTACACTTGAACAGTGCTGGGACCAGTGTCCTGGCGAGTCGAATACCTAGGGCTGTAGAGAGGGCTTTAAATAAAATGGTGGGGGGGGTGTTGTGTGTGTGTGAGAGAGAGTGCGGTAGTTCTGGAGAAGGGATACATAGGCTTACAAAGCAAGGGGATATGGCAGCTTTGCAGGGCAGCTATTTAGGTAATGATATCCAGAGTGTGGCAGGGAGGGACAAAGTGTACAAACATAAAAAAACAGATGCAAGTAGGGTCAAAGGGGTGGAAAAATGGTAAAATGGCAAAATTAATGGCTCTTAAATGCTTGTAATATTCGGAACAAAATAAATTAATTAATGGCCTAAATAGAGGTTAATGGGTATGATCTTACAGCCATTACAGAGACATGGTTATAAGGAGATCAAAGCTGGGAACTAAATATTCAGGGGTCTGTGACTTTTTGAAAGGACAGGCAGGAAGGAAAGGGTGGTGGAGTAGCTTTGTTAGTACGAGATGGAATAAGTACAATAGCAAGAAATTATCGATCTTCGATTGGAAGATGGAGAATCCATATGGTTGGAAGTAAGAAATAACAAGGGGAAGAATACACTGCTGGGAGTAGTCTATAGGCCCCCTAATAGTAGCTATATTGTAGGAATCAGGAGATAATGAGGGAATGTAAAAAAGGCAGTACATTACTTATGGGTGACTTTAATTTTCCTGTAGATTGGGAAAATCAAATTGGCAGAGGTAGCCACGAGCAAAAATTCAGGGTGTATTCGGGACAGTTTCCTAGAACAATAGGTTGTGGATCTAACCAGGGGTCAGGCTATTTTGGATCTGGTAATGTGCAATTAGGCAGGTTGAATAAATGATCTAAGTGTAAAAGATCCCTAGGAAACAGTGACCATAACATGGTAGAATTTAGCATTCAGTTTGAGAGTGAGAAGCTTGGGTGGGAAACAACTGTGTTAAACTTAAAATAAGGCTAATTACAAAGGGATGAGGGCAAAGTTGGCTACTGTGGATTGGGAAAGTAATTTAGCAGAAAAGACGGTTGATGAACAATGGCAGATGTTTAAGAAAGTAGTTCATGACTCACAACAAAGATATATCCCAGTGAGGAAGGAGGATTCTAGAATGGGGATAAACCAACCATGATTAACCAAGAAAGTTAAGGATAGCATCAAATTGAAGGAAAAATCAATGTGGCAAAAGATTAGTGGTAAGCCAGAGGATTGGGAAAGTTTTGAAAACCAACATAAGATGGCCAAAAAAAATAAGAGGGGGAGAAAATAAACTTTGAGGATAAACTAGCAAGTAATATAAAAACAGACAATAAGAGCTTCTTTAAATATATAAAAAGGAAGAGAGGGGCCAAAGTGAACATAGGCCCCTTGCCTATTGGAACACTGCCAATGTAACACCCGTATTCAAAAAGGGAGACAGACAAAAAACAGATAACTATTAGACAGTTAGCTTAACATCTGTGATTGGAAAAATTTTAGTCTATTATCAAGGTTGCAATAGCAGAACATTTAGAAATTCAGAGTCAGCATGACTTCATGAAGGGGAAATCATGACTGACAAATTTATTAAAATTCTTCAAGGTGGTAACAAGCAGGATAAAGGGGAACCAGGAGATGTCATATATTTGGGCCTGAATTTTTCTGGCAGTGGCCAGGCTTGGCGGGAGCGGTCGCAGGGCCAATCACCGCCTGCGATCGACTCCGTGCCATCATTTTACATGTTTACATGGGCGGGCCAATTAAGGCCCGCCCAGTGTAATATGTGAGCCATAGCGCTCAGCGCTACCTGTGCAGGTGGTGGGAGGGGGGAAAGAGTGTATACAGGCGAAAGAGCACTTCAATCTCCCTAAGGCAATCGATGTTTAAAAATTAAATTAAAGGTTTAAAAATGTATTTAAACATGTCCTCTTGTGAATGTGTCACATGAGATGGGACATGGTTTTATATTTAGGAAAAAAAGTTATTTATTTCATAAAAGCTTTAGGAAACCTCATTCCCCTTGTAGATGAGGTTTTCTAAAAAACACGAAGGCTGCTTGGCTTTTTCGTCTATCCGCCAACCTTAAGGTTGAATGGGCAGGATTACTAATGACATGAATTACTTTCCTAATAACCTTAATAGGCTGCTTGCATATTGGCGGGCGCGCAGCCAACTCCGGCACACGCCTGCTGAATGAAATATTGTGGGATGTACGACCAGCGTCATCGCGCGTCATTTTGTGTGTCGGGCCTGTCCCCCCACACTGACTCAAAAAATCCTGTCCTTGGATTTAAGGCGTTCGATAAGGTACCACACATAAGGCTAATTAATAAGATAAGAGCCCATGGTGTTGGGGATAGTATATTAGCATGGATGGAGCATTGGCTAAATACTAGAAGACAGAGTTGGGATAAGGGGGGCATTTTCCAGATGGCAATCTGTAACAAGTGGAGTGCCACAGGGATCAGTGCTGGGGCCACAATTATTTACAATACATATTAATGATTTGGAGCAGGGGGAAGTGAATGTACCATCACCAAGTTTGCAGATGATACAAAAATAGGTGGGAAGATAAGTGTTGAGGATGACAGAGTCTACAGAGGGATATAGACAGGTTAAGTGAGTGGGCAAAAACTTGGCAGATGGAATATAATATGGGAAAATGTGAGGTTATGCACTTTGGCAGGAAGAATAGAGGAGTTGAATATTATTTAAATGGAGAAAGACTGCAGAAAGCTGCAGCACAGAGGGATTTGGGTCCTCGTGCATGAATCCCAAAAAGCTAGCATACAAGTTTAGCAGGTAATAGGGAAGACAAATGGAATGTTGGCCTTTACTTTAAAGAGAATGGAGTGCAAAAATAGGGAAGTCTCGCCAAAATTACACAAGGCACTAGTTAGACTACACCTAGAATACTATGAACGGTTTTGCTCGCTTTATCTAAGGAAAGATGTACTGGCACTGGAGGCAGTCCAGAGAAGGTTCACTAGGTTGATCCTGGGTATGGAGGGATTTTCTTATGAGGAGAGGTTGAGTAGCTTGGGCCTGTACTCATTGGCGTTTAGAAGAATGAGGAGTGACCTTATTGACACATATAAGATTCTTAGGGGGGCTTGACAGGGTAGATGCTGAGAGGTTATTTCCCCTTGTGGGGAATCTAGACCAGAGGGCATAATCGCAAAGTAAGGGGTCGCCCATTTAAGACAGCGATGAGGAGGAATTTCCTCTGAGGGTAGTCAATCTATGGAATTCTTTACCGCAAAGGCTGTAGACTCTGGGTTGTTAAGTATATTCAAGGCTGAGATAGACAGGTTTTTAATCAGTAAGAGAATCAAGAGTTATGGGGAAAAGGCAAGAAAGTGGAAATGAGGATTATCAGATCAATCATGATCTCATTGAATGGCGGAGCAGCCTCAGTGGGCTGAATGGCCTACTCTGCTCCTATGTCTTATGGTGCAATGGTCTTACCGTGGCCCTGATGGAACCAAACTGAATATTGGTGAGCCAGTTGCTGCTGTGTGAGTGCCGCTTAATAGAACTGTCAACAATAATCTCCATCACTTTGTTGATGAACAAGAAAAAGTTAATAGGGCGGCAATTGGCCAGATTGAATTTTGCCTGCTTTTTGTGGACAGGACGTGTCTGGGCAATTTTCAACATTGAAGGATTGTAGCTGTACTGTAGTAGCTTGGTCAGGGGCACCCTAGTTCTGGACTCAAGTCTTCACAGCTTGCCTGAACTTAGTTTATGCTACTTGTGTTGAATTAGTTTTCAATCCTGTGCCAAGTGTATTCTAGTAACATAAAAGTATGATCAAAATTTGGGGACAATATTATTACCAATTTTCAACATTGCCAGTTTGTTGTCAGGGCCCGTAGCCCTTGCAGTGTCCAGTACCTTCAGCCGTTTCTTGATATCACGTGAAGTGAATCGAATTGGCTGAAGATGGACATCTGTGACGCTGAGGACCTCAGGAGGCGGCCTGTTAAAACAACAGGTTTTTGGTTCACCACAGTGGTATGGAAGGTCCTGTTGAGACCAAATCTCACAGCCACATGGTATGCAAACTAAAGCTATGCTGGACTGTATTTAGCAATAATAAAGTACTGTAAAAGGAATTAAAAGAACATGCATTTTGAAACAAAATTCATAGAATGCCTAAGTTTCTATGAATTGCCATCATTGCACCAATCAGCAAATGAAGGGATTATATAAAAATGCACACATTTTTAATTTCATTTAACTTTTCTTTTGGTGGCCTCCAACTATTTCTAGAAAGTTTCAAAGTTCCTTACCAGGAGTTGGCATTTGTATGGCCTACACAGTATTAATTATATAGTTTGTGAAAAGAGATGACTAATACAAATGCACTGAAAGCATCAACACAACACATTGCAGCACAGAATAGTGGCCGTTGGCATGACCCCTTTCACTACCAACTCCAGCCAGACCAATATGGAATGATACCAATCAGAGCCCTGCCAACCAAACTCTGCTTTTGCCACATTCCTCCAAATCATCCCAAATAAATAAACTATTTGCAATAATGCAAGCAGCTTTAATGACAAGAAGTGGATCTCTTCATTAAGCAAATCATTATGAATGATTTATTCCAATCCTGAAATATTTTAAAGGGTACTCTGGGAGAAACTAACACAAGCTCTACTCTTTCTTGCCTGTAGAAAATTATACCAGTGATTCAGAAAGTTTCAATCCTTCTGTAGCACAGAATTATATTTTATACATAGGAAGAATCAAGAGGGCAGAAAATTTTATAGGAGAGTATCAAGAGAATAAGGACATAGTCATTAAAAGGTTATCTTAATACTTAAAAGGGCCTGATTTTCAACAATTCAGCACTCGCAAAAAATGTGTTTTAGCACTTTGTTTTGTGTATGCCTGTCATTTTGCATTATGCATTTTGGTATTTTTTGGCATGTTCCAAATTGTATTGATCAGGGTATCAAATCAGTAATCACAAATGCAAAGTTTCTCCCATTTTTAATGAACGCATTAAGTGTAGAGGAAGTTCCTTATAAGTTTGGTAAAAATCTAATAAATGCTAACTTACTGAGGTCACGAGTCAGTGCTTAGGTGCTGTATCCAGTTCACCTACTGATTTATCAAAAGGTACCACGAGTCTGAAGAGAAAAATCACTGATCAAGTTTGGTGAAAATCAGATAAAATGATAAGTTACTGAGGTGATAAGTTAGTGTTCATGTATAAAGGTCTACAGAAGCACAGTCCAGCACACCAAGCATGCCCATTTTCAAAAGGAACCCCTGAGATAACAGATGGGAAGTCACGAGTTCTGTGAAAGTCCTCATGAGTTCTCGGGTTATTTGAATCTAATATCAATGAAGCTCCTTTTATTTAAAAAAATACAAAACCGTACATCAAAACCTCCTTACATTAGCCCTTAAACTTAGCTTGTATCTGGTACAGCATTTTTAAGAAACCCTCCCTTATCAGCAGGTCTACTATTTGAGGGACTGTTAAATCAAATTGCATTTTTGCTAAATGGGATATTGGGAGTTTTTAAAAGAAGAGATTTGGGAGAAATTGTATTATGCAAGTCCGCCCAATTTTCCACAAAAATTACAAACCAATGGTTTCATGTCATAAAAGGCATTAAGGTTTTCAAATTCTATATATACAGTGGAACATCCATTATCAAGGTTCAATTAACAGACAAAATTATTGTGCAAAACTTTACTGCACAGCTTGCTAATACCAATCTCCTCCTGGCCTAAATTAACCTTACGGGACAAGAAAACTTGAACTCAGTTTATGTCACTTGTATTGGATCAGTTTTCAATCCTGTGCCAAGTGTATTCTTATATCATAAAGCTATGATAAAAATTTGGGGACAATATTATCTACCACTTTTCAACATTATGGAGTGCTACATTATGACAGATAATGGAGGTTGCAGTGTATTGTTATTTTGATAGTTTGAGGTTAGTTACTGCAAGGAAAAAAACCATTCTTACGTCTGAGGTCGTTAATGACAGACATAGGCTTGATGACATTTCCAGAACTGGAGAAGACCTGGGTGATATGATTCTGCATCATACACATCATACAGAATCCTTGTTCATTACCTACAAAGGAAAAGCAATGATAATTATTCTTCACTCAAAATGAATCAGGCAACATGTTGCTTTACAGCAACAGGGAAGCTAACAAGGCAATTTTGTACAAGTGTTATATGAATCGCCCTTTCACCTTTGTCAATTACCACCTAGCATTTTCCTTTGCTCTGAGGTAGTCCTCTATCAGCTGTGTCCACCTCTCTTACAACTCACTGTTTGAATCAGTCCTGTCCAACTTCTGACCTTCTCACACCAAAAATGCAAAACAGTCCAAGCCAAATCCTCTTCTAATATCCTCTGTGATACTGGTACATTAGCCTTCTTCAACTCTATTACATTTGGCACTGTTGACTGCATCATCCTCCTCTAACCCCTTTCCTTGTTCGGCTCGATAGAACTGCCCTTTCGTGCTTCCACTCCTACCTGTCTAAATAGTATCTCTAGCAATTGCTTTTCCTACTCTTGCAGTCATCTTCAGAGACCCCTAAGAATCTAACTTTGGCTCTCTCACCTGTGTGCTGCTCCATGGTACCGTCATTTGCAGACATGGGGTCAACTTCCACATTGACACCAGTGATACACAGCCGTATACCTCCACGATCTACATTTGCACCACGTATTTCCATTATCTCTGTAGTGAAGTCTGAAGTGATCAGATACTCATCACAAACACCGTTTCCTTGTCATTGATTCCATCCAACTAGCTAGCCACGCACTCAAGTTAAACCTGAATGTCTATTACCATAACATTCTGTTCAACTTCAAGCTGAGCTTCCTTGGCAAACGGAGTGCAGCTGACTGAGTGAAGACTAGGAGTTTGGTGAACAGGGAGAAAGAGTTGTTCGTTTCCTCTTTCTATCTTTCTCACCCCATAGAAATTGGTTCCTGCTCCATTTCAGGGAAAGGAGCTAGCTGTTTGGTATCTGGTAAGTGGCTAACTTCTATTCTATCCCAAAGGTTTAAAATAGTACACAATTTGGTAGTTAAGTTAATAACAGATAAGAAAGCAACATTAATAAGTGATTAATATAATTAGTTATTTAAAACACATTAAGGATGGCAGGGCAGATGATGTGTCAAGGCTGCAGCAAGTGGGAGCTCCTGGATAACATTGCGATCCAAGGCAAACACATTTACTGTGAGTGTTTGCGGCTTGAGGAACTTTGGCTCAGAGTCATTGAACTGGAGACTGAGCTGCAGGCTCGGCAACACATCATGGAGGGAGAAAATTAACTGGATGCTTTATACCAGGAGGCAGTCGCACCACTTAGGATAGGGTCTTCTGATTTGGTCAGTGGCCAGGGACAGGGAGTGAGGCAGGTAAGGGGACCCCGAGGGCAGGAGTGTCAGCCTCTGCAATTGTCCAACAGGTTTGAGGTTCCCTCAGCTTGTTTGGATGAGATGGGGTCGCAGGGTGGTTGAGCAAACTGACCACGGCACCATCATTCAGGAAGCCATCCAAGTGGGGAGCGAAAAGGAATGTAGTGGTAGTAGGGGACAGTATAGTAAGGGGGATTTACACTGTTCTCTGTAGCAAACAGCAAGACGGCCCAGTGCCAGGGTTCGGGACATGTGCTCAGGTCTGGAGAAGAACTTGCAGAGGGAGGGAGAGGAAGTGGTCGTGGTCCATCTAGGTAGCAATGACATAGGCAGGATGAGGAAGGAGGCTCCGCATTGTCAGTATGACAAGCAAGGTACCATATTAAGAAGCCAAGCCTCAAAGGTAATTATTTCCGGATTATTACCTGAGACACATGCAAATTGGCATAGGACAAATAAGATTAGAGAAATGAATGCGTGGCTCAAAGACCGGTGTAGAAGAAGTGGCTTCCAGTTCGTGGGGCAATGCATCAGTATTGGGGAAAGTGGGATCTGTGCCATTGGGACGGTCTACACCTGAACAGTGCTGGGGCTGGTGTCCTCGTAAACTGCCTAACGAGGGAATAGAGAGGGTTTTAAACTGAATTGTAGGGGAAAGAGATCGAATTTGGGAAGATGTAGTAAACCAAAGAGTAGAAGCAAGGCAAGAGAGACGGGT
This sequence comes from Carcharodon carcharias, assembly GCF_017639515.1. Classification (NCBI taxonomy): domain Eukaryota; kingdom Metazoa; phylum Chordata; class Chondrichthyes; order Lamniformes; family Lamnidae; genus Carcharodon; species Carcharodon carcharias. The sequence goes on along the minus strand of NC_054481.1, from coordinate 26,928,754 downwards.
ATTAATATGGGAAATGATAAACAGACTGTGACAGGAAGGGACAAAGTACAAATCTATGAGTAAATCAGGAGATAAGGCTAGACACAACAAGAATAATAAAAGGACCAAACTAAAGGCTCTGTATCTAAACGCATGTAGCATTAGAAACAAAACAGATGAACTGATGGCACAAATAAAAATAAATAAGTACAATCCGATAGCCATTACAGAGACATGGCTACAGGATGACATAGACTTGGACGTGAATATTGAAGGGTATGTGACATTTAGGAAGGGCAGGAAGTTAGGAAAAGGTGGAGGGGTGGCTCTGTTAACTAATGGTGGTATTAGCACATTGGAGAGGGGTGACCCAAGTTCAGGAAATCAGTTTAGAAGCGACTTGGGTTGATAAAGACAAGAAGTCACTTGTGGGAATGGTGTACAGGTCCCCTAATTGTAACTACACAGTAAGACAGAGTATAAAAGAGATTAAGGGAGCTGGCCAGAAAGGTACAGCAATAATCATGGGGGATTTTAATCTACATATAGGCCGGAAAAATCAGGTGGGCAAAGGTAGCGTAGGTGAGGAGTTCATAGAATGTTTTCAGGATAGTTTCTTAGAACAGCATGGTCTGGAGCCAAACAGACAGTAGGCTAGATTAGACCTAGTATTGAGCAACAAGATCAACTGATAACTTTCTACTGAAGGCACCCCCAGGTGTCAGCGATCATAATATGATTGAATTTTACATTCATTTTGAGGGAAAAATGAGTGCGTCGAAGATTAGTACTTTAGACTTAAATATGGGCAATTATGAGGGCATGAAAGCGGAGCTAGCTAAAGTGAACTGGCAAATGAGGTTAAGGGTAGGTCAATAGTATGAGGTCAAGGGGTAGTTCAGTTGCTGACATTTAAAGGGATTTTTCAGAAGACACAATATATACATTCCAATGAGAAAGAAAAATTCCAAACAGAGGGCCCACCATCTGTGGGTAACTAAAAAAGTGAAAGACAGTATCAAACTTAAAAGAAAAAGCATATGATTATGCAAAGACGGGTGGCTGGTCAGAGAATTGCAAAGAATATAAAGAACAGCAAAAAATGACTAAAAGATTAATAAAGGGGGAAAAATTAGAGTATGAGAGAAGGATAGGTAGCAATATAAAAACGGATAAGTAAGAGTTTCCATAGATATTAAATAAGAAAAGAGTTAACAAAGTGAGCATTGATCCTTTAGAAAGTGCAACTGGGGAATTGATAATGGAAAATAGGGAGATGCCAGATGAATTAAACAGGTATTTTGCTTCAGTCTTCACTATAGAGGACACAAGTAACATCCTGGAAACAGCTGTAAATCAGAAAATGGAAGGGAGGGAGGAACTTCAGAAAATTACAATCATCAAGGAAGTCGTACTAAGCAAATTGTTGGGGCTACGGCTGACAAATCCCAGGGTCTGGATGGACTTTAGTTCCAAAATTCCCTAGATTCGGGGAAGGTTCCATTAGATCGGAAAATAGCAAGTATAACTCCTTTATTCAAAAAGGGGGACGGAAAGCAGGAAACTATAGGCCAGTTAGCCTTACATCTGTCATAGAAACATAGAAACTAGGAGGAGTAGGCCATTCGGCCCCTCGAGCTTGCTCCGCCATTCATTATGATCATGGCTGATCATCCAACTCAATAGCCTGCTCCCGCTTTCTCCCCATATCCTTTGATCCCTTTCACCCCAAGAGCTATATCTAACTCTTTCTTGAAAACATACAATGTTTTGGTCTCAACTACTTTCAGTGGTAACAAATTGCACAAGCTCACCACTCTCTGGATGAAGAAATTTCTCCTCGTCTCAGTCCTAAATGGTCTACCCCATATCCTTGGGAAAATGTTAGAAGCTATTATTAAAGATGTTATAGCAGGGCACTTAGAAAAATTCAAGGCAATCAGGCGGAGTCAACATGGTTTTGTTAAAGTGAAATCATGTTTAACCAATTTATTGGAGTTGTTTGAGGAAGTCACATGTGGAGAAAAGGGGAACCAGTGAATGTACTGTACTTAGATTTCCAGAAGGCATTTGATAAAGTGCCACATCAAAGGTTACTGCAGAAAATGAAAGCTCATAGTGTAGGGGGTAACACATTAGCATGGATAGATTGACTAGCAAACAGGAAACAGTTGGCATAAATGGGTCTTTTTCTGGTTGGCAGGATGTGATGAATGGTGTGCCACAAGGATCAGTGCTGGGGCCTCAAATTTTTACAATTTATATAAATTACTTGGATGAAGGGACTGAAGGAATGGTTGCTAAATTTGCTGATGACACAAAATTAGGTAGGAAAGTAAATTGTGAAGAGGACGTAAGAAGGCTACGAAGTGACATAGATAGGTTAAGTGAGTGGACAAAGATCTGGCAAATGGAGTATAATATGGGCAAGTGAAATTGTTCATTTTGGCAGGAAGAATAAAAAAGATTATCTAAATGGTGAGAGATTGCAGAGCTCTCAGATTCAGAGGGATGTGGGTGTCCTTGTGCATGAATCACAAAAGGTTAGTAAGCAGGTAATTAGGAAAGCTAATAGAATGTTATCATTTATTGTGAGGGAAACTCATTACAAAAGTAGGGAGGTTATGCTTCAGTTGTACAGGGCATTGGTGGGACCACATCAGGAGCACATTAATGGTCTCATTTAAAGAAAGACGCAAATGCGTTAGAAGCAGTTCAGAGAAGGTTTACCAGATTAATACCTGTAACTAGTGGAGTGCCACACAGGGATCAGTGCAAGGGTCACAATTATTTGCAAATTATTAATGACTTGGGTGAGGGAAGTGAATGTACTAGCGCCAAGTTTGCGATGACACAAAAATAGGTGGGAAGGCAAGTGATGAGCATGACACAAGGTCTACAGATGGAGACTGACATGCTAAGTGAGTGGACTTAGGCTTGGCAGATAAATTAATGTGGGAAAATGTGAGGCTATGCATTTTGGCAGGAAAAATAGAGGAGCTGAATATTATTTAAATAGAGAAAGACTGCAGAAAGCTGCAGCACAGGGATTTGGGGGTCCTATTTCATGAATTCCAAAAAGCTAGCATAAAAGTTCAGCAGGTAATAGGGAATACAAATGGAATGTTGGCCTTTATTTCAAAGAGAATGGAGTATAAAAATAGGGAAGTCTTACAGAGATGAAGAGGAATTTCCTCTCAGATGGTAGTGAATCTGTGGATTTCTTTACCTCAGAGGGCTGTAGAGGCTGGGTCGTTAAGTATATTTCAAGGCTGAGATAGACAGATTTTTAATCAGTAAGGGAATCAAGGGTTATGGGGAAAAGGCAGGAAAGTGGAGTTGAGGATTACCAGATCAGCTATGACCTTATTGAATGGCAGAGCAGACTTGATGGGCTGAATGGCCTACTTCTACCCCTACATCTTAGTCACATAACAGGAATGGATGGGTTGTCTTATGAGGAAAGGATAGTCAGGCTAGGCTTGTATCCACTGAAATTTAGAAGAGTAAGGGGTGGCTTGATTGAAACCTTTAAGATCCTGAGGTGACTTGACAGGGTGGATGTGGAGAGGATGTTTCCTCTTGTGGGAGAATCTAGAACTAGGGGTCACTGTTTGAAAATAAGGGGTCACTCATTTAAGACAGAGATGAGGAGAATCTTTTTCTCGCAGAGGGTTGAGTTCTTTGGAACTCTCTTCCTCAAAAGACAGTGGAAGCAGAGTCTTTGAATATTTTTAAGGCAGAGCTAGATAGATTCTTGATTAAAAGGCCATGAAAGGTTATGGGGGTAGGCAGGAATGTGTGGTTGAGGTTACTTTCAGATCAGCATGATCTTATTGAATGCAGAGCAAGCTCAAGAGCCGAGTGGCCTACTCCTACTTCTAATTTGTATGTTCGTAACCCACATCCTATCAAAAAAGCCACTTACTTCCATCTCTGCAACATTGCCCACCTTGCCACCTCAAGGCTCAACTACTCTGGCTTTCTTTCTCCTACCTTCCTTAGACTACAACTTTCCAAACTTTTGCTGCATGTATGTTGTCTCATACTAATCCGTGCTCCCCATAACACTGGACCTTGCTGACCCATATTGGTTCTGCGTCCTTCAACGCATCAATTTTAAAGATTGCAACTCCTGTTTTTAAGCATCTCCATGCTTCCATAATAGTGTCAGCTCTGGCCATGATGGACGCATTCTCTCCCAAGTTTTTTAAAATTAATTTACAGTATGTGGGCATGGCTAGCTAGGCCTGCATTCATTGCCATCCCCAATTGCCCTTAGGAGGTGGTGGTGAGCTGCCTTCTTGAACCACTGCAGTCCCTGTGGTGTAAGTACACACACAGTGCTGTTAGGGAGGGAGTTCTAGGATTCTGACCCAGCGACAGTGAAGGAACAGCGATATATTTCCAAGTCAGGGTGGTGAGTGGCTTGGAGGGGAATTTCCAGGTGGTGGTGTTCCCACGTGTCTGCTGCCTTTGTCCTCCTAGATGGTGGTGGGCTTGGAAGGTGCTGCCTAAGGAGCCTTGGTGAGTTTCTGCAGTGCTTCTTGTAGATAGTACACACTGCTGCCACTGTTTGGTGGTGGTGGAGAGAGTGAATGTTTGTGGAAGAGGTGCCAATCAAGTGGGCTGCTTTGTCCTCGATGGTGTCAAGCTTCTTGAGTATTGTTGGAGCTGCACTTACCCAGGCAAACAGAGAGTACTCCATCACACTCCTGACTTGTGCCTTGTAGTCGATGGACAGGCTTTGGGGAGTCAAGTTGCGTGTTACTCACCACAGGATTCCTAGCCTCTGGCCTGCTCTTTTAACCGCCATATTTATACAGCCAATCCAGTTCAATTTCTGGTCAATGGTAACCCCTCCCAGGATGTTGATAGTGGGGAATCCAGCAATGGTAATGCATCAAATATCATGGGGTGATGGTTAGATTCTGTAATGAGGTCAGAAGCTGAATGACCCTGGAGGGGCCCAAACTGAGCGTCAGTGAGCAGATAATTGCTAATCAAGTGCTACTTGATATTACTGTCGATGACCCCTTTCTTCTCTTTACCGATAGAGAGTAGACTGATGGGGTGGTAATTGGAACAGGTTGGATTTGTCCTGCTCTTTGTGTACAGGACATATCTGGGCAATTTTCCACATTGCCTGTGGTGTAGCTGTACTGGAACAGCTTGGCTAGGAGCACGGCAAGTTCTGGAGCACAAGTTTTCAATACTATTGCCAGAACATTGTCAGGGCCCATAGCCTTTGCACTATCCAGTACCTTCAGCTCTTTTGATTCACTCCATGTGATATCAAGAATTAGCTGAAGACTGGCATCTGTGATGCTGGGGATCTCTGGAGGAGGCCAAGAGGGGTCATCCACTTGGCACTTCTGGCTGAAGATTATTGTGAATGCTTCAGCCTTGTCTTTTGCACTGACGTGCTGGGCTCCTCTATCATTGAGGGTGAGGATATTTGTGGAGCCTCCTCCTCCTCCAGTGAGTTGTTTCATTGTCCACCACCACTCACAGCTGGATGTGGCAGGACTGCACAGCTTAGATCTGACCTGTTGGTTGTGGAATCACTTGCTGCTTTTGCTGTTTGACACGCAAGTGGTCCTGTGTTGTAGCTTCAACAGATTGATACCTAATTTTTAGGTACGCCTGGTGCTGTTCCTGGCGCTGCTCCTGGCATGTCCTCCTCTCTTCATTGAACCAGGGTTGATCCCCTGGTTTGATGGTAATGGTAGAGTGGGGGATATGCCAGATCATGTGGTCACAGGTTGTGGCTGAATACAATTCTGCTGCTACTGATGGCCCACAGTGTCTCATGGTTGCCCAGTCTTTAGTTGCCAGATCTGTTCGAAATCTATCCCATTTAGCACATGGTAGTGCCACATATATGGAGGGCATCCTCAAAGTGAAGAAAGGACCTTAGTCTTCACAAGGACTGTGTGATGGCCTCTTACCGATACTGTTGTGGACAGATGGAACTGGGGCAGGTTGGTTGGTGAGGATGAGGCCAAGTATATTTTTCCTTCTTGTTGGCCACTCTTGGTGATGGACACTGAAGTCCCCAATCCAGAGTACATCTTGCGCCCTTGCCACCATTGGTGCTTCCCCCAAGTGGTGCTCAACATGGAGGAGTACTGATTCATCAGCTGAGGATGGTTGGGGGGGGCGGCGGCGGTTTGTGGTATTCAGCAGCAGGTTTCCTTGTCCTCGTTTGATCTGATGCCATGAGACTTCATAGGGGCTGGAGTCAATGTTGAGGACTCCCAGGGCAACTCCTTCTCGACTGTATACCACTGTGCCACCACCTCTGCTAGTTCTGTCCTACCGTTGGTACAGGACATACTCAGGGGCGATGACGGTGGTGTCTGGGGCATGATCTGTAAGGTGTGATTCCGTGAGTATGACTATGTCAGGCTGTTGCTTGACTAGTCTGAGACAGCTCTCCCAATCTTAACACAAGCCCCCAGATGTTAGTAAGGAGGACTTTGCAGGGTCGACAGGGCTGGGCTTGCCATTGTCATTTCCAGCGCCTAGGTCAATGCCGGGTGGTCTGTCCAGTTTCATTCTTTTTTATTGGCTTTGTAGTGGTCTGACACAACTGAGTGGCTTGCTCGGCTATTTCAGAGAGTGTTCAAGAGTCAACCACGTTACTGCGGATTTGGAGTCACATATAGGCCAGAGCAGGCAGATTTCCTTCCCTAAAGGGCATTAGTGAACTAGATGGGTTTTTATGACAATTGACAATGGTTTAATCGTCATCATTGGACTTTTAATTCCAGATATTTATTGAACTTGAACCCAGGTCCCCAGGGCATTTCCTTGGGTCTCTGATTTACCAGTCCAGTGACTGCACCACTATGCCACTACATCCCACTCCAGTGCCCAAGATGCAATCTGTCATAAAGCTATTAACGTATATAATATTATTGGAAATTATATATATTTTTTAAAATAGAGGGTTAGTCTATGACTGTGTCTTAATTGTATTAAAGCCAGCTAGTCTGGGTGCTTTGATGTATACTAGTTTTGAGATGTAAGAGAGGTGGAGTGCATTTGCATTTTGTTGAATAGAGCATTCAAGAAGGGGGTAAAATCTGGCACCTAGCTAGCAGAGACCAAGCAATGTTTATATTACTAATAAAATTGGTACTATGAAAGGAGTTTTATTGTTAGAAGAGGTGGAGTTCAAAGGGGCTGGTGATACAATGAGAATTTACAATCAATGAGATGTGCTGGGTATAACCAATAGCAATTGTGCATTCGCAGGGCAGAAGCACGTAACATCAAAGTCTGTAAGCCTACCACTGTGTCTGCAAAGGAACCAAAATGAAAGGAACCTCATTTTGAAATTGTACAGTGAAAATGCTTTGCCTGGTGTCTGCTGAAAGTCTATGTGTTGCAGTTGCCTTAATGGAGCTTAGTTTGGGAATTTGTTAAAAGTTATGTTAGTAATTTGTAGCCATGTGTATATATTAACTTGTGTAAATTAATAAATGTCTCATGTATTTTGATATAAAACCTCTCGAGAACTAGCCATCTGATTCCTGAATTTAGAGTTGCATCTCAAACATAGCACTTAAAATATAGGTTATGACAGTCGTTTGAAGTTTCTCTCTGGGATTTTTAAATAACTCAGCTTTACTAACTGCTGTGTTATAACAATTCTTTCAGGTGAAATGTTAAACTAAAGCCCTATCTGCACTCAGGTGAATGTAAAAGATCTCACTGCACTATTTTGAAAAGGAGCAGGGGAGTTCTCCTTGGCCAAAATTTACCTCTCAATCGACATCACAAAAATAGATTATCCTGCCATTATCACATTGTTGTTTGTGGGACTTGCATGTGCACAACTTGGCTGCTGTGTTTCCTACATTACAACAGTCACTATGCTTCAAAAATACTTCATTGGCTGCAAAGCGCTTTCAGACGTCCGATGGTCATGAAAAGTGCCATATAAATGCAAATCTTTTTTCCTTTCATAGCCTCGCCCTGCTTGATTATTGCAATCTCCTTCAGCTCACTGCGTACTATATGCTCCGTTTCTTTATTCTGGCCTCCTGTGAAACTTGCCACCCCGCCACAAACCCCTCCACTTCCCATTTTCCTGTACGACATTTGCAAAACTCATCTCTTGCACCAAGTTTTTAGTCCTCCTCCTAATCACTCGCTCCCACACAAGCATCTCTTCCTTTACTATACATGTTGCCTGAAAAGTGTCTTGCAACTTTGTGTTAAAGATATCAGATGAACGAAAGTTGTTTCATGGCACAGGATGAGCACAGTACTTAAAAGACTTAACATGTACATTTAAATACCCACTACCATGGTAAACTGAGTTGCAAATGTATTTCACATAAAAAAAACAATTTCAAACCATAATATGCAGCAGCGAACCTATTCAGATGGTTGTTCAAAAGCTTGTAACAGTATACAAAAAACACAATTATAACAATAAACATTAAATTAGGGAGAACAAGAGAATTCAGTATAGAGTACACCCAACCCAAATACAGCTGTAGATGTAAAAAGAATCTAATTCTTTCTACATATTTGGATATATCCAATACTAGCTTGCAGGAAATCCACCATAAGACCCGAAATAACTCTCCCAGCATTTTTGAAATTTGATTTAGGCTATTCTTAATGAAAGTCAACAGTGTAAACCTATGATGTTGATGGGCAAAATGTGTTAAGTTCATGTTTAAAATGCTTCTGCCAATAATTTAGGTTGCATAACATACATTGGTGTCATAACATAACCTTTCTAACCTAAAAGTTGGTTGAGGGTTTTCATGGCGACAACAATAACATTGAAGACGATAAATTTACAGTTACACCACGTAAAATTTGCTCTGAAACAAGCTGTTACCTTAAAAGAGTTCATTAGAAGAACTGATAGGCCTTGATGTTGCAGGCAGTGTATGCTGTCCTTTCTGGAGAAATAACTGGAACAGGTGAAAGTGGTTGTTATATATGGAGGAGGATGGCAAAATGGGCAGGATCTTGTTGCTGATTGGTTAGTCTGTTGTATTTGTAATAGGTCAGTACATGCTAACGTTCTTGCTGCCAATTGGTTGACTGTGTAGAATGGATGATAGTGTATTTCTTGAGTAAGGGTAACCAGGTGTCATTGATGAGGTGGTTTTGGAAGATGGTGTGGCGTTGGTAGATTTTCATGGCCGACGAGTTAAGTTTAGGGTTGGACCACTGAATGTGGTGGTTAGAAAGTTGAGCATTTTTTTAATATACAATAGCTGACTTGATCCATTCACTGTGTTTGAAGTAGGTTTGATGTTCCTTGAGTCTAGTATGTAGGATGCATGCAGCCTGTTTCCCCAATGTAAGCAAGTCCGCAATTGCATGGTATGCAGTAAATTCTTGGTTTATTGCAAGATGGCTTCTTTTATTTATGAGTATGAAGAATGGAGTGGACCTTCTTAGATGGTGTGTGCTGGACTTCTATATTTGCTGACTTAAATATACATTGCAATCTGTGCGATTTCTTGTATTAATAGAAGTAGTTGTTATTGGGCGAGTAATTGGTTGGTGTGTGTGTAAAAGGAATCCACTGAGTTGAAGTGTAGGCTTAATATGGCAAAGTTCTTGTTGTCAATGTTTTTTTGTCACTGATGGAATAAGCTCTGCTAATAGGGGTACTGGAAACTGATTGGAGGGATGATAGAAAGACCTGTAATTCAGCTACGTCAGTGTGAGTGGGCTTACAGTAGGCTTCATATAATGGTGTACCACTATAAGACTTACTGATGAGAACTTCAAGAAATGGTACGGAAAGTCACTACCCTGTCTCCATGGTAAAATTAATATTCAAATGTTGATTGTTAAGGTGTTTTAGGAAACTATGAAGTTCTCTCCTATCATGTTGCCATCTGGCAAAAGTGTGGTCAACATATCAAAGCCTGAGTTTAAGTTTAAGCTTAGCTGATTGAAGTGTTGCTTGTTTGAACTCTTCCATAAAGTGACAATTGGTGACAATGGAGATCCCATAGCAGCACCATTTGTTTGTTTGAAATAGGAACCTCATCACTGGGAATGATGCTGAGTTTAGGCACATCAGTAGAAGATTCTAAATTTGAACCGGTGACATCACAGTTCTTTTGGATAAGGAGGCTTCTTCCAAATGTTGTTTGATGAGAAGACAAAAAACTTCTGGGATGGGCACATTGGTGAACAGTGGCCCGATGTCAAAACTGACCATTGTGTCTGATGAGTTAATTGTGATTTACTGTATCCTCTTACTGAAATTGTTTAGATTTGGTGATATGATGCATGGATTTCCCTCAGTGGCTGGAGAACTTCTACATTGGGGAAAACAGACCACAGCCTACATACTAGACACAAGGAATCAAACCTAGTTCAAACACAGTGAATGGCCACCAGCTATTGTCAAACATGCTCAACTTAATAACCACCACATCCAATGGGCCAGCTCTAACCTTACGTAAGAACATAATAAATAGAAGCAAGCATAGGCCATTCAGCCTCTCGAGCCTGCTCTGTCATTCAATAAGATCATGAATAATCTCAAATGTGGCCTTAACTCCACTTTCTTGCCTGTCCTCCATAATCCTCAACTCACTTGTTTAAAAATTGTCTAACTCAACCTTTGAATATATTCAATGACCAGCCTCCACTGCTTGCTGTGGAAGAGAATTCCAAACACTAACAACTCTTAAGAGTAGAAATTCCTACTCGTCTCCTTATCCTGAAGCTGTACCCCTTGGTTCTAGATTCCCTCAGGAAGGAAACATCTCAGCATCTACCCTGTCGAGCCCCCTCAGAATCTTATGGGTTTCAATCAGGCCACCTCTCATTCTTCTAAGCTCCGATGAGCGTAGGACCAACTTGTTCAACCTCTCCTCATAAGTTAAGTCGCTCATCCCAGGAATCAGCCAATGAATGATTCAGGAATGAACCTTCTCTGAACTTCCGAAGTAACATCCCTCTTTAGGTAAGGTGACCATTACCGTACACAGTACTCAAGTGTGGTCTCATCAATATCCTGTACCATTGTAGCAAGATTTCCCCACTCTTATACCCATCTGCTTTGCAATAAAGGCCAACATTCAGTTACCCTTCCTAATTACTTGAACAATCTACATGCTGACTTTGTGACTGATGTACAAGGACACCCAGGTCCCTCTGCACCCAAAGCATTCTGCAGTATCTTTCTATTTAAATGCTCTGCTTTTCAATTCTTCCTGCCAAGTGAAAAACTTCAAATTTTCTTACATTATATTCTATCTGCCAAATTTAAGCCCTCTCACTTATCAAAACCCTTTGCAGTCTCTTTGCATCCTCCTCACAACTTGCTTTCCTACTTATCTTTGTCACAAATTTGGCTACAATATAGTTGGTCCCTTCATCCGTCATTAACATAGATCGTAAATAGTTGAGGCCCCCAACACTGATCCCTGTGGCACTCCACTAATTAGTTTGCCGCCCTGAATATAGCCCATTTATCCTGACTCTTTCCTATTAGTTAGCCAGTATTCTATCCATGCTAATATATCAACCTCAACATCATAAACATTACTACACAAGATAAGGGTTTGTGGCTTCTTACAGAATGCCTTTTGGAAATCCAACTACACATCTACTGGCTCCCCTTTATCCATCCTGCTTGTTACATCCTCAAAGAACTCTCAATAAATTTGTCAAACACAATTTCCCTTTCACAAAATTATGTTGACTTTGCCTGATCGTGCCAGTACATCTTTAATAATGGATTCTAGCATTTTTCCAATGATAAACGTTAGGCTAACTGGTCTATGGTTTCCTGCTTTCTGTCTCTCTCCTTTCTTGAACAGAGATATTACATTTGCAGTTTTCTAATTGGTTGGGACCTTCCCAGAATCTAGTGAATTTTGGAAGATTACAACCAACAGCATCCTCCATCTCTGCAGCCACTGACTTGTCAGTCTCAAGTCCCATTAGTATTCTCATTGCTTTTTCTCTCATGATACTGATAATGTTTTAAGTTCCTCCCTCCAACTTACCTAGATTTTCTACTACTCTTGGGATGTATCTTGTGTCCATTACTGTGAAGAGGGGTACAAAATACTTGATCAAGGCCTCTGCCACTTCTCATTTTCCACTCTCAGCCTCTAAAGGGCCAATGCTCACCTTAACTACTATTTTTTTTTGTATACCTTGTGGAAGCTTTCACTATCTGTTTTTATATTTCTTGCTAGTTTTCTCTGATACAGCAATTTTTCCCTCTATTAATTGTTTAGTCATCCTTTATTGGTTCTAAAACTTTCCCAACCTTCTGGCCTACCACTAATCTTCAGTGTTGTACACCTTTTTTCTCAATTTGATACACCCCTAACTTCCTTAGTTAGCCACAAATGGTGCATCCTTCTGGTAGAATCTTTGTTCCTCAATGGAATATATATTGATTGAGAGTTAAGAATTTAACTTATCCATCACACACTGGCATACAAGATGTGTCAGGGAGGCTATGGACATTCAAGGTGCGTCAGGGAGGATTTGGACATACAAGATGTGTGGAGGCAGCTATGGAAATCTGCTAGCACCACACTGCCCCCAAAGAAAGTGACCTTCTTGCCAGTAACATCTGGCTACCCTTACTCAAGAAACACACTACCATCAATTCCACATGGTCAACCAATCAGTAGCAAGAATGGTAACATGTACCAACCAATCAGCAGGAATGTTGGCATGAACCGACCTATTACAAACACAAAAGCTGGACCAATCACAACTAAGATCCCATCCATATTCCCATCCTCCATTATAAATGACAACCATTTTCCATTTGTTCCAGTCATTCCTCCAGATGATGGGCAGAATATGCTGCCCGAAATATTGAGGGCCATCAGTTCTTCCAAGGACCACTTAAGGTAACAATTAGTCTTCAGAGCAAATTTGAAATGGTGTAACTGTAAATTTGTCTTCCTCAATGTTTCTTAACATAGGACTTAGGAGCAGGAATAGGCCATTTGGCTCTTCGAGTCTGCTCCACCAATCAATAAGAACATGGATTATCTGGTTGTGGTATCAGCTCCATTTTCCTGTCTTGACCCCATAACCCTTGACTCCCTTGTCTAACATAAATCTATCTAACCCAGTCAGGAATTTAAGTGCATAGCTCCCATACAATGACATCCCGACGTCTGTCATGCTAGCAGACCTAGGAGAGAGAAATTAAACAGCAACTCTGGGAACTGATAATTCTCCTCCCACCCATTCTGAGGTGAGCATACAATGTGATATGGGGAGAAAAAAAAAATGAAGCAGCAATAAAATTTAGGACAAAAAGGCTGTAAGTACATACATGTTCTAGAATGTTCCCGGGAAAGCATGTAGTTTGCAAGGGGCGGCGTATAGGTCAAACACTGCAGTGCAGAATTTAGGAAGCAGGTGTTGCCCAGGTTTTGGAGGCCAGCTCCTATTTTGTGCATCTGTTGCCATTTCAAGGAGATTTTCTCCGCTGGAAACAGTATTTTCTGTGGAGGTGCGATCCCATCACCACTGCCAAGTACATCTGAAATTAAAAAAGGAAAATAACTATTTTAAAAGCCTTGGCATTAAATAAAGCATGTCAGGGCCAACTTTTTACACTGAAAAGGTGGACTCCACATCATATACACCATTTACACCACTGTACAAAATGATTCGGGGATAAAAAGGAAAAATGGCAATTCTCGAGCCTTCTACATATTATACTTTAGGTGTTAAATTGCATGGTAACTAAAAACATACCTTGCACAAGGAAATGCAGTAGTGTATCAATTGTTTCAAATTCTGCCAGTTGTATGCTCTAAATTCAAAATCATTTATATCAAATTTGATAATTCATTTCTGAAGCACTAAATTCCTGCTTTGCTGTTATTTACATTGCTTAACCATTGGATATCTAATTCCCAACTTATTTAGTGTATGTATCCTACTTGCGACTCCCAACGATTGTGCCAGACTGCGGGGCAGGGGTGTTTGCTAAAGGTTAACACTTCTCCTTAATGGAAAGAACCCAAAATTGCACTTGATCTGAAAAGTTGTCTCAGGCTGCGTGTCTCAATTACAGCACTAGTATAAGGCTCATAGCAATGTTAAATTAACTGCTTTGAATGAGGCACAGTCTGTGCCAAATACTTGAGAATTCAGTGTCAACATCCAGCATCCCATTATCAGATACAACACAGATCAGATACCTCTACCCTTGTCTCTACTCTCATATCCAAGCACCCACTTCAGAACAGACTTATGAATTTGTTCTATTTCTGTGACATTTTTTGAATGGATAATACTTGTTTGTGCAAGGCTTTGATCTTTCTTTATTAATTGCAAAGATTTACTGTGAAAAAATTTAATTTAACAGCCCGAGCATAAACTATTGAATCCCTACTAATTTAAGCGTAAACAGTAAGTGCATCAATGCAATAGAATAATGGGACAAAAGTGGACTTTTGCAGCTGGAAGATTGGCAATTTAGCAATCTAACAAAATTAAATACATTCTGACAATTTGAAAGGGTGCGCAAAGCAAATATGTCCAAGAAAAAAATAGCAAGATGCAGAGATGATAGTAGTCAAAATTATATGGGTAATCTGAAATATTAGGGCAGAATTAAAATGGTTTAATTTTTTTAGATTTGTTCATGAGATGTGGGCGTCACTGGCTCGGCTAGCATTTATTGCCCTTGTTCAGACAGCATTTAAGAGTCAACCACATTGGAGTTACATGTAGGCCAGACCAGGTAAGGACGGCAGATTAAAGGACATTAGTGAACCAGATGGGTTTTTACAACAATTGGCAATGGTTTCCTGGTCATCACCAGACTTTTAAATTCCAGGTTTTTTTTTTACTGAATTCAAGTTTCACCATCCACCCTGGTGGGATTCGAACGCAGGTCCCCAGAGCATTACCCTGGGTGTCTGGAATACTAGTGAGTGACAATACCACTATGCTAACGCCTCCCCTGTATACAAGGAAAAACCCAAAGAAGGGAACAAGAAATCATGCAAAAGTCAATTTAGGGTAATTGGAAGATCTTGGAGAAGTGGAGAGGTAGATTGCAGATAGCAGCAATATTTTAAGAAACCCAAGTAACACCTTGGGCTTAGCTAATACCATTCTTGAAGTAGGGACAAGTTAAAAGCATCACTACACAACTTGATCATAATTTAGGTTAACACCTCAGTGCATTAAAGGGAGTGCCAAGTGCAATGCTAAACTGAAATTGTCTGTTCAGATGGATGCAAATAATCCCGTGATATAATTTGAAGAACAGAGATTTAAGTAACCACGCAACACACAGACCAACTATACATCTGCAGATTGTGGGGCTTCATTGTGCATAATTGACACCTCCATTTGTCTGATTACGTCAGATCTAATAGTGAATCAACGCAAGACATCCTGCAAACTACAATCTGTATGAGAGAAAGGAATAAGATTTGCTGATAGGATGAGATGAGATCAGGTTAGAGAAGGCTTTTGTGGAGCATAAACACTGACATAGACCAACTGCAATGAATAACCTGTTTTTGTACTGTACATTCTATATATTCAAGCCTCAATGCCACAAAATTTCCAGCCTCTATCTGCTCTTGCAGCCATCGTATTAAGTGGCTGGTCCAGGTAAGATTCTGGCCAATAGGAGCCCCCCCCTAAATTGTTGATGGTGAAGGATTCGACAAAGGTAATGCCATTGAATGATAAGAAGAGGTGGTTACATTCTCTCCGTAGGGATGGTTATTGCTTGGCACTTGTCACATACCAGCCCAAGCCTGGATGTTATCCAGTTATAAATGGAAAGAATGACTTGTAGTACACCATAGACATGTAATTCTGGAACCTTTGTTTGCGATATTCATAAATATGAAGAAATCACTTCTTGTGTTATAAAATTTGCTCATGATTAAGGGAGATTCACAGCATCCCAATAAATCTGAAATCAGTAAGCTGATGCTGCAAGGATGGGATTTAATACAGATAATTGTATTTGAGAGTGAAAGACCACCTGTTTGTGAAACTAAATTAAGCAAGCAAAATCCCACTTTGGTAATGCATATTCTAAAAGGACATGTACACACAATACAGGGACAGCCACTAGAAAAGATGAAAAAAGATTTGGGTGTGTGTATTGGATGTTTATTAACATTTTTCAATCATTGGGAATCTGACAATAAGAATGAGAATGGAGAGGCCAACTAGAAACAGACAGTACCAGCTAGCCGTTGTTGCCCTCCCTCCAACCTCTCCACTTCCAGGACAATGTAACTATGTTTCCCACCCCATAAACCTTTAGTGCTGCCAATTCTTTGTAAGTTTGACTGAACATTGGTTCAACACAATTCTTAAATAGAGAACTTGTTCAGTAAACATGATTTTTGGAAAGTGCTTTTTGATTAAGAGAGTCTCATTTGGAGCAATTTCCGTAGTACAAGTACTGAAACAACGTGAACAAAGCTCCCCTAAAAATTCAGCGTAGAAAACCTTCAGATACAACTAAAAGGTTAAGTATCAACCTGAATTCCAATTATTTCTTTGGAAACTCAATTTTATCTCTTAACTTGCTCTGTTCTTTTTGATGCTCCTTCTGTTTGTCATGATTCTGCCTGTTAAAATAACTCATTAGGGTAAGTCAATAGGGTAAGTATAGCATCAGACCTTGTGAAAAGGAGGAGTGGCTTAATATCAGAGTCAGGAATGGACACTGCCTGATGGTATAGGCTGTCCATTCATCAAGTATTGCCACTGATGCTAGAATTTATTGAGGACATTGTATCATAAATCAATAAGACAATTCTGAGCACTGTGTGCAGTTTTGGATATCCAAAAGGACATTGAAAGCACTGGAGAAAGCTCATTAAGAGACCTCAGCAGTTATTCTGCAAACTTGTGCTCTAAATTAGAGACTCGAAAGTGATTTTCATCAGAAAGGTTGGAGTGAACGGGAAGAAAAAATTAATGTTGTTCTTTAAAATGAAGCATAAATCTAATAAAAAGGAGAAATGAGTTAATTTGAACTGAGAGCAAAGAACAGAATCACAGAACTCACAGTGCAGAAGAAGCCCATCGAGTCTGCACCGACACGTGAGAAACACCTGACCTACCTACCTAATCCCATTTACCAGCGCTTGGCCTTGAATGTTATGACGTGCCAAGTGCTCAAGCAGGTACTTTTTTAAAGGATGTGAGGCAACCCGCCTCCACCACCCTCCCAACCAGTGCATTCCAGACCGTCACCACCCTCTAAGTAAAAATGTTTTTCCTCACATCCCCCCTAAACCTCCTGCCCCTCACCTTGAACTTACGTTCCCTCGTGACTGACCCTTCAACTAAGGGGAACAGCTGCTCCCTATCCACCCTGTCCATGCCCCTCATGATCTTGTACACTTCCATCAGGTCATCCCTCAGTCTTCTCTGCTCCAACGAAAACAACCCAAGTCTATCCAACCTCTCTTCATAACTTAAATGTTTCATCCCAGGCAACATCCTAGTGAATCTCCTCTGCACCCCCTCCAGTGCAATCATATCCTTCCTATAATGTGGCGACCAGAACTGCACACAGTACTCCAGCTGTGGCCTCAGCAAGGTTCTATGCAACTCCAACATGACCTCCCTACTTTTGTAATCTATGCTTCAATTGATAAAGGCAAGTGTCCCGTATGCATTTTTCACCATCCCACTAACATGCTCCTCCACCTTCAGAGATCTATGGACACACACGCCAAGGTTCCTTTGTTCCTCAGAACTTCCTAGTGTCATGCCGTTTATTGAATACTTCCTTGTCAAATTACTCCTGAAGGGTACATGGATGAAATTAACTAACCTCAAGCAAGATCAAAGCAGGACATGTGGAACAGACACCAAGCAAATGCAGTGTTAACTCATTCTATAAAAAAAACTGCACGTTGAACTTACTTTGATCTTTTTGCACTGGTTGCTTCGGTTTCTCTTGTAGAGACACTGCATTGGTGTACAAAGCAGCTCCTGGCATAGGTCCTAAGATTTTGTTCTTTGGTACCTCCGTAATAGGGGATGTTGCACCCCAACTTGCTGCCCCTGACTCCATGTTCTTCTCTTTGACAATTCCAGAGAAAGGTGCCACGGAGCTGCAGGTTTGGTTCTTGCAAGCTGCAGTGTTCGAAGCCTCTGTCACTTTGTCAACTATGGTCATTATTCATTTCTGTAAGAATACGATTAAAACAAGTTATATACAGTACTGGAAAGCCATTAACTATTAAAACTTAACTGGTTTGCTCTATAAATATCCCAAACCTTATGATGGACCTGGCATTCATTCATTCTTCAAAATAAGTTCTCTCCATAATAAAAATGTTCCTTTAAACTAACAAATCCCAAGAGGGAAACTTGACCTCATTCACTTTGCCCATAAGGGCACTGCATCACCTCTCATGACTTTCTTTCTATGCAGTTCGCGGCAGAGATACAAATGATAATTTCATGCCCAATTTCAGACTTTAACTTTTTTTTGTTTACAGGCTTGCAAAAATTTCAATGGTCTGAACACAAGGGTCTCAGTTTAAAAATAAAAACACAAAACTGCGAATGCTGGAAATCCAAAGCAAAAACAGAAATACCTGGAAAAACTCAGCAGGTCTGGCAGCATCGACGGGGAAGAACAAAATTGGTGTTTTGAGTCCTCGTTTCGAAACATCAGCTTTGTTCTTCTCCGCCGATGCTGCCAGACCTGCTGAGTTTTTCCAGGTATTTCTGTTTTTGCTTTGGTCTCAAGTTTATTCTTCCTTTCTTACACATTCTGATGTCTCAAGCAAGAGGAAAAGTCACAATTACTCAAAATGCAATTTCTTATGTATCTTTACTGCACGCTTTTAAGGTACAGTAAAATTCTGATGAGTCAACTCCCAGGGCATCAGCCCACAAATTTGTGTTAAGCGAGTGTTGTGATAACCAAAGAGGCCCCATTTCCACATTAATGCACCTCTGTCACCCAAAATGCCTATAAACGCAGTCTATATCAAGAACAACATATTCAAATGCTAAAACACAGTAAAGCAGTAAATGTGTAGAAAAGTCTTTATTCAATTTGTCCACACCTTACAATGGCCCAACCTTGTAAAAAGCTGGAGCCTTGCATTTAAAAATGTTGGGAGCTAGCTCCAGAAAAACTCTAATCTTTTTCTGCTTAGTGTGCTGCTTTCAGACATACATAATAGTCCACCACGATGTCAATGCAGTCAAACATGTTTTTGGTGTTTTGTGTTGTGAAATCCCATAGCATCTCTACAGCCTTTGCGACATGGCCTGGGAAAAATCAGGTGGGCACTCATTGGACTATTCAGGGTCATTTGGGAGGTAGGAGCTCCTCAATTGAAGAATGTACTGCATCTTCAATTGCATCATGTCAGTTCTGCCGTGCAGTGTACTGCATCGTCCACCTCCGCATAAGTTTCCAATGGTAGTCTCTGCTAGAATTTCCATGCCAGCCTCCTGCAGGCAAACACTTGTGCAGTCGTAATCCATTTGAAACCAGTGTAATAGAAAAGTTGGCAAATTTGGCTTCCATCACAATCTTCCACGCCGCCTTCATCATAAACATAGCTTTAGAACTGATAAGGAGTGTACTCCCAGGCCATGTATCAATGGCCTCGATAACCTGAGAAATTAGTTGCTGTTGGTAGTGGTTTTTAGGTCCCTAATCACAGATTCATTTGCTGGAGCTTGGCCGTGATGTTGGGAAGCAAGAACATCAGCTTGACGCTCAAGGCCAGTGTTAGGATGCACGTGGCAGTTGTCTTTAATGATGGTAATCTTCCTTTCACTGATACATTTTACTGATCGATGCCTCAAAAATATTGAAGGTCATCGAGGTGGTTTTGTTAGTGCTACATGGGTAGTGTCTTGAAATTCACAAAGCAACGTGACTTGTTGGACTCTCCCATCACAAGAAGCAGCAGCTTTGCAGTCCCATCCATATTGGCGCAGACCATAGCAATGACAGGTTCCTAGCTCCACTTTCCACCATTACATGTTTCATTTTTAAACATCAAAGAGCGGTCTGGCAAAAGACTGGTAAAACAGTACTTCATCCCTGCTAAAAATGTCTTGTGGTGCATATTTGTGCAGGATGTGGATGAGACCATTTGGAGACAATTATTTATTACTGGAGTAACTGCTACAGACTCACTGCCTACCATGCGGAAGACGACATGTACCTCGTCATGGATCAGTCCAACCATCCGTCACTGCAGGTGAATTCCATGTGTCCCCTCTCCTTAAGGACTGGACTAGAGATCCTGTTTGTCAGGTTGCCCTGTTCCAAAATGTTCGCCTTTGTGTTTTTATGATGGATAAACTTGATGGTGGAATTCCCCACTCTTTCATGCCATGGTTTTCCACTTGCTGTATCAATTTTACTTTCTCTCCAATTGACAACTTAACTTTCTCACAGGTATAGCATTACTCGCAGGCTTTGCATGTCCTTTCACAGGGAAATTTCTATGTCAAATGATGGCTTGCCCAGCGCGCCATGATTTTGCGCCCGTGTGGTCTAACTCTGCTCTGGTTGGTGCAGTCATATGACAAGCTTAGACAAGTTCAGCTAATCCAGAGTTACCAGTGTGGAATTTCAGCTTATCACAAGCATCCTTCAATAGGATTTGCTATTCTGCTGGCGGAAATGGTTCACAACTTCAACATAACTGGAATTTCATGTTGCCCAAGTTTGAGTCATCGTGACTTCACTGTACATATTGAACACCAGAGCACCATGGCAATGTTGAATGCCTTTGTACTTTTAATATGATACAGACATTTAGTATTCCTCCCATAACTGATTTTATTCTTGCTTGGAGTATGATTCACAGGATGATAAAAACCATTTATTTTAAAAAGTATGAACTGTTTGGCTTTTTTGTGTCTGTACAGCGGTCATGGTCAAGTTACAGTCACCATTTTTGTATGAGGAATTTGGAGTGTAAACAAAAGGAAATTTAAAATAATCTTCTGGCCAGATAATGTTGGACCAGAGATTTCACAACGCCCCCCCCCCCCCCCCCCCCCCCCCCATTTCTGGCTATTGTTCATCATACAATCAAGGCACAATAGGGACAAGAACTGAAACTCATATTTCAAATAATTTTATTAACACCATGGATCAACTTCTAAGTTCCAAGAGCGTTAATTATAAGATTCAAAACTTAGTAAGAACTTCCAAGTACATACACAGTCATCTATGTAACCTTACTGGACAGCAAATGAAGTACTAAAGGTAGGCTTGATTGTGGGGGCTGATGCAATGATCTGTGAAACTGCTGGAACATCCACAGGGAATCAACTTGGCTCATGACGCTGGCCGCACAACATTAGCACTCTCTCCAAATGTAAAGTTCTTAATGACCATGGTCTTACTCTTGTGGGAACCTTGTTCACGAACTAAAATGAAGACTGAGGTTTCAATTCTTCCCTACAAATGAAATTTTGGTAAAAAGCATGATGGGAAAGAGGGAGGTAATTGAGCTCACGAAGACATTTTATGGAAAATGCCATTCTTATTACCCATTCTATATGTTTGATGATCAGCTCCAGATTCCAAAATCAAATCATTTTGAATCTACTCTGGGAGTAAGCACAGGGCTTTAAGTCACAACAGAGTGACCTCAGCTACTATGCATCAATTTTGCTAGGAGGACCCTTCTAAAGCTAATACAGATCTTTAAAAAACTGAACTTACACAAAATATATAAGTTATTAATGTGTATTCATGAAATACATGTTTAAAAGTAAAAACTCAGTTACGTAAACACAAGAGTATAAATGCTTAGAAAATTTCACAACAGCATATGATGCCAGCTGCTTCAAATAGAAAAAATAGCAATGAATGTCTAACAGTTGCTATAAAAGGTAGCATGAAAAGATGTAAAAACAAAAATAAAAACAAAAAAACTGCAGATGCTGGAAATCCAAAACAAAAACAGAATTACCTGGAAAAACTCAGCAGGTCTGGCGGCATCGGCGGAGAAGAAAAGAGTTGACGTTTCGAGTCCTCATGACCCTTCGACAGAACTTGAAAAGATGTGATGGAAATATGATTTTCTCAGAGTAGGGATCCAAAGGTTTGATGCAGAATATTTAAGATTGGCTATAGCATACTGATGTATTTCCATGTAATATCACAGTTAACAGCTACAACTTTAAAGTGGCAATCTTCCAAAAATCTTAGAATGATGTAATACAGAAAGGGGGAACATTTGGCCCATCTTGGCTGTGCCGGCTTTTTGAAACAGCTATCTGTCCCACTCCTCTGCTGCCCTCCTTCCTGACATTTTCATCTCCATCATCAAATAAGCATGGAGGAAGTGAATTTCTGGAATTTTCTTGCCCAGAGGGCTGTGGACGCTCAGCCGTTAAGTACAGTCAAGGCTGTGATCGATTGATATTTGGACTCTTAAGGTAATCAAGGAAAATGGGAATTGGGGAGGAAAGTGGATTTGAGGTCGAGGATCAGCCATGATCTTATTGAATGGGAGAGCATGTTCTACGGGCTATTATGTCCTACCCTTCTTTATGTTATGAAAAGAGGAAAAAGAAAAAGGACAGTATTGGCAGTAATTAAGGCGCTCATGAAGCAATGGGGCTGGGGCGGGGTGTGGAGAGAGTTGGAGCGGAAATAAGCATTTTGTGTTTATACTTAATAGACTATTTTTTTCAAGTTTATAGTTAATTACATAAATAGTACAGATATCTCCATACTAAATCAATATGAGACATTAAAAGGGCAGGTAAAGACTTTGCTGTGAATGGAGTCACTTCTTCAATACTTTTCAAAAATCAGTTCATGGTATGTGGCGTCGTTGTCTAGGCCAGCATTTATTGTCCATCTCTAATTGCCTTTGAGGTGGTGGTGGTGAGCTGCCTTCTTGAACAACTGCTGTCCATATAAGTACACCCACAGTGTTAAGGAGGGAGTTCCAGGATTCTGATCCAGCAACAGTGAAGCAACGGCGATATAGCTCCAAGTCACGGTTTGGAGAACTTCCAAGTGGTGGTGTTCCCATGTGTCAGCTGTCCTTGACCATATAGATGGTAATGGTCATGAGTTTGGAAAGTGCTGTCTGAGGAACCTTTGAGTTCCTGCAGTGCGTCTTGTAGATGGTACACACTGTTGCCACTGTGCATCGGTGGTGGAGCGAGTGAATGTTTGTGGATGAGGTGTCAATCAAGCGGGCTGCTTTGTCTTGGATGGTGTCAAGCTTCTTGAGTGTTGTTGGAACTGCACTCATCCAGACAAGTGGAGAGTATTCCATCACACTCCTGACCTGTGCATTGGAGATAGCGGACAGGCTTTGGGAGTCAGGTGGTGAGTTTCTTGCCACACGATTCCTAGCCTCTGATCTGCTCTTGTAGCCACAGTATTAATATGGCTAGTCCAGTTCAGTTTCTGGTCAATGGAAACCCCAGGATGTTTATAGTGGGGGGATCAGCGATGGTAATGCCATTTTATGTCGAGGGGTGATGGTTAGATTCTCTCTTGTTGGAGGTGGTCAGTGCCTGGCATTTATGTGGCACAAACGTTCCTTGCCACTGGTCAGCCCAAGCCTTGATGTTGTCCAGGTCTTGCTGTATTTGTACATAGGCTGCTTCAGTATCTGAGTCGTTGCAGATGGTGCTGAACATTGTGCAATCATCAACAAACATCCCCACTTCTGACCTTATAATGGAAGGAGGGTCATTGACGAAGCAACTGAAGATAGTTGGGCCTAGGAAACTACCATGAGGAACTCCTGTGGTGATATCCTGAGACTGAGATGATTGACCTGCAAGAACAACCATCTTTCTTTGTGCAAGGCATGAGTCCAACCGAGTTTTTCCCCCGATTCCCATTGACTCCAGTTTTGCTAGGGCTTCTTGATGTCACAATTGGTCAAATGCTGCCTTGGTGTCAAGGGCAGTCACTCATCTCACCTCTGGAGCTCATCTTTTTTCATCCATGTTTGAACCAAGGCTATAAGAAGGTCAGGAGCTGAGTGGCACTGGCGGTACCCAAACTGAGCGTCAGTGAGCAGGTTACTGCTAAGCAAATGTAGCTTGACAGTACTGCTGATAATCCCTTCTATCACTTTACTGATGGTAGAGAGTAGACTGATGGGGTGGTAATTGGCTGGGTTGGATTTGTCCTGCTTTTTGTGTACAGGACATACCTGGGCAATTTTCTATATTGCCGAGTAGATGCCAGCATTGTAACTGTACTAGAACAGCTTGGCTAGGGGTGCAGCAAGTTCTGGAGCTCAAGTCTTCAGTACTATTGCCAGGATATCATCAGGGCCCATAACCTTTGCAGTATCCAGTGCCTTCAGCCGTTTCTTGATATCACGTAGAGTGAATCAAATTGGCTGAAGACTGGCATCTGTGATGCTAGGGTCCTCCTGAGGCAGCCAAGGTAGATCATCCACTCAGCACTTCTGGCTGAAGATTGTTGCAAATGCTTCAGCCTTATCTTTTGCACTGTATGTGCTGGGCTCCCCCCATCATTGAAGATTAGGATAATTGTGGAGCCTCCTCCTCCAGCAAGTTGTTTAATTGTCCACCACCATTTACCACTGGACGTGGCAAGACTGCAGAGCTTGGGTCTAATCCATTGGTTGTGGAATTGCTTACCTCTCTATCACTTACTGCTTATGCTGTTTGGCACCCAATTAGTCCTGTATTATTGCTTCACCAGGCTTATAGCTCTTTTTTTAATGTATGCCTGATGCTGTACCTGGCATGCCCTTCTGCACTCTTCATTAAACCAGGGTCGATCCCCTTGCTAGGTGATAATGGTAGAGTGAGGGTTATGCCAGGCAACGTGGTTACAAACTGTGGTTGAGTACAATTCTGCTGCTGCTGCTGACAGCCCACAGCGCCTCATGGTTGCCCAGTAAAGTTGCTAGATCTATTCAAAATCTATCCCATTTAGCACAGTGGTACTACCACACAGTGGTGCCTGTAAACTAGCTCCACTGAAGCAAAGCCTCTTTCTTGCCTGGTTTATCTGTATTTTTACAGCATTTTATCATGTTGAAGTCTCAAACCTCTTCACACAATTAATTACTTATGAAGACAAATATTCAGCAGGCAGCTGAGCCATACAAACCAAGGAAGTATCAGGATCAAAGCCCAGTTTGTGCTGATCTCAGTTGAGTGCAACCAGCCTTAGAGGCCCAGGTTAGGAAGAGGAAAAAAATAGCCAAGGTTTGCATCCCTTATCACTTTCAAGAAACATAGCTAAAAGTGTACATGTGAAGGTCAAGCAAGTAGAGAAAAGGCTTTGATAATGGCTTATCACAGAAACCAAAGATTGCACTGAAATCAATCTCACTATGTTGAGAGAAATGGGGAGAAAACAGTTAGAGAAAGAAAGTGTTTGCTGGAGTGAGGAATGAAAGGATGGAAGATTAGTGCTATATTAGGATATCCAAAGGATAGTTAACCTATTCAACAAACCGTGCAGCAATACTGTGATGTTTACTTACGTACATGGTTTACTCCAGAATTAAATTGTCCTTTAATTTACAGGTAGCAACTTCTCTTAATTTACAGATTTCCAGCATAGGAAAACTGAATATAACTGAACATTTACTAAGTTACAGGGGTTTTCTTTAAAAAGATATAAAGGTGTGACTTTTTCTGGCAGTCAAGCAGCTCCAGGCCAGATCTGTCACATAACAGCTCAACCAACTCTGTAAAAGTTAAAAACAAAAACAGAATTACCTGGAAAAACTCAGCAGGTCTGGCAGCATCGGCGGAGAAGAAGAGTTGACGTTTCGAGTCCTCATGACCCTTCCACAGAACTTGAGTTTGAGTCCAAGAAAGAGTTGAAATATAAGCTGGTTTAAGGTGTGTGTGTGGGGGGCGGAGAGATAGAGAGAGAGAGAGAGAGGTGGGGGTGTGGTTGTAGGGACAAACAAGCAGTGATAGAAGCAGATCATCAAAAGATGTCAATGACAATAGTACAATAGAACACATAGGTGTTAAAGTTAAAGTTGGTGATATTATCTAAACGAATGTGCTAATTAAGAATGGATGGTAGGGCACTCAAGGTATAGCTCTAGTGGGGTTTTTTTTATACAATGGAAATAGGTGGGAAAAGGAAAATCTTTATAATTTATTGGAAAAAAAAGGAAGGGGGAAACAGAAAGGGGGTGGGGATGGGGGAGGGAGCTCACGACCTAAAGTTGTTGAATTCAATATTCAGTCCGGAAGGCTGTAAAGTCCCTAGTCGGAAGATGAGGTGTTGTTCCTCCAGTTTACGTTGGGCTTCACTAGAACAATGCAGCAAGCCAAGGACAGACATGTGGGCATCTGTTCCGATGATGCTACATTCAAAAACAGTTCCTCTGACATGTCCTCCTTCTTCCTTAACCGAGGTTTTCCACCCACGGTCATTGACAGGGCCCTCAACCATGTCCGGCCCATCTACCGCGCATCCGCCCTCACGCCTTCTCCTCCCTCCCAGAAACATGATAGGGTCCCCCTTGTCCTCACTTATCACCCCACCAGCCTCCACATTCAAAGGATCATCCTCCGCCATTTCCGCCAACTCCAGCATGATGCCACCACCAAACACATCTTCCCTTCACCCCCCTTATCGGCATTCCGTAGGGATCGCTCCCTCCGGGACACCCTGGTCCACTCCTCCATCACCCCCTACTCCTCAACCCCCTCCTATGGCACCACCCCATGCCCACGCAAAAGATGCAACACCTGCCCCTTCACTTCCTCTCTCCTCACCGTCCAAGGACCCAAACACTCCTTTCAAATGAAGCAGCATTTCACGTGCATTTCCCCCAACTTAGTCTACTGCATTCGTTGCTCCCAATGTGGTCTCCTCTACATTGGAGAGACCAAACGTAAACCGGGCGACCGCTTTGCAGAACACCTGCGGTCTGTCCGCAAGAATGACCCAAACCTCCCTGTCGCTTGCCATTTTAACACTCCACCCTGCTCTCTTGCCCACATGTCTGTCCTTGGCTTGCTGCATTGTTCCAGTGAAGCCCAACGTAAACTGGAGGAACAACACCTCATCTTCCGACTAGGGACTTTACAGCCTTCCGGACTGAATATTGAATTCAACAACTTTAGGTCGTGAGCTCCCTCCCCCATCCCCACCCCCTTTCTGTTTCCCCCTTCCTTTTTTTTCCAATAAATTATAAAGATTTTCCTTTTCCCACCTATTTCCATTGTATAAAAAAAAAACCCCACTAGAGCTATACCTTGAGTGCCCTACCATCCATTCTTAATTAGCACATTCGTTTAGATAATATCACCAACTTTAACTTTAACACCTATGTGTTCTATTGTACTATTGTCATTGACATCTTTTGATGATCTGCTTCTATCACTGCTTGTTTGTCCCTACAACCACACCCCCACCTCTCTCTCTCTCTCTATCTCTCCGCCCCCCACACACACACCTTAAACCAGCTTATATTTCAACTCTTTCTTGGACTCAAACTCAAGTTCTGTGGAAGGGTCATGAGGACTCGAAACGTCAACTCTTTTCTTCTCCGCCGATGCTGCCAGACCTGCTGAGTTTTTCCAGGTAATTCTGTTTTTGTTTTGGATTTCCAGCATCCACAGTTTTTTTGTTTTTATCTCTGTAAAAGTTAAGCCATGCAACCTTATTCCTTCAGGTTTTTTGTAATTTATCAGTACATTGCAAAAAATATATAATTGCTGAAATATACAGTCAACAGGTTATAAATTGATATAAAGTTGATCTTTTTACCGTAATGAATAGACAGGTATTTTCTCATGAAAAGTGCACTCTGAACTGGTGAAGTCTGTGTTGCAATGTTCATAACAGAAAATGACCTCCAATTTCTTCAGTTCATCTCTGAAAAATGTTATTTTACCTCAATGTCCTTAATGATAGAGCCACTACATTCATGTCTTAAGTAAGTCATGCTGCATTTCAATTTGTCTGAGAAGTAAGTCACTGCATATAACTGAATTCTATTGACCCTGTAGATATAACTGAAGAGTCAGGAATGGCACATTACCCGTAGATTTGATTTGATAGCTGGATTTAAATCCAGCCCAAACTGCGAGAAAATTGTTTTTTCTGCAGGCAATAGATAACATGCTTGAACAATATCAATCCACCTAATGGGTATAAACCTGCACTATGAAACTCCCTGTAACTGGAAATTGGTCGCTAGGAATTTCACATTCTAAAAGGTCAACGGTTGCAAACAGCACAACTGAAATCCTCAACTGATGGTGGCATTCCAGGCTCATTACTGGGGTACATCAAAGGAAGTTTTACTCTGCAATACACTTGACTTGGGAATGCTGATACTTAAAGTAGAAATGCACTCCATGCCTTAGCACAGATATCACCTCAGTTGATGCAGCAAAACATTCACCACTAAATAAACATTTGAAATACAAGGCAAATCCTACTGGGACCAGTGGTTTCAGAAAAACGTAAAATGTAATTAATGTGGACATTTGGTGGTTACTTCTTTGAATTCTTAAGCAAGAAATGCTGAGTAAGTGGGTGAACTTAGCAATTACTGTAGCCAATGGTATATACTAATTAACATGCTGTTGAAACATGTCAGCACCTTTTCAACACCAGGAACTTGTGCTGTACAAGGAAGCTCAAATGCAGACACACGCCCCAATTCCACTGCACGGTGTCTTGCAACACCAAGCTGCCAAAAGCAGTCATAACAGAAGAGAATGCTAATCACAATTAAGACTAATGATCCATCAGTTTGCTAGTCATGGGGCAGCTGTAGCTCAAATTGGGAAAATCATTGTGAAGTCAACATTATTAAAGGTAATAAGGAATAAAATCCTAATAAATTTTAATAGGTCAAGGAAACACTGTCAAATATATGATTCAATTATCAACAGTTAATACGTGGAGGCTCCAAATCAATAGAATTCTATCTATGCCCCAAGATGCATCGTGTGCTTTGCTGTTTGACACTTAGCTGAGATAACTGTTAAAGTACAAACGCTGGTGTTGACTGGAAAACTTAAACTGACACCCTCCAACTGTTTCCCAATTCAATGGATAGACTAAGTACCATATATGACATTTGGCAACAGACATAATTAGCCTTGATTATAAAATCACACTTCCCATATCCCACAGTGCATATTTCTCTGGGGTTGTCTGGCTGTATATTCTTCAGGCCATCACAAGGGATGGATAAATTAAATGACAGTGTAGGTCCAAGCATGTATACAACAGTAAAGGTAATAACATTCCAGAAGTCATTCTGTAAAATTTTGAGACATTGATATAAACACAACACTTAACTAAAAGGTTCAAATCTTTGTTGCAAAGTTCCCCTAACCGAACATCAACAGTATTCTGCAGAATTTTCTCTCACTGTTTTTAACGGCTCTTACAACCGAACACACATTCCACTGCTACCCAAGCAATTTACACTTCTAGTAATTTAAAATATTTAACCTCATGGCAATGCTCTGTTTGTTCAAACTCAAAAACCTAAGGTTCTAACGGGACAAGATGAAACTGATTGGTGATGTCATTAAAATTGGTCTCCTAAACCCCCAATGTCCAATAGAAATTGTTGACCAGCCAATTTTTGCTACATTAGCAGAGGACATATTACACACCCTCACACAATCCAGGGAAATTCACTTCAGGTGTGCATTTACTGGACTCCCCACAATTCAGTAACCAAGGAAGTAA
The DNA here is from genome assembly GCF_017639515.1 of Carcharodon carcharias. Taxonomy (NCBI): domain Eukaryota; kingdom Metazoa; phylum Chordata; class Chondrichthyes; order Lamniformes; family Lamnidae; genus Carcharodon; species Carcharodon carcharias. The sequence goes on along the minus strand of NC_054481.1, from coordinate 26,899,089 downwards.
ACCAGTCACAATGATCAAACAACACCTGTTGACAGGTGCTCATCATACCATTTTACCAACAAGCTCATAAAAAGGTTTAAAGTTCACATGCAAACCCCATGTGAATGAATATCAAGATCAACTACAGAATCTATTACTCATATTTTATTTACTCATCAAAAATGCAATTATTCACATCCTGATTTCCAATTTGACACAACTAGCATATTAGACATCATGTTCTAAAATTCAATGGCCATGTAAAAGCCACAGTACATTCTAAATAGTTCTCACATTGAATGGTCAAATTTGAAACGGCTTTGTTAAACCAACAGCACATCTAGAGCAAACTCAAGGTTGCTTATTTGCTTTTCTGATATCTTAGAACATGAAAAGTAAAATCCTTTACCTCATTAGCTCAAAGAAGTCACTTGAAAGGTAAGTACAAAAGTGTTAAATTGTGATAGCCTCCCATCTGCAGCATATGCACAAGTTAGGAACTAACTTGATAGTCACAAGCAATTTTTATATCACTGTATTCAAAATGATTGATATGGATTAAAATGTATCATTCTAATGTTTGCCCTACTCTTGTACATGTTTACAAACTTAGAATGACCCACTAGAGCTGAAAATTTCCATGTATTAACAAGATGACAGTTACTTTCCACCTTTTGCAAGCTGAGAACTAGCTGATCAGTCCCCCATTACCACTGCTGCAGCCAGTTAAAAATTACACTGTTTAGTGCTTTAGCTCCAGCACTACAATAGTCTTAAAAACTTTATGCTACTTGATGGATGATCAACCATGAAAAATTTACCTTAACCAAGGAAATTAAATTTAAAAAGGACAAAGAAAAACATCCTTTTGAAACAGGCAGATAGGAGGCAACACAAAAACCATGCAGGAATGAAAACAGACATACAGTATTACTTCCAAATTGGTGAATTCTTTGCTTTTGCCAGGCCAACTTGGGAGGTATTTATCTTTGTTTTCCAGCAATGATAACCGTATAAGGAAATATGTAAAACCAGCCATTTTAAAAATGAAGACATTCTTGGGATGTGGGTATCAATGGCAAAGTGAACATTTATTGCCTAATCTGAGTTGATCTAAATCTCAACAGTTTGATATAACTGAGTGGCTTGCTTGACCACTTCAAAAGCAGTTAAGAGTCAACTGCATTGGTGTAGGACTCGTCTCATATAGGCCATTCTGAGTAAAGGTGGCAGGTTTCCTTTACTAAAAGATGTTAGTAAGCCAGGTGAGTTAAGACAATGCAATAATTTCCTGATCACTTCTACCAATAAAATTTATCAATTCCTCTCTTTGGGAGCATTTTTCTGCTGGGTATTGCATTGAATAGATAATGCAATTAAAATTTGTATTCAGATAATGGATATTTGGCACTAAACGTCCCCATACACAATCTGATAGGAATGCGAATTATTTTTACACTAAGAAATCTTAAATATTCAGTTTTTTACATTAAATGACACAAATGACAGCCAAAGTGGAAATGTATAGTTAACAACAAATTGTCTCAATTTGAATTAAACAATTTCAAGTGGAGACGGTATACATTCTCTTCCCGTTTCTAATCAACATTCATGTGGCAGAATCTGCTCCCTATTCCACAGCGTTTCTGGATTTTAGTGCAAAAGATAGTTAAGTGTGTTAAATACACTTTCCAGGCAAAATGCCATAAAGCCATGGGATGAAAATCAGTACACTTTGCTACATCTGCCAACTGGAAAAACCGTTGCGTTTTCAATTAAAATGTATTTGCAAAAAGGTCAGACAACCCCAAGAAATTAATTTATCATTTTATCTCATGAGTATGTACTTTTGCAATTTAAACTTTGAGAAAAAAATTAAACTCAAATAACAAAAAAGTTTCTGTATAGAAGTGAAAAAACATATTTGTAGGAAAAATCCGCACGTTTCAGATACAAATCTCGATTTTTTTTTTAGGGTACTACTGGACAGGAAAACGTGTGGCTGAGTTGTAAAGTGACTCGTGAAACAATTCATTCAAAAAAACCCGGCCCAACCCAGGCAGCAAAAGTGTGTGAATGGAGTTGCACCTCAAAACTTGTTCAATTTCCACCTCCGGCTCGTAGAAACAGAAAGCTCCCCTTCTTAGGGGGTTAAGAAAAGACTGGGGGAACCATTGCCCATTTTAGCCCGGTTCAGTGTGGCTTTGATTTCAAAAAGACCCCCACACCCTCTCTACAAAAAGGGAAACAAAGCGGAGGCACGGCCTAGGAGGATGACACGCGCATGCGTACACATACACGTGCCTGTCTCCCCTCCCCCTCAGTGAGGAGGGGGAGCCGGCTTTGGGGCCTACACCCCCGCGGCTGCACAATGCATCGTCGGCGGGTAGTGTGTATTATATATAAAGAATGGGGAGTGGGGGGGGGGTAAATTAATAAAAAGGAGCTGACCCAGGCCGCCTGGCAACCGCCATTTAAAGCAAAGAAAAACAGTACGAGGGGGTAAATTGGGGGGGAGATGAAGGGGAGCGGTAACCATGGGAGGGAGAATCACCGGCCAGCCGGGCTGTGATGGTAAACGCTCTTTGGGTCTATGTGGAGGCGTCGCAAGTTACACGCAAGCCCCGAGCGGCAGCCGCGGCTAACCCCACCACCCCCTCCCCCCCCCCCCGAGCTCCGGTACATACCCCGAGTGTTTCCATCACGACGACGGCAACGCGCGACGATAAACCCACCCCCCCACCCCCCCCCAACAATTACGACACGGAGCCGAACTCACAATCAGCACATCCGGGCACCGCGACCCGCCCCACAACGCACCGCGGGGAGGTGGGAGGGGGCGGGGTCTGCCCGGCAGCGCTGCTTCAGCTGGGAGGACGCGGCAGCAGCGCCGCCACTGGCGGGAGGAGAATACTGCAAGGTTAGAAAGCTATCTTGTTAGTAATGAAAAGAGGAGGACACTGAGAGAAACGCTATATTTGGTCTTTTAGGTGTTGAGTTGGGGAAGATAAAATAGAGTAAGTCCATATTTTCAAAGCGTCTGCCTGGCTGAGTTGACTGCACTTTGGGCTCAATCATACTCGGCGTTTGCAACACAAATGGGTTGTATTAGATTTCTGAAACAAAAAAATAGCTGGAAAAATTCAGCGGGTCTGACAGCATCTGCGGAGAGGAACAGTTAATGTTTCGAGTCCGTATGACTCATCATCAGAACTGTCATACGGACTCGAAACGTTAACTGTGTTCCTCTCCGCAGATGTTGTCAGACCCGCTGAGTTTTTCCAGCTATTTTTGTTTTTATTTCAGATTTCCAACATCCGCAGTATTTTGCTTTTATCAGATTTCTGATTGGTCTCCAAGAAGATTTAATTTGATCCAGTCAGGTGGGTTTCAGAGTTCAGAGCTCACAATGGTGTTGCTATTGAACAGTATGGCAATGCTCCCTCTCCATTGTGGAACATAGGAGCAGGAGTAAGCTATTTGGCCCTTTGAGTCTGCTCCACCATTCAACAAGATCATGGCTGATCTGGTTGTGGTCTCAGCTTCACTGTTCTGTCTGCCCCCCATAACCCTTGACTCCCTTGTCTATCAAAACTCTGTCTAACTCTGCCTTGAATAAATTCAAAGACCCAGCCTCCATTACTTTCTGGGGCGAAGAGAATTCCACACATCAATGACCCTTTGGGAGGAAAGGTTTCTCATCTCTGTCTTAAAAGGGAGTGCTCATGTTTTTAAACTATGTCTCTTAGTTTTAGTCTCCATCACAAAAGGAAAGATCCTCCTGGCATCCACCCCATCCAGTCCCCTCAGGATCTTATATGTTACAATAAGATCACCTCTAATTCTTCTAAACTTCAATGGGTATAGGCCTAACCTATTCAACCTTCCTTCATAAGATAACATCTTCATCCCAGAAATTAGTCTAGTGAACTTTCTCTGAACTAATTCTAAAACAATATCATTTCTTAAATGTAGGCTAGAATCTGGTCATCAGGTGTAAGGCACCCTAGGGATTGCTCTACTGGGTGCAGGTCTGGCCTTTTCCTGTACCTTGCTGGTCACCCAAGCCAGCTTCCACTTTATCTGAAGATCAAAAATGCTCTGTATCCACAGGGACACCTTGTACAAATCCCTAAGCAAAGGGGAATAAATTGTACCCAACATTACTCTGTTGGACGGTGCTGTACCAGCTGTCCCTCTTGGAAAGGTTTGTGCAGAAAAACACCTTTGACCACAGGTCCATCAAGCAGTGTCCATCAGTAACATCCTAGAGGGTCTGCGGGAAAAGGAGATGGTGGATCCTGTTGATGGTTCCCTGAGCAGACTGTCAGTGATTTGGCAGAAAACCTCATTGCCAGACCTTTCAAATAAGCACTAAGATGTAAATTGGCTGGCAGTGAGAAGGGCCCTCCTATCAGATTCTTCCTGCACACCCGAAGTTTCACCACCTCTGCACACTGCCCTTGAGGTGGCTGTGATGGTGAAGATACTGTTGCCCACTTCCTTCTAGAATGTGCCTTTCCAAAACAGGTCTGGCAAGTGATGCAATGGTTTTTGTCAAAGTTCATCCCGAGCAATGTAACACAGAACTGAGTGCTCTACGGGCTGTTCCCAGGGAAGCACACCGAGATGAACATCAACTGCTGCTGGAGGCCCATCAGGTCAGTTAAAGATGCTCTTTGGCATGCCTGAAACCTGCTGGTCTTCCACCGTGAAGAATTGTTGATGACTAAGTATTGCAGACTGGCACATTCCAAGATCCAGGTCTATGTACTGAGGAATATAATAAAGCTTGAGGCAGCCGCTCCAAAAAGTTCACTGGGGAAAGGCCATTGACTAAGGCTCTCTTGCCATAGTACAATGAGGGGCTGGAAACTGTTTAAAACCCCTCGGACTGTATGCACCAGAGGATATTTGACGTGAAATGTAAATGCACATTGTAAATATAACCTTTAACTGTAAGTGTGCTGGGGTAACTCAGAGTGTCAGATACTGTATTGAAAGAAACCAATCTGTTTTGCACTTAATGTAATGTCCAATTTGAACTGTTATATAATGTACCTTTACAAATTTTATGAATAATTTATATTTTTGAAAAAGAGTATAGCTGAGGAATGTGCAAAGAAAGCATGTGAAAACAGTGATATAGTACAATGCACAAAATGGAGTGGCTTTGCGAAGATCCTTTGTTACCTAGAGTCTGGTAATTGTAATTATGCTTGTCCTTGGTTAGGAAAATAAAATACTTTTTATGCTCTCATTAGTGAGTTAGTTACTTATTTGAAATTTTGTAAGTTTTTCTTCTGAATATTGTTGAAAAAAGAGACATGCTGTTGAAGATCAGGACAGATGTAAGAATTTCAAAGGGAGCAACAATTTATACTGCATGAAAAGAAGGCACTTATTGGTTGGGAAGTCAGCTCTGATTGGTTGAGGCACTACAATGGTGAATACCACAGGGAGTTATTGTCCCCCATACTTTTATTTAATTCAAAAACTGTGCAATGACAGAACACATTCCTTTTGTCTGCAGAAGACAGGTTACTGCATATGAATATATGTAGCTTCTAGCAAGCATAAGTGAGCTACATTATGAGCCTAACTGATAATCTTAAATTGGTTGTTAGTGAATTCTTAGCACACTCTGGATTGTTCAGTAAGTGCCACCCAATCACAGAATCACATCTAAGGTTAGAAATTATGTTCTGAATTTTGCGAACAGAGGTTGGGTGAGTACAGTCAGTACTCAAGTCCAGTACTATAGACTCTGGAGCAGTTCCTACAGATTGGAGGGTGGCAAATGTAACCCCACTATTTAAAAAAGGAAGGAGAGAAAAACAGAGAATTACAGACCAGTTTGCCTAACATCAGTGGTGCGGAAAATTCTAGAGTCCATTGTAAAAGACATGGTAATAGAACACTTGGAAAGCGTTAATGGGATTAGATATAGTCAGCATAGGTTTATGATAGGCAAATCATGCTTTACTAATCTACTGGAGTTTGTTGAGGATGTAACTAGTAGAATAGGTAAGGGAGAACCAGTGGATGTGATGTATTTGGATTCCAAGGAGGCTTTTGATAAGGCCCCACATAAGAGGCCAGTGGGCAAAATTAAAGCACATGGGATTGGAGGTAATATACTGGCATGGATTGAGAATTGGTTGACAGATCGGAAATGGAGAGTGGGAATAAATGGGTCTTTTTCCGGGTGGCAGGCAGTGACTAGGGGTGTACTGCAGGGATCAGTGCTCAGGCTCTAGCTTTTCATGATATATATAAATCACTTGGATGAGGGAACCAAATGCAATTTTTCCAAATTTGCTTACAACACAAAACTGGGCGGGGTTGTGAGGAGGATGCAAGGAGGCTTCAGAGCGATTTAGACAAGTGTGTATGGGCAAACACATGGCAGATGCAGTATATGTGGATAAATGTGAAGTTATACATTTCAGTGTGAAAAACAGAAAGGCAGAGTATATTTTAAATAGTGATATATTGGGAAATATGGATGTACAAAGGGATCTGTGTGTCCTTATACACCAGTCAATGAAAGTAAATAGGCAGGTGCAGTAAGCAATTGAGAAGGCAAATGGTATGTTGGCCTTCATTGTTACAGGATTTGAGTTCAGAAGTAGGGATGTCTTACTATGGTTATACAAGGCCTTAGTGAGACCACACCTGGAGTATTGTGTGCAGTTATGGTCTCCCTACCTAAGAAAGGATATACTTGCCATAGAAGGAGTGCAGCGAAGGTTCATTAAGCTGATATCAGGGATGGCAAGACTCTTGTACGAGGAGAGATTAGTTCGACTGGGCCTGTATTCACTAGAGTTCAGAAGTATGAGAGGGGATCTGATTAAAACGTATAAAATTCTAACATGGCTAGACAGACTGGATGCAGGGAGGATGTTTCTCCTGGTTGGGGAGTCTAGAATGGCAGAGCAGGCTCAAAGGGCCAAATGACCTACTCCTGCTCCTAGTTTCTATGTTTACTCTGCCTATTGCAAACAGCAGAAAGGGCACACTGTTTGATATGATCTGCCAGTTGTTGGAACATATGGTGTACGTACTCAACCAACTTCAGAATATAATGTCTAACATTGGGCAGCCTTGCTGAACAATTCCAAGTGTGCTAAAAATTACACTAACAATCAATGTAAGATTATCAGTCTGGCTCACAATGTAGCTCACTTACGGTTGCTAGAAGCTACATACATTCATATGCAGGGACCTGTCCTCTCTAGGCAAAAAGAATATATCGAGACACTACATCTTTTTTCAATTAAACAAAAGCATGGGAGTCAATGGCTCCCTGGTGCATTCATTTTGGCAACACCTTGACCAATCAGCCATCTTGTCAACCAATCAGCATCATTTTTTTCATGATATATAAATTGTTGCTCCCTTTGAACTTGGGCATTCTTGGTTCTGTCCTGATGAATGCAAGTGGAAGAGCTTCAAAAGCATGTCTCTTTTTTCAACAATAGTCAACTTCTGCACTTCCAAGTGACCATTTTTTTTCTTCTGGGGGAGATAAAAATTATTTAGTTCATAATGGGGAGACCAAGGTCAAGGCTACAACTTTAAGACAGAAACATTCATTAAAATGCAACAACTTAGTGCGGCACAGAGTCAATGTGTGGCATAACCTTCCTTTGCCCATTGCTACAGCCTGACCAGCTGGCAGCACATCCACATGGGCGAGACGCCCTTCTTCTCACTACCTGGCCATGGGAAAAGCTTCACCAAGTTGGTTACCCTGTGTGAACACCAATGCATCCAATAACATGTATTTACCATATTAAAATGTTCCAGGGCATTTCAAAGGAACATTATAAATCTCTGAGCCACATAAGAAGATATTTAGACAGGTGACCAAAGTCTTGGTCAAAGAGGTAGGTTTTAAGGAGCATCTTAAAGGAGGAGGGAGGGGTGGAGAGGTTTAGGGAGGAAATTCCAAAACTTATGGCTTAGGTAGCTGAAGACATAGCTGCCAGTAGTGGTGTGATTAAAATTGGGGATGTTCAAAAAGTCAGAATTAGTGGAGCACAGAGATCTTGGAGGTTTGCAGGGCTGGAGGAGATTACAGAGATTAGGAGGGGTGAGGCCATGCAGGAATTTGATAACAAAGATGACAATTTTAAAACTGAGGCATTGCTTAACTGGGAACCAGTGTACAATTCACATGGGAGAAGACATTCCACTGAGGAGTGCAGCAAAAAAAAAGTGTCCAAACACTTGGTAGTCCCACCAGTTCATGCACCGACTCAGGGCAGCAAAAAACAATTCCAAGATCAGTAAGGTAGGTCCCATTTCCAGTTTACTCTTCAGTCGGCTCTCTGGAATCTCGACACATGCACGGTCTAGGCAACTGATCAATTGCACAGGTGCAGAAGGACTGATACATTTTGCAAGCAATCATTCTTCATCACTTCAAGTTATATCAAGAATAGAACCGACAAAGCAGACCACTGACCTCTCTTCCAGAAAGAACCAGCAACAAAGAGGCTCAAGTCAAGAGGCAGCTTCTTGAATACCGTCCAGCTCCTAGACTGTAACCCATAAAGCTGCTGCCTTGCTGATTTGTCAAGACACCTACAGATGAAGGCACACAAGTTGTCTAATGATCCAGAGGAATCGCTCCCACCAGGAGACATTGAAACATGGCCTATTTGTCTATGTATCAATTGCTTTGGGACTATCAGCCCTGCAAAGCCCTGATGCAGAACTGAGGATACAGCCAAACAAACGCAGTCAACTGTGATAGCAGAGAGTCATCTCAAACAACGAAACATCTCCAGGATTGCCCTTTACTACCAGAGCCAGGCAGCCCTGACCTGAAGGTCAACTCTCGAGTCAGAGTGTGGAACAGTGGCGAGAGAAGTGGTGACACAAGAAGACTACATATTCTTTGCTTTTGTAGCTGTTAAGATAATTTTGGGCTTTGGTGACACTGGGAAATAGGCCTGAAATTTATAGACTTACTGGAATTTGAGAGTGTAAAGTTGATTTGTCATCTCTGTGAAGTGGAAGCCTGAAGTTTGACACAACTAGGAATGCAAGCCTTCACTCACTGGTGGGTTCCTGATCTCTAGCAGAACTGAGGGCAAGGGTTTGACATGGGCCTAAGCACATTGGATTTGGTGATCCATGATCTAGCATTGGCTTGTGGCTATTAAAGAATCTCTATAGGCATTAAAGCCATCAGCACTCTCAGGTGAACATAAAAGTTCCAATGGCACTATTTTGAAGAGCAGGGACTTCTCTTTGGTGTCCTGGTCAATATTTGTTAGTCAACCAAAATCACAAGGACAGATTTTTAAAAATTTCTTTCACGGGATGTGGCCATTGCTGGCTAGGCCAACATTTATTGCCTATCCCTAATTGCCCTTGAGAAGGTGGTGGTGAGCTGCCTTCTTGAACTGCTGCAGTCCATGTGGTATAAATACACCCACAGTGCTGTTAGGAAGGGAGTTCCAGGATTTTGACCCAGTGTCAGTGAAGATCATTATAACTTTGTGGAAGCTTGCTGTGCAGAAATTGGTTGCTGCATTTAATTCCTAAATTACAACAGTGTCACTTAAAAACTACTTCATTGGTTACAAAGCGCTTTGGGATATCCTGAAAATGTATAAGTTGCGATATAAATGCAAGTTTTTTTGAATGGCAGTAGATCTCTGTGTCTGACTAGTAATTCTCTCTCTTTGCGCTGTCCCTCTCTCTCAGCTGTATGGCTCTGTTGGGAGTTGTAACTCTGTGAGCTGTAACTTTTAAGTGTAGTTCCGGTTCTGGCACAATCTGCCACGGATGTGCTGCCGGGCCTTTCTCGCCCTAATGGAGAGCGAAACGAGTATAAACGGGCGCTCCCGGGACTTGGGCTCTGGCGTCTCCACCCCGCGGAGCTCTAGCGATAACTTGCAGCAACCCCGGTCCAAGCTGACCTTCAGCCTTCCGCAGGAAGGCCCAGCTACTTTCGATGGTAAGTGCCGGTTGCCGGCTGACCCAGCGCCGGTTTCTGATGCAACCTGTGCCCAGATACTGGATCTAGGCTCAAATCCAACCTCACCTTCCCCCATGACTCTGGGCAGCCCCCTGAGGCCGTTCATCTAGCAGAATGGTGCAATGCAGTCATATAATGATAAGAGTGTAGTAGAAGGCCATTCAGCCCATCGTGCTATGTTAGCTCTCTGAAAGTTATGGTGAACCTTTATAAAACACTGGTTCAGCCTCAACAGAATATTGAGTCCAATTCTGAGCATCACACTTGAAGGATGTGAAGACATTAATGAGGTTGCAGAGAAGGTTCACGACAGTGGTTCCAGGATGAGAGACTTCAATTGCATGGATTGATTGGAGAAGCTCTTCTCCTTAGAGAAGTGCTAGAAGGTTCGAGAATCAGAGGGCTCCAATTTAAGGTGATTGGCAAAAGTACCAAAGGCAAAATGAGGAAAAACTTTGATTAGGATCTGGAATGCACTGCAGAGAGTGTGGTGGAGGCAGATTCAATTGTGGCTTTCAAAGGGGAATTGGATAAGCAGTTAAAGGGGAAAAAAATTGCAGGGCTATGGGGAAAGGTTGGGGGAATGGGACTAGCTAAAGCACTCTTGCAGAGGACTGGATGGGCTGAATGGCCTCCATCTGTACAATGACTGTGATTCTGAGTTATCCACTGCATCTCACTCCTCCCCACCTCCCTGCTCTTTCCCCATAACTCTGTAAATGCTTTCTTTTCAAATATATAACCAGTTTCTCTTTTGAAAGTTATGCTGAATTTGATTTTAAAAATCCTCATCTCTATTCCCTGATACTTCTTTAATTATCTTAAACTTATGACCTCTGGTTTCCCACCCTCTTGTCACTGAAAACAGAATGGATTTTTAACAGCCTTCTCAACTTGCCCTGCCACCTTCAAAGGTTTGGGTAGACCCTCACCACACCAACACCTTCCCACAGGTCTCTGTTCCTGCAAACCTCCCCCCCCCCCACTTGAAAATTGTACCGTTCACAAGTGTGAGCTGTTTAGAAAAATAAACTTGCATTTCTGTAGCGCCTTTCATGACCTCGGGATATCCCAGTACCTTTTTTCTGAAGCATAGTCACTGTTGTAACATCATGAACCACGGTGGCCAGTTTGCATACAATTGTTGTATAACCTGGTATATAATTTTTGAAAACTTAAAAAAAATACTATTTTGATTGTATTTTCCCCCTTTCCTTTAATTGCAGAATCCGATCTGGTGCTGGAGTGTGGTTTGGATCGTAACCGAACAGTTCCAACGCTGAGGGATTTTACAGTTGCCATTCCTAACCAGCTGTTGTTGGTTTCACTCCTGGAACATCTCTGCTTTGTCTATGAGTGCAATCCTCAACGCTCCATGAGCCTGTTTAAGTGTAAGTCACAACAAGTGTTGGACTGTTGAGTAATCTAGCCGAAGAACAAGGTGGCCCCTGAGCTCAAAAGAGGGCAGGGTGGAAGAAGATGTTTTAAAGAGCCTGTAGATTGTGGTAGGAAGAGAAAATTGAAGAAGCTAAGCTCCCACAGTGCTGCCAATGAATTAGCATAAGGGATAGAATCTTAGGGTGATGTAATAAATGTAGTGAAGCTACAGGGAAGATGAATTAGCGTAATGCAATTGTGAAAACTGTTTCGTAAACGAAAACCACAGATGTTGTAATTTGAATCTTTGTAAGTTCCTCCAGCTCTACAACTCTCCAGCATATCTGCGCTCCTCCAGTTCTGCCATAGATCTCTTGGAGAAATGGCCTGTTTCTGTGTAGTAAAATTCTATGTAATTTTGGAGAAGTGAAGTGTTTTATTTTAGAAAGAAGCTTTTACACCCAGAATTGATATTTATCTTGATCATCCAAAACTCTACTGTTTGTATTCTAACTCCCAAGTCCCATTCATCCGTCCCTGTGCTTGCTGACCTACAATCATTCTCAGTCCGAAAATGCCTTTATTTTGAAATTCTGATTCTTGTGTACAAATTCCTCCATAGCCTTGCTGCGCCCTTTCTCTGTAACCTCCTCCAGCACTGTGTGTTAGCATGGTTCAGTTGTTAACACTCACTCCTCTGAATCACCAAGGTTCTGGGTTCAAGTCCTACTCCAGGGCTTGAGTATAAAAATCACTTCAATACAGTACTGAGGGATTGCTGCATTGTTGGAGGTGCCATCTTTTGAATGAGATGTTATAAACCGAGGCCCCACCTCCTTGTTCAGAGGCTATTAAAGATCTCAGCATTATTGTGAAGAAGAGCAAGGGAGTTATCCCTGGTGTCCTGGCCAATACTTATCCCTCAATCTATAATCACAAAATTTAGATTTCCTGGTCATTATCACATTGCTGTTTGTAGGAGTTTGCTGACTGCATGTTGACTGCTGCATTTCCTATATTACAACAGTAATCAATCTTCAAAAACAACATTATTGGTTGTGAAGTTCTTTGAGATATCCGGCGTTCATGAAAAGTGCTATATAAATGTAAATCTTTTTCTCTATCAAGATTTTTTTTCAAGATCTCCATGCTTCTTGAATTTTGGGCTCTTCTGCGTCCTCAATTTTCATTGTCCTCCATTGGCAACTTCAGCTGCCTGGTCCATAAGCTCTAATTTCCTTCCATAGACTCCCTGTCCCTCTCTCCTCCTTTAAGTCACTCCTTAAAGCCTACCCCTTTGACCAAACTTTTGGTCATTTGACCTATAATCCACTTACATGGCAAGGTGTCATGTTTGTCTCGTCTGATAACACACATGTGAAACATCTTGGGGTGTTTTACTGCATTAAAACTGCTATATAATGTAAATTGTTGTTGTTGATTGCTGCTGGTATTTTATACTAAGTTAGGAAATGAATATGACTGTTGTGCAGCTGTTTCTTCAGTTAATACTTCCATCAAACCCTTTCTTCCTCTGCGTCAGCCTGGCTCAGTTGTTAGCACTCTCGCCTCTGAGTCACAAGGTCATGAGTTCAAGTGCCATACCAGGGAGTACAAAAACCTTGCTGATACTCCCAGTGCTGCACTGAGGGAGTGCTACACTATTGGAGGTGCTGTCTTTTGGATGAAACATTAAACTGAGGTCCTCTCAGCTAGGTGTAAAAGATTCCATGGCACTATTCGAAGAAGAGCAGGGTAGTTAATCCCAGTATCCTGGCCAATATTTATCCCTCCATTGGCATCACTAAATAAAATATGATTATCTGGCCATTTTCACATCTGTTTGCAGGAACTTGCTGGGCATGAATTGGTTGCCCACTTTCCTTACATTACAACAATGACTACACTTCAAAAGTACTTAAATTATTTTAGGATGTCCTGATCATGAAAGGTGCTATATAAATGCAAGTCTGTCTCTGTCTTTTTCAGTGCTGTGTCAAAAACTAGCGGGATTGCACTTGATTTCACCAATCATCTTCAGTGATGAGTTTAGCACTGTGAGGCTGCAGCACAATCAGGCCTTTACAAACCTGCTACAAGCAGCAAGCAATGGCTTGATTCGACAGGTGAGTACAATGCCAGCTGATGTTTTACTTTTCAGACGCTTATATAATCTTTGAAAGTAAGGCCTTACATTTCTATTGTCCCTTCCAAAACCCCAGGACCTTGCAAAGTGCTTTACATCCAACTAAGTACTTTTTGAATTGTTGTTTTAATGCAGGAAATACAGCAGCCAATTTGCACATAGCAAGCTCCCATAAACAGCAATGTGATAAGATCCAGATAATCTGTTTAGCAATGTTGGTTGAAGGATCACAAAAAGTTAGTATGTAGGTACGTTAAGTGATTAGGAAGCCAAATAGGATGTTGGCATTTATTGCAAGGGGAATGGAATATAAAAGTAGGGAAGTTTTACTGCAGCTGTACAGAGCCTTGGTGAGTCCACATCTGGAATACTATGTAAGTTTTGGTCTCCTTATTGAAAAAAGATATAATTGTGTTAGAGGCAGAGAAGGTTCACCCAATTCATTCCTGAGATAAAGGTGAGCTTATCCTATGAAGAAAGGTGGAACAGGTTGGTCCTATATCCCTGGGAGTTTAGAAGAATGAGAGGTGATCTTATTGAAACATAAGATCCTGAGGTGTCTTGATAGGGTTGATACTGGGAAAATGTTTCCCCTTGTTGAGGGGACTGGAACTAGGGGACACAGGTTAAGAATGAGGGGCTGAATTTTACATGTTCCCAGTGGGTGTGATGCTTGGGAGGGGGGCACATAAAATAGGGTGGGTTCCCATCCCACCATCGTCCTGCCACCCCTGAACTCACCTCTATAGTATGAGGAGGAGGGGTAGGGGGGGGTAGGGGGTAGGGGGGGAGGGGGCGGGGGGGGTGGGGAGAGCACCATATTTAAATGAACAATTAAGGGTCAATTAGACTTGTTATCAAGCCACTTGACCCTGATAATATGCTACCCACGCTATAAAACATTGGCTGTGGGCAACAGGGCAGGAGCAGGAAGCCCAATTTTTCACATCAAGTGGTTAAAGGGCGGGAAGGAATGGAGTGGGGTGTTGCTCTTTGGGGCCTGCCCTTTGCTGATCATGAGACAGCCCCCCCCCTTAGGTTGAACCCCCCCACTTCCTTCCTACCCGCTCCCTCCCTTAAACCCACCCCCAACCCTCATCCCTCTCCCTAACTTACCCAAACCTTCCCAGCCCAAGACTCGGTCGTACTTGCTCCAGGGATCCAAGGCCTTGGGGTCCTTTCTTCTCCAGGAGTCCTGGCAGCGGCCACTGGCCTTCCTGGCGCTGTTCGGACAATCTGATTGGCCAGCAGTTCCAGAGGAGGGACTTCCACGCCAATGAGGAGTAGAAGTCCCACTTGGCTCTGGTTTATCAGCCCCGCAGTGCTTTATGGCTGCGGTGGGTTGGCATGGAGGTGGGGGGTAAGTCCCTCCCTCTGGAGCTGCTGGCCAGTCAGATTGTCCCAACAATGCCAGCAAGGCATCAGTGGCCTTTGCTGGGACTCCTGGAGAAGAAAGGACCCCAAGGCCTTGGAGCTCCAGGCCAATGTGGTTCTGGTGGGGAGCAGGGCGTGTGTACTGTCTGCCTCCACACACACACACACACACACACACACACACACACACAACCCCCCCCCCCCCCAAAATATTATTCCACTCGAAGTCTCCCTTTTAAAGCTGAGGTGAGGAGATTTTATTTTCTGTCAGGGGGTTGTTAGTATGTTAGTATGCAGATGACACAAAGATAGGTAGGAAAGTATGTTGTGAAGAGGACATGACGAGGTTGCAGATGGATATAGGTTGATTGAGCAGGCAAAGATCTGGCAAATGGAGTTTAATGTGGGAAATAGTGAAGTTCTTCACTTTGGCAGGAAGAACAAAAAAGAAGAGTATTACTTAAATGGAGAACGGCTGCGTAATTGAGGTGCAGAGGGATCTAGGTGTTCTAGTACAAGTCACAAAAAGTTAGTGTGCAGGTACAACAAGTAATTAAGAAGGCTAATGGAATGCTATCCTTTATTACGAGAGGGATTGATCATAAAAGTAAGGATGTTATGCTTCAGTTATACAGGACATCGGTGAGACCACACCTCGAATACCGTGTGCAGTTTTGGTCTCCTTATTTAAGGAAGGATATAAATGCATTGGAGGTGGTTCAAAGGAGGTTTACTAGATCGATACCTGGAATGTGTGGGTTGTCTTATGAGGAAAGGTTGGATAGATTGGGTTTATTTTCACTGGAGTTTAAAAGAGTGAGGTGTGATTTGATTGACATATACAAGATCCTGAACAGCCTTGACAAGGTGGACGTCGAAAGGACGTTTCCTCTTGTGGGTGAATCCAGAACTAGGGGACACTGTTTTAAAATGAAGGGTCGCCCTTTTAGGACAGAGGTGAGGGAAATTTTTTCTCTGAGAGTTGTGTGACTTTGGAATTCTCTGTCTCAGAAGGTAGTGGGGGCGGGGTCATTGAATATTTTTAAGGCAGAGGTAGATAGATTCTTGTTAGGCAAGGGAATCAAAGGTTATTGGGGTTAGATAGGAATGTTTAAATTGAAACCAAGAAGATCAGCCATGATCTTATTGAATGGTGGAGCAGGCTTGAGGGGCTGAATGGCCTACTCCTGTTGCTATTTCTTATGTTCTTATGTGGAGTTCTCTACCCCAGAAAGCAGTGGAGGCTGGATCATTGTATTTATTCAAGGCTGAGTTACAGATTTTTGTTAGACAAGGGTGTCAAGGGTTATTGGGGGGCAGATAGGAAAGTAGAATTGAGACCACAACCAGATCAGCCATGATCTTATTGAATGGTGGAGCAGGCTTGAAGGACTGAATGGCCTACTTGTGCTCCTGAGCCCAATGTTCCTATGTTCCAGGACACCAGGGATAACACCTCCGTTCAAAGTAGTGGCATAGGTCCTGTTATGTTCAGCTGAGAGGGCAGACAGGGCCTTGGTTTACATCTCACCTTAAACATGGCATCTCTAACGGTGCAGCATTCCCCCAATATGCTGCTGAGAGTGTCAGCCTAAATCATGTAGTTCAGTCTCTGGAGTAGGACTTGAACCAGATTAACTGGTCATTCAACTTGTGTGTGGGATCTTGTTGTGCACAAATTGGCTCCAATAATTGCCAACAATAAAAGTTCAAAAATTGGCTGTGAAGCCAACTGTAGCTGATTCAGATTAGGATGTAGATTGAAACTTCCTGGATCCAAATGTCTGAGTACTGCACCTCATGGTGCATCTACCATGTGAGTGGAAGCTTGGCCTGCAGAAATCTCCTAGGGTTCCGTTCCCCTTGCCACTATGTACAAGCAGTAGCACAACTTGTTCAGTCTAGCAAATATTAGCCCCATATGCCCTTTTTTTTTTGCAGCAGGTATTGTGTTGGGCCACAATCTTGAACCAGCATGTCATCCTGTTAGGATCTGTTGTCATATTTAGGAGGGAGAGACAGTGGGAAATTGGGAAAATCCAGCAAAGAGATGGAAAAATTTTCACTGAGAAGCCTCCAGCTGAGGGTAATGTTGGCATAGTTGTTGAGAGTTGAGCTGTTTGGATTGCATTGAACAAAGTCTGCGTGGATTGCAGTGAATGAGGGGGTGAAAGCTTATGGGGGGTAGGTAAGAATTGAAGTTGAGGTTAAAATCAGATCAGCCATGATCTTATTGATTGGCGGAACAGGTTTGAGCGGTGGAGTGGCCTACTCCTGCTTCTGGTTCATATGTCTGTATGTTCTAATTCACATTGCCTTTCTGTTTTTTAGGGACATGCTACCAATGAAGATATACCTGCCCCTATGTCCTACAGGTATGTGATGAATGCGGTGGGTACGGGAGTGCAGTGGTTATGTTACTGGGCTAATAATGCAGAGGTGAAAGTTCAGGTCCCACCACAGGTAGTTTAAGAATCTGAATTCACTTAAATTTTAAATTCTGGAAATAAAACACTGGTGTCAGTAAAACTGACCATGAAGCTTTCGGATTGTCGTTTAAACGCCCAACTGTTTCACTAAGGTCCTAACAGGGAAGGAAACCTGTCGGCCTTACCCAGCCTGGGCCTATATTTGAGAGTCCAGTCACACACCAATGTGGTGGAGTCTTAACTGTCTTTTGATGTTGCCTAGCAAGTCACTCAGTTGTATTGAAGCTAACTCAGGGATGGACAATAAATTCTGGCCTTGCCTGTGATACCCATTTCACAAGCTTGGTTTTTTTTTAAATGTGGTTGCGCAACATTACTGTAGACTAATTATTTAGAATGTGTTAACTAGAATATTGTAAACTGAAGTGTTGCTTTTTGCTCTGTGCTCAGAGCAAAGGAAACCCTGTTCCAGAGACAGACATCTCGCTATCTCAATGAATTTGAAGAGACCGAAATACTGGGAAAAGGTAGTTACGGAGAAGTCTATAAGGTTTGTGGCAAAATCTTTCATTCTGATTCTAGATTCTAATTCTGGTCTAAGTAAAAGTGGTACATTTGTAAATCAGAAAAAGTAATTCATGGAACTATCCTTCCCTTCACCCACAAGCATATTAAAGCTCCCTTGAGCTGACATAAGCCTGAAGGTACAGAACATCTCCTGCATGGCACTGTCTCTTTTTCAGTGGGAGATGACAAGGGGAAAAAAGTTTAAAACCTCATACATCAAAACAGAAAAAAGGCCATTCAGTCTGTCAAACCTGTTCTGCTGTTCAATTAGATCATAGCTGTTCTATATCTTTAACTCCGTTTACCCGCCTTGGTCCCTTAACCTTTAAAACCAGTTGCCTAACAAAAAACTAATAAACTAAGTTGAAGTTTTCAATTGAGCCCCAGCCTCAACATTTTTTTCGCGGGGGCAGAGGGGAAAGTGTTCCAGATTTCCACTACCCTTTGCGTATCTAAGTGCTTCCTGACATACCCTTGAAAAGCCTGCCTCTAATTTTAAGACCGTGCCAGTAAATACTTACACTCTTCTAATTGTACATTGATGGCACAATGCCTTTTTAATGAAAGCATAAACATGAATAGCATGAATTCAACTTCACCAATCAGAATTTCTAACCTTGTATTTCTATTTATTCCAGGTCAGGAATAAATTGGATCGCCAGCTGTATGCCATAAAGAAGATTCTCATGAAGAAGATTACAAAATATGACTGCATGAAGGTATTTGGTTAATGCGGATGATGCTGATATTTATGTAGCAAGTTGTCAGTTATATGTTTAAGTTTGCAACCTATTTGTTAACGAGTGTAGAACTCCCTATCTCCAACCTCCTCCAGCCCTATAACTCTCTGTCCACATATCTGTGCTGCTGCTTTCTGGTCTCCTGCACAATCATAATTGCTTTCACTCCACACTTGGCAGCCATGCCTTCAGCTGCGTAAGCCCCAAGCTTTGGAATTTCCTCCCCAAACCTCTCTGCCTGTCTATAACTCTCTTCCCCTGCATGCCCCTCCTTTAAGACCCTCCTTAAAACCTATTTCTTCACCATGCTTTTGCTAATATCTCCTTGTGTGTCAAATTTTGTTTGATAACTCTCCTTGGGACATTTTACGATGTTAAAGGTGCTATTTAAAAGCAAGTTGTTGCTGTTGAACTGCACTGTGGGTAGGCAAAGCCAGAAATAATGGCAAACAGTGATAACTGAGCATTTTTCCCCTATGATCAGTTAATTATAGGATCCTCTGTCTGAGAACATTGAACAATAAATTATCCATTAGCTTCGTAATGGCTTTATAGATAAGTGCATCATGCATCAATTTAAAA
This sequence comes from Carcharodon carcharias, assembly GCF_017639515.1. NCBI lineage: Eukaryota > Metazoa > Chordata > Chondrichthyes > Lamniformes > Lamnidae > Carcharodon > Carcharodon carcharias. The sequence goes on along the minus strand of NC_054481.1, from coordinate 26,879,895 downwards.
TGATCACTTGAGAGTGAGGAGAGAGGTTAAAAGACATTTCTTTACACACTGGTTGTTGGAACAGGGAATGTATTGCCCCAGAGAATAGTTTAGTCAGAGTCCATTAACAAAGCATTGGATAAATATTTGAAGAAAAGGAAGGCACAGGGCTGCAGGGTGGTGGGTGGGGCGGGGCTGCACGAGCAAGTGGGGCAGTGTGATTAGCTTTGATGGCCTATGAATGAGCAGGTACAGACACAATGGGCCAAATGGCCTCCTCCTGTGCTGTACACAGGTGTGTAAATAAGCTGTAAGGGCCTTAGCATGATCTTAGTTTGTGCCGTTATAGTGGCTTCAATTGGAAAGATACTGGGGGTTTTAAAACTGCCCTCAGTGCCTCTGGGCTGAGGTACAGGTGGTGGGGGAAATCACCTTATTCATGATCTCTATGCAGTGTGTCATACTGAAAACTAAAGGTGTGTCAACCTTTGGTAAGGACAGGATGTAGCTGTGGTTCATCCATTGTGAACCTGCGTCAGTTTGGGCACTGAATTCTGGTACCCATGGAACAGTAACTCCATGAAGGTTAGCACTTTGTTCAGAGGGGTACAGTCTATTCAGCTCCTCAAGCATGTTCTGCCATCCAGTTAAGTTAACTGTTGGCTGATCATTTATGAGAATTCTGGGTTTTGAAGTGTAATTGGAGTCTTTTCTGTTTTTTATTTAAGGTCCTGAGAGAGGTTAAAGTTTTAGCTGGCCTGCAGCATCCGCACATTGTTGGCTATCACACTGCTTGGATGGAGCATGTACAGCCACTACCTCGGAAGAGTATACTTAAACCTCAAATCTCTACAAAAATCAATACAAATTGACATGTGCGTCTTTCATTAATACATCTTAATCAATACATTTTTCCTCTGTTTATGTCATTTAGATAACCAAATGCTTCTCAGCAATTTATGTGCATTAACGGGTCCCTCTGATCAGGAAGAGTGTAGGTAAGAATTTCTCTTAAATTAGTTGCAAAGATACTGAGGAAGGGAAAAAATACATTGTGGAGAGACAGGAGAAGCCAGGATTGTTCTCCTTAAAGCAGGGAAGGTTGAGGGGACATTGAATAGACTTGTTCAAATTAGAGGGGTTTTGATAGAGTGGGAAAGGAGAAACTATTTTCACTGCCAGGAGGATTGGCAACCAAAGAAGACAGCTGTAAGATGATTAGTGAAAAAGCCAGAGTGAAGATGAGTTTTATTTAATGACCAAGTTGTGATGATCTGGAATGTGCTGCCTGACAGGGTGGTGCAAGCAGATTCAATAGCGATTTTCAAAAGGGAATTGGGTAAATACTTGAAAAGGAAAATAAAATTGAAGGGCCATGGGGAAAGCACAGAGGAATGGGAGTAATTGGATAGCTCTTTCAAAGAGCTGGTAGTGGCACGATGGGCTGAATAGCTTCCTTTGCTGCAGTATGATTCATAGAATAGAATGAATCATAGAATAGTAACAGAACAGAAGGAGGCCATTTGGCCCATCATATCTGCACTGGACCTCTGAGGGAGGAATTCACCTAGTGCCACTTCCCTGCCTTTTCCCCATAGCCCTGCAATTTTTTTCTTTCAGATAATAATACAATTCCCTTTTGAAAGTTTCAATTGACCCTTACTGTACCACATTCTCAGGCAGTGTATTCCAGATCCTACCCACTTGCTACGTGAAGAAGTTTTTCCTCATGCAACCAATGCTTCTTTTGCCAATTACCTTAATTCTGTGCCTTCTTGTCTCAATCCTTCCACCAGTAGGAACAGTTTATCCCTAACTACTCTGTCCAGGCACTTCATTATTTTGAATACCTCTATCTCCTCTCAACCTTCTCTTCTCCAAGGAGAACATTCCCAGCTTGACCAATCTATTGACGTAATTGAAGTTCCTCATGCCTGAAACCATTCTCGTGAATCTTTTCTGCACCCTCGCTAATGCTTTATCCTTCCTAAAGTGTGGTGCCCAGAATTGGATGCAATGCTCTGGTTAAGCCCGAATCAGTCTTTTATACAGATTTAACATAGCCTCTATGCTTTTGTACTCTATGCCCCTATTGATAATGCCCAGAATGTTGTATGCTTTATTAACTATACTCTCAACCTGTCCTGCCACCTTCAATTATTTATGCACATATACACTCAGGTCCCTCTGCACCCGTACCCACTTCAGAATTGTACCCTTTGTTATATTGTCTCTCTGCGTTCTTCCTACCAAAATTACTCACTTCACACCTTCTCTGCATTAAATTTCATCTGCTTCTTGTCCACCCATTCCACCAACCTGTCTTTGTCATTTTGAAGTTGTACACTATCCTCGTGGTTCACAATACTTCCAAGTTTAATATCATCCACAAATTTTGAAATTGTGTCCTATGAATAATAATCAATTCAATTCAATGACCTGTGGTGGGAGAAAATTAACCACAGTTTCTGCTCCTGATCAGTTTCCACAGCTGAATATTGCAGATGGATAGATGGCAAGTGTGGACAGAATTGGATTTGGCTACAATTCTCTTTTGGATGAAACATGAAACTGAGACCCTTCCTGCTCTCTCAAGTGGGCACAAAAGATCCTATGGCACTATTTCGAAGAAGAACAGGAGGGTTCTCTTCCCGCTGGTGCCCTGGCCAATATTTAACCCTAAACCAATATCCTAAAAAATTGATTATCTGATCACTAACACATTGGGAGCTTGTTGTGCACAAATGGTTTCTGCTCTGCATGGTAATAGTGACTACACTTGGAAAAAGTAATGTATTGGCTGTAAAATGCTTTAGACATCTGGTGATCATGAAAGATGCTGTAGAAATGCAAGTCTTTCTTTCTTCTTTCTCAGTTGAATATCTAGATGGTCAGCACCATTTAAAAACAAAATATCTTGTATTCTTATAGTACCTTGTTACATCCCCAGGACATCCCAAAGCACTTTACATCCAATGGGTTTCTGTTGAAGTTGTAGCTACTCTTATGCAGACAAATAAAGCATCCAATCTGCACACAGCAGTGAATGACCAGGTAGGCTGCTTATGGTGAAGCTACATATGAACATACAAAATAGGAGCAGGAGTAGGCCACTCAGCTCCTTGAGCCTGCCCCACCATTCAATAAGGTCATGCTGATCTGATTGTATCCTCTCGCCTACCCCTGATAACCTTTCATCCTATTGTTTATCAAGAGTCCATCAATCTCTGTCTTAAAAGTATTTAAAGGCTCTGCTTCCACTGCCTTTTGAGGAAGGGAGGTCCAAAGACTCACTACCCTCTGAGAGAAAAAAATTCTCCTCTGTCTTAAATGGGTGACCTCTTATTTTTAAATAGTAACCCCTAGTTCTAGATTCTCCCACAAGAGGAAACATCTTCTCCATATCCACCCTGTCGAGACCCCTCAGGATCTTAAAGTTTTCAATCAAGTTGCCTCTTACTCTTCTAAACTCCAGTTGATACAAGCCGAGCCTGTCCAACCTTTCCTCACAAGACAACCCGCCCATTCCTGGTATTAATCTGGTAAACCTTCTCTGAACTACTTCAAATGCATTTACATCTTTCCTAAAAAAAGGAGACCAATAATGTACACAATACTGCAGATGTGGTCTCACCAGTGTCCTGTATAACTGAAACATAACCTTCCTACGCTTGTATTCAATTCCCCTTGTAATAAACAATAACATTCTATTAGCTTTCCTAATTACTTGTTGTATCTGCTTATTAACCTTTTGCAGTTCATGTACTAGGACACCCAGATCCCTCTGCATCTCAGAGCTTTGCAATCTCTCATCATTTAGATAATATGCTGCTTTTTTTATTCTTCCTGCCAAAATGGACAATCTCACATTTGCCCACATTATACTCCATTTGCCAGATCTTTGCCCACTCGCTTAACCTACCTATGTCTCTTTGTAGCCTCCTTATGTTTACTTCACAATTTACTTCCCTATCTATCTCTGTGCCATCAGCAAAGTTAGCAACCATACCTTCAGTCCTTTCATCCAAGTCGTTTATATAAATTATAAAAAGTTGAGGCCCCAGCACTAATCCCTATGGCACAACACTCATTACATCCTGCCAATCAGAAAAACTCATTTATGCCTACTGTTTCCTGTTAGCTAGCCAATCTCCTATCAATGCCAATATGTTACCCCCTACGCCATGAGCTTTTATTCACCACAATAACCTTTGATGTGGCATTTTATCAAATGCTTTCTGAAAATCTAAGTACAGTCCATCGAGTTCCCCTTTATCCACAGCACATGTGACTCCTTCAAAGAACTCCAATAAATTGGTAGAACATGAAATATTAACCAGGAACATCAGGAAAACTCCCTGCTCCTCTCCAGATTTATGCCTTGGGATTTTGCTTGTCCATCGTTTTGGATGATTTAAGGTCTCAACTGAAAGATAGCATTTCCAAAAGTGCAGTACTCCCTCTTTTCTGCACTGGGCATGTCAAGTCCATAGCACATATGAAGATCACCTGAGGGCTGCTGGCTTTCACAGAATGAAACCCCAATGCTAATCTGTGTTATCATGAGAAATAACTTGCGTTTATATAGTGTCTTTCACAACCTTGGGGTTCCAAAGCACTTTACAACCAATGAACTATTTTTGAAGTCACTGTTGTAACGTAGAAAACACAGCAGTCAATTTGCACACAGCAAGTTCCCACAAACAGCAATGTGATAATGACCAGATAATCTGTTCTTGTGATATTGGATGAGGGATAAATACTGGCCAGAACGTCAGGGAGAACTCACCTGCTATTCTTTGAATACTGCCAAAGGACCTTTTATGTCCACCTGAGAGGGCAGATAGGGGCTCGATTTAATGTCTTATCCAAAAGACATCATCTCTGACATTGAAGCACTCCTTCAATACTCCACTGGGCTGTCAGCCTAGGTATTGTGCTCCAGTCTCAGGAGTTGGACTTGAACCCGCAAACTCCTATCTTGGAGGAGAGAGAGTGCCACCCACTGAACCATGGCTAACGCTGTAGCAGGATCTCCCAAAGTGCTTTACAGCCAGTGAAGTAGTTTTGAAGTGTGGTCACTGTCCTAATGTAGGAAATGTGAGAGGTAGGGGAACACTATTGGAGCAGGCTGTGACAATCCAGAGCTTCAGCCTAGAGGATTTATGGCCCAAAAACATTTCATTGCCTTTGGAAGCAGTTGTATAATTTTTTTGTAGTTAAGATTAGTTTTGTTCATTTGATAACTTAAAACTTGTGGAGCTAAGGTATCAAAATTGTATCCTCACAGACAGTCTTCTGTCCAGAACATTGAAACTAGTGGCTCAAGTATCATTTTTGCGGACACTGTTCCTGTTTCAAGAGCGACATTGTCAAGCAGCAAACTGGTTGAGGAAAAGATGTGCAAGAACATATCAAAGGGAAATGATAATCAAATCTTTTTCCACGATGGAGACGATGGAGCAAGCCATCTTAATAATGGCAGATGTCAATCAGCAGCCTTAATCCCGGGAGCGAAAAGTCTCCAGGTGCACCCTTCACTCTTTTCATTGAAAAATCCAAGCTTTGAGCCACAAATGCCCGATGTAGTAAGGAACAAATTGGACCCACTTGTTGAAGCAATGGAGACTGAGGCAGAAGGCCTTGAGAGGCATAAGCAAAGAGTAACCAGTGCCATAGAGGAGATTTCAGGTTTTTCTGCCTACTCTAACAATAGCTCAAGTCCAGAGGATGGCTCGTCATTCACAGATGTACACCCTGAGTCCAAGGTGAGGAAGCGGCATACCTTGGGAATGATTTACAGCAAGCATATCCATTCGCTGCTTAAGATTTATTTTTTGAAATTCAATATAAGGAATGTTAGTGCTGGAGATAAGAAAGCTTTCCCCATACAACAGGAGTAAAGCTCCTGTTGCACTGTCTTATAATGTAAATGTATAACTCTCAAAAGTATAATCAACAAAAGGCAAGTTAAAATCAAGTAAGTTTGAAGGATCCCATTTTGTTTTTGAACTTCGCTCCCCTTGTCTCTGAGTATGCCTTGCATTCAGCAGAAGATGTGTTTAAAATTTAACCTGTTATGTCTACTGTATATCTTGAGCACAGAAACCTAGGCTGACATTCCCAGTGAAGTACTGAGGGAGTGCAGCAGTGTTGGAAGTGCCATCTCTCAGATGAGACGTTAAAAGCAAAGTCCTGCCTTACCTCTTGGATGGATATAAATGATCCCATGGCACTATTTTGAAGAAGAGCAGGAGGAGAACTCTCCCCGGTGCCCTGCCAACATTTATTCAACATTACTAAAGCAGATTATCTGGTCATTATAACATAGCTGTTTGTGGGAGCTTGCTGTGTGCAAATTGGCTGCCATGTTTATTTCCAGACTTCAAAAATTACTTCATTGTCCATAGAATGCTTTGAGATGTCTAGAGGTTGTGGAAGACATTAGAGAAAAAACTAGTCTGACTCTTATTTCTTAGATCCATTTCCACCTCATGCTGCATATACAAATGCAGTTGTGTGAGAGGTCCCTTCAAGATTGGATTTTGGACAGGAATACCAGACCAGGAGAGGGCCCATCACTTCCTTGTGAGTTGTTTAATTCTTTATCATCCTTCACTATCTTATTAAGTATTTAAATTGCTTTGTCCTATTCCTCTCATTTCAGACAAAATACTTCTTCATTTAAAAAAAAATTGTAAAATTCAATTTTTACCTTTTTGATATCATTCAGGTCCGTTTAGTTTGGTGGAGCCAGACTGCACCAATCACGTATTCCGTCAGCTGCTTGAGGGAGTGCATTTCATACACTCCAAGGGTGTTATGCATAGAGACTTGAAGGTGAGTACGTATCACTGCGCTCATATAAGCCTTTACCAATGCATAGAAGGTGGCCATTTAGTCGATCATGCCCATGCCTACTCTTTGAAAGAACTATTTTACTGATTAGTCCCACTCCTGCTCCCCATAGCCTTGGAGATTTTCCTTTTCAAGTGCTTATCCAATCCACTTTTGAAAGTTATTATTGAATCTGCTTCCACCACACTTTTAGGCACTGCATTCCAGATCACAGCAGCTCGCTGAGTTTTAAAAAATACTCCTCCGCTCCCCCTGGTTCCTTTGCCATCTTAAATCATCCTAAATCTGTGAGCTCTAGTTACTGACCCACTTGGCAGTAGAAACAGTTTCTTCTTATTTATTCTATCAAACCCCCTCATAAATTTTAACACCTCCAATCGAATCTCCCCTTGTCCTCCTCTGCTCTAAGGAGAACATTCCAGCTCCTGTACTCTAATCAGATGATGGAGGCGATCCTATATAAAATTTCACAAAAATACTGTGTCCTTGCATTATGCATTAAGCAATCTCTAGTAATACCATGGATCTTTTGTTCCTCAGTTACTCTTTCTAGAGTAACCCACAACCCCTTCCCGCGGTTTTTTAGAGTGAAATTAAGAACCATGGTTAATTCACAATGTTTTATTTTTTTTTTAAGAAGAACCCAGTATTTTATTTAAGCAGTGGCAGCTTTGGGAAGGCATTTAGATTTGATTCACAATGTCTTAAAATCTAGTCAAAGGCAAGGTGGAAACAAAAGACACAACAGTACCATTCTCTGGTAGATCTGAGTTTGTTTCATGAGAGCAAAACTTCAAAAATTCCACGTCTCACATTTCAATAAGGAGAGTGACCTATCAAATGATTCACAGGCTATCTGTATCTGCCTTCAATAAGGTACCACAGAGTTGACTTGTGACCAAGGTCAGAGCATGTGGAATTGGCACAAGTAGCAGAACGAATAGCAAGCTGGTTACAAAATAAACCGAGAGTAGGGGTGAAAGATAGTTACTTAGACTGGTAAAAGGTGGCAAGTGGTGTTTCATAAAGATTGGTGCTGGGAACACTCTTGTTCACTATTTACTTAAATGATTTGAACTCTGGAATTGAAAGTAACATTTCAAAATTTGCAGATGACACCAAATTGAGGGGTGAGGTTAACACAGAGAATTAAACAAAATATAGGAAGACATTCACAAACTTTAAGAATGGGCACATAATGTGCAAATAATCTTCAATAGAGATAAGTATGAGGTGGTACCTTTTGGTAAAAGATACTCCTTGGAAAATAAGTTTCTAAATGGAGTAGGGGAACAGAGGGATCTAGGGATACAAAGGCAAATTACTAAAACTAGCAATGGAGGTTAATAAGACCATAAAAAAGTAAGGGGTAGAGAACTGAAAAGCAGGGAAGTTATGCTTCTTGTACAAAACCTTGATTGGATCATACTTTTCAGTACTATCAACAATTCTGTTCTCCATAATATAGAAAGTACGTAGAGGCACTAGAGAATTTTGGATTTACGAGCATGTTACCAGAACTGAGAGGTCATACCTATCAGGAAAGATTGAACAGGTTGGGGCTCTATTCTCTAGAAGTCTTTAAGATTGTGAAAGGGTTTGACAGGGGAGACATTGAGAAAGTGTTCCCACTTGTAGGGGATACCAGAACTAGGGAACATAAATATAAGATGGTCATTAATAAATGCTTTCGAGAATACAGGAGAGAAGTTTTTACCCAGAGAATGGAGAGAATGTGGAACTCGCTACCACAAAGTATAGTTAAGGCAAATAGCAAAGATGCAATTAAGGGGAAGTTGGATAAACACATGGAGGAGAAAGGAATAGAAGGATATGCAGAAAGGATGAAATGGAGAAGGATGGGAGGGGGCTCATTTGGAGCACAAACATTGGTATAGACCAGGTGGGCTGAATAACCTGGTTTTGTGCTGTAAACATTCTAAATGGAAGAGTCTTTTCAAAACAGTTTTATTTTCTTATGACTGATCCATTGATAGAGTTATCCATTGCCAACAAGTGACGTTAAAAGTTCCTTGGGCTTCCGCACCAATTCAAATTGGTGCTTCAAAAAATAAATAAATGCCTGTTGGTAAAATCAGCGTCCACTTAGAGGTGCATGCGGAGCAGGCTGTTATCCAGATCCCCTTGATCCTCATGGTCCGGCCATTCTATTGGCTTGACTGCGATCTCTGCCAGTCTCTTTGTATAGTCCCAGTAACCATACACAAACTGCCACACCGAGGTGGGCAGGATCTCCTTGAGATGCTGCCTCTGCCGATAGCCATAGACCTTCCTGACTACCACCCGGCAGAGATCCTGAAGGGCTGGTGGTTCCTGACTCAGGGCCAGCAGGAACTCCCGGTGCTGGCAGAATTCCGGGCTTAGCAGCCCACCGGGCAGCCGGCCCCCCTCCCCGCCAGCAATCCGCAGAGGACAGGAGAGGCTAAGCAGTTTGGCCAGTAGGCGGCTGCACCGGAGATTGGGCCTGCGTTCCAGGAAGAGGGAGAGGGGCGACTCGCCCAGCTCTGTGCACAGGCCCAGGTCAGCATCGTGCTCCAGCAACAGGTCAATGAGCTCCTCCCGGCCCCCAAAACAGGCTTCGTGCACTGCTGCCCTCCCCTGCTGGTCTTGGGCATCCACACTGGCACCCGCTGCCAAAAGTACCCGCACACAGTCCAGACCGGCTCCCAGCTGCTGTGCGCCCTTGCCTGAGGCAGCACAGACCGCCAACTGGAGCGGTGTGCTGCCGCTGCCCACTACCTTGCTGTCCACCCGCGCCCCTCGACCCAGCAGCTCCTGCACCATGCGCCGGTCCAGCAGTCCGCTGGCCATGTGCAGCGGGGTCATACCATGCTGATTAGCTGCCTCTAGGTTGGCGCCATGCCACGCCAGGATGGCCACTGCTGGCCAGGCCCCATGGCGCACAGCCAGGTGCATCGCTGTATCCTGGCTCCTGCTCTGGGTGGCCACATTGACCTGCACCCCATGCTGGCATAGCAGCCGCAGGCAGCATTCAGCCCGGCTCTGCATGCCCGCCATGGCTTTCTCGAACTTGGTCTTTGGTACGATCCAGTCCTGGATAATGTTGGGCCAGTGCACGACTATCAGATGCAGTGCTGTTCGGCCCAAGGCATCCCTAAAGCAAAGAAAGAGAAAAGAAAACCCATGAGAATTTTTGAGAGTAGGGCATTACATTTACATAGTGCCTTTCACAACCTCAGGACATCTCAAAGCACTCTACAGCCAATTAAGCACTTTTGAATTTTAGTCACTGTTGGAATGTGGGAAACAAGGCAGCCAGTTTGCGCACAGCAAGCTTCCACCAACAGCAACGTGATAATGACCAGATAACTTTTTTTTGATGATGCTGATTGAGGAATAAATGTTTGTCCCAGGAGACTGGGGACAACTCTCCTACTCTTGGATATAGTGGCCTCGGGATCCTCCGGAGAGGGCAGACAGGACCTCTGTTTAATGTCTCAAATGGAAGATGACACCTTTGACAGCGCTGCTCTGGAGTACTTACATCTTTAGAATAGGCAAATGATTTGATATCATATCTCTCAATAAATCCCATGCATTTTGTGCCTGCAATGAGATTTGTAGCTCAAGTATGGTCATTGTGCAGATTTTAAGATGTCTAGGAGGTGGTGAAAATGTCAGTTTCTGAGCAATAACTTGCAACAATAACTTGGCATCAGTCGTGGCTCAGTGGGTAACACTCGTGCTTTTTGAATCGGGAGTGCCAGTGGAGGTCTGAAAAAATCGTAGAGGCAGAATCCCTCATTACATTTAAAAAGTACATACTCCCATAAGTACTTGAAGTGAAGTAACCTACATGGCTACAGACCAAAAACTGGAAAGTGGGATTAGGCTGGATAGCTCTTTCTTGGCTGTATATTTTAAACATTTCTATGGACGGTCATGAGTTCAAGTCCCACTCCAGAGCTTGAGCACAACATCTTGGGAGATGCTCTTCTGCAATAGGGAGTGCGCCATTGTCTGCCCCTCAGATGGATGCCAGAAATCCCTTAAGGTAGTAATTTGAAGAGTAGGAGTGTTCTCCCCAGTGTCCTGGGATCAATATTTATCTTCAATCAACATCACTGAAAAGAAAATATAGACAATCTGGTTTTGCTGTTTGTGGGAGCTGGCTTTGTTCGTAGTGGCTGCTGTGTTTCCTACACTGCAGCAGGAACTGCATTGTTTATTTTAAACAAAAGACTTAATTGGCTGTAACATAAAGCACTTTGTGGTACCTTAGAGTTGTAAATGCAAGTTCTTTCTTTTACTATCATAAATATAGAACATTAATTCTGGTCCACCCAGGGCCCATGTCCCATCCCATCTAGAGGGGCCTCAAGCACACAGCTCAAAAACACCCAGAACAGATTGGAACGTTTAACCTGCATCACATACCTTGACTCTATATCAGCCTTTAGTTGAAGTAAGCATTGTAAACTCTTTGCCTTTCTGTATGTTGCAGCCAAGTGGATTGGAAGGATGGCTAACCCCTTAGGATGATACAAATGCATTACAAGTATTAGACTGATAACACAGTTTTAAAAAGTATTTGCTTCTTGCAGGTTTTGTTAAAATAATTACATTTGCATAAAATTGATCAGTTTAAGTTACACAGGGAATGTTACGCCTAAATATCTTTGCTCATTTATTATTATAACCTCTTTTTTCCTTGTAGTCTTTGACTTGTGCTGGAATCCAAATGTGTGTCTTGTCAAATCCAGACAGTGGCAGTCACATCAGCTATCTGTATGACTGGTGGGAAACCAGGACCTAGTCTGACCACTAACTGTCTGTATACCTGAACTGAACAGCAGGGTTCACAATCAGGAATAAGAACTCTGGCCGACTATTTAATGCTTTTTCCTTCCCCCTCTATCACATTTAAAATGCAACATCTCATAACTTCATTCTTGGGAGTGAAAAAATCAATCTGACAGTATTCTCCATTTAAAGGAAATGTTTCACTTTGAGCCTAATCAGCAGACTTCTTTGTTAGGTAGCCTATGCATTTGAAAGGTAATAAAGTGATAACCTTATTTCTCTGAGGTTAGCAAATTGATGGGAAACTATTGAACCCATTATGGGTTATTTTACCATCAGAAGAGTTGAGCTGAGACCAGTGGAATATATTTTATGTAAATTAGGTGGCATATATCCTGACGGGAAAAACTCTATAACTTGGGCATTATCACTAAGATAGCAAAAGTATTTAAGAAACAATGTATGAGGGGTCAATCAGCCAAGCAGTATATTTGTGTCCAGGATATTTACAGATGTGAGAGTATAAATCAGAAAACCCCAGCATCTTTCTGGTTGACCATCTACCATAGTTTCCTTCTGTTACAGGGAGAACAGCATAAGAGGATTGAGGTTTAACTTTGCCCAGTAATCTCTTGTCCTTAACTATTTTTGAGCCAAGGCTTTGCACACAATCAGGAGGAGGCCATTTAGCCCCTTGAGCCTGTTCCACCATTCGATGAGATCATGGCTGATCTGCAACCTAGCTTCATATGGCTTTTGTGCCATATCCCTTAATACCTATCTATCTCAGTTTTAAATTTACAATTGATCTAACATCAATTGCTGTTTGTAGAAGAGCGTTACAAACTTCTACCACCCATTGTGTGCAGAAGTCTTTTCTAATTTTATTTCTGAAACGTCCGTCTTTAATTTTTAGATTATGTTCCCTAGTCCACACCAACCACCAGAAATAGTTTTTATCTACCCTATCTGTTCCCCTTAATATCTTGAAAACATTAATTAAGTCATCCCTTAACCTACTAAATTCCAGAGAATATAACGCAAGTTTGTTTAATCTCTCCTTTTATAATTTAACTCTTGAAGATAAGGTATAATTCTGGAGAATCTATGCTGCACTCCCTCCAAGGCCAATAAATCCTTCCTAAGATGTGGTGCCCAGAACTGTTCACAGTGCTCCTGGTGTGGTCTTACCAGGGTTTTGTACAGTTGAAGCATGATTTCTACCCTTTTGTATTCTAGTCCTCTTGATGTAAAGGGTAGCGTTCCATAGCCTTTTTGATTATTTTCTTACTTGCTCGTGACATTTTGATAATTGCGGTACATAGACCCCAAAATGTCTTTGGACTTCCATTGTTTCTAGCTTTTTGCCATATAGAAGGTACCCTGATTTATCCTTTTTAGTTCCAAAGTAGATGACCTCATATTTACTTACATTGAAATCCATTTGCCACAGTTTTGTCCACTCACTTAATTGATCAATATTTCTCTAATTTTACTCCACCTGCACCGCCCCCCCACCCACCATCCCCCGCTCTACACTGCTTACCGCCTATCTTTTTGTTATTGGCTAATTTGGATATGTGGCTTTCTATCCCATCATCTAAATCATTAGTGAATACAGTAATTAGTTGAGGACCCAACACAGATATCCCCAGTCACATCCTGCCAATAAGACTACCAGCCCATTATCCCTGCTCTCCCTGTATCCTGCCACTCCTGAGTTGCTCTTTGAAAGAGTTGGCACAAACTTAATGGGCCAATGACCCCCTTCTGTCTGCATCAGTCTATGATGCAAAGATTGTTCTGCCATTTTTGATAAGAGCTGGAGACTTGTTTCTACTGACAAAGCTTTTATGTGGAAGGGGAATTGGGGAGGATCCCATAATTCTTCCAACACTCCAAGGAGTATTATCCTGAGGTATAGGCAGAATGCAAGTTCAAAAAATGAGCAAGGTTAGATGATATTATGGTCAATCATTATAGATATTATGTAAAATCTCTGATACTCTTAAGATAAAATAAAAGGATTGTCTGAATGAATTGCTGGATTTACCTGAGCTGGAAGTATGGGGAATAAAGCACAGTTTTTCCATATAGTAATGGGTTCATTGATTGGATGGACCTTTAGCAAGCTTTTGATATTCTCTTGGTCTCCTTTCATAATAGCATCATGAAGCTTGGCATGGAGATCATTGAACTCAGCCTGGCATTCGCACATTTTTAGAAGGTTCTTCAGCAGTGATTTTATACAAAGTGACTTCAGGATCAGAACATTCCCTGCTCATGCATTCTTCATGGAACTTGTGGAAAAATTGGTTGTTGTCGCTTACATGTGATCAGATTGAGAGTCTTGCAGACTCTCTTCTTGCTTTGATGTCTGGGAAAGGTTTCCTGTTAGGAGGCAGCGGTTGGAACTGTGCAATTTTGATTTGTTTAGGGTTGTGAATGGTAACAGATTGTGACATCACAATTTTTGAGTTCTGTTTGGAATTTGGATTGCAATGTTACACTCTTGAGTTGTTTTTGGAATTGACAAAGCGACCTGATACTACTGAACTAATCACATCAAGTAACAGTGTCGGCCATATTTGTCATTGCAAATACCCATTTAAATATCAAATATGTCCATCCTATACCCCCCCGCGCCCCTACACAAACTAACTCCATAACACAAATTATTTTTTCAGCTGAGAAAACAGTAAAAAAGAGCTTCAGTATATTTTTATCACCTTCTGATGTCTGATCTGTTTTGTTACATAAGAAATAGGAGCAGGAGTAGGCTATCCAGCCCCTCAAGCCTGCCCCGCCATTCAATAAGATCATCGCTGATCGTACTAGCTCCTAATAGCCCTCAGCTCCCCGATATTTAAAAAATCTATCTACCTCCTTTTTAAATACTTTCAGTGATCTAGCTTCCACAACTCTCAGAGGTAGAGAATTCCAGGCATTCACTACCCCCGGAGAGAAGAAATTCCTTCTCATCTCAGTTTTAAATGAGTGTCCCCTTATTCTGTAACTATGTCCCCTTGTTCGAGATTCCCCCACCAGTGGAAACATCTTCTCAACATCTACCCTGTCAAGCCCCCTCAGTACATTTCAGTAAGATCACCCTCATTCTTCTAAACTCTAATGAATAAAGGCCTAACCTGTTTGATAAGTCAACCCCTTCATCCCAGGAATCAGCCTAGCGAATCTCTTTTGAACTGCCTCCAATGCCAGTATACCCTTTCTTAAACATGGGGAGCAAAATTGTACACAGTACTCCTGGTGTGGCCTCACCTGTATAGTTGTAACAAGACTTCCCTATTTTTACACTCCAATCCCCTAGCAATCCAGGCCAAAATTCCATTTGCCTTCTTAATTACTTGCTGCACCTGCATGCTAACTTTTTGTGTTTCACGCACAAGAACACCCAGATCCCTCTGTGCTGCACTTTTTTGGAGTCTCTCTCTCCATTTAAATAATAGGCTGACTTTTGATTCTTCCTCCCAAAGTGCATGACCTCACACTTTCCTACACTAAACTCCATCTGCCAAGTCTTTGCTCACTCACTCAACCTATCTATATCCCCTTGCAGATTCCTTACATCCTCATCACAACATGCCCTCCCACCTATTTTTGTATCATCAGCAAATTTGGATACATTACACTCTGCCCCCTCCTCCAAGTCTTTAATATAGATAGTAAATAATTAAGGCCCTAGGACTGATCTTTATGGCACTCCACTAGTTACATCTTTCCAATCTGAAAAAGATCCATTAATCCCAACACTCTATCTCCTGTGTATTAACCAATCCTCAATCCAAGCTAATACATTACTTCCAATACCATGAGCTCCTATCTTGTGCAATAACCTTTTATGTGGCACCTTATCAAATGCCTTCTGGAAATCCAAATACACTACATCTACCAGTTCCCCTTTATCAACTCTGCTTGTTATATCCTCAAAGAACTCTAGCAAATTTGTCAAACATGATTTCCCTTTCACAAAACCACGTTGACTCTGTTTGATTGCATTAAGCTTTTCTAAATGTCCTGCTATTTATTCCTTAATAATGGACTCTTGCATTTTCCCAACGACAGATGTTAGGCTGACTGGCCTATAGTTTCCTGGTTTTTGGTTCCCTACCTTCTTGAACAGGGGCGTCACATTAGTGGATTTTCAATCTGCTGGGATCCTCCTGGAATCCAGTGAGGTCTGGAATATTTTGACCAATGCCGCCACCATCTCTACAGCCACTTCCTTTACAACTCTTGGATGCAGGCCATCAGGTTCTGGTGACTTGTCTGCCTTTAATCCCATTAGTTTGTCAAATACTTTGTCCCTTGTGATAGAGCCATTACAAGATCTTTCCTCCCATTAGCTCCTTGGTTAAGTGATATCTTTGGGATGTTTATAGTGTCCTCCATCGTGAAGGCTGATGCAAAATATTGGTTTAAATTATCTGCCACTTCCCTGTTACCCGTTATCAATTCTGCAGTCGCGTTCTCCAAGAGTCCCACGCTCACTTTAGCTGCTCTCTTTTTATATACCTATAGGAGCTCTTGCTGTTTATTTTTATATTTCTTGCTGATTTACTTTCATAATCAATTTTCTCCCTCTTTATTAGCTTTTTAGTCATCCGCTGCTGGTTCCTTAAAAAAAAAATTCCCAATCTTCTGGCCTACCACTAGTTTTTGCCATTTTGTATGCCTTAGTTTTTGATGGGATATTCTCCTTGACCACCTTTGTTAACCACGGGTGGTTCATTGTTCTCATCGAGTCCTTCTTTTTGACCGAGATAAATTTTTGCTGAGCGTTATGAAATATCTGATTAAATGTCTGCCATTACTCATCCACTGACCTTCCCCTTAGTCTATTTTCCTAGCCCGCTTTAGACAACTCTTTCTTCATAACTCTGTAATTGCCCTTATATAAGTTGAGAACACTGGTTTGAGACCCGAGTTGCTTGCCCTCAAACTGAATTTGAAATTCTACCATGTTGTGATCGCTACCCCTTAGACAATCCTTAACTACGATATCTCTTTATTAATCCCACCTCATTACACATTACTAGGTCTAAAAAGCCTGTTCCCAGGTAGGTTCTGCAATGTATTGCTCTAAGAAACAATCCCTGATGCACTTTACAAATTCGTCTTCCATGTTACCCCTGCCAGTCTTATTTGTCCAGTCAATATGTGGATTAAAATCATCCATGACAGTTGTAGCACATTTCTTACATGTCTCCATTATTTCCAAATTTATACTTTGTCCTACAGTGAAGCAACTCTTCAGGGGCCTATAAATGACTTACACCCATGACTTCTTTCCCTTGATATTCCTTATTTTCACCCAAACTGATTCCACATCATGATCGATTACACCTATATCATTACTCACCACTGTACTAATGCCTTCCTTTATTAACAAAGCTACCACACCTCCTTTTCCTTTTTGCCTATTTTCCTGGAATGTTGAATACCCGTGAATATTGAGTTCCCAGTCTTGGTCACTCTGCAACCACACCTCTGTTATAGCTATCAAGTCATATTCATTTATTTCTCTTTGTGCTATCAGCTCATCTATCTTGTTACAAATGCTGCGTGCATTAAGATAAAAAACTTTAAGCTTTGACTTTTTACCATTATTACTCATTCTGGTTCTAATTTTTGCTGCACTCTTCTGCTTATATTTTCTACCTCTTCTTGTAATATTTTGATTATCGTTTGCTTCTTCGCTACTCTGCACCTCTGCTCTCGTTTCTTTTTGATTTTTTTAAACTTCCCTTCAATTGAACCTTCACCCCCACTAATTAATTTAAAGTCCTATCTATAACCCTAATTAGACGATTCGCCAGGACACTGGTCCCGGCATGGTTCAAATGAAGCCCGTCCCAACAGAACAGCTCTCTCCTTCCCCAATGCTGGTGCCAGTGCCCCATGAATTGGAACCCATTTCTCCCAGACTAATCTTTGAGCCACGCATTTACCTCTCTAATCTTTCTTACCCTACGCCAATTTGTACGTGGCTCAGGTAGTAATCCAGAAATTATTACCTTTGTGGTTCTGCTTTTTAATTTAGCCCTGAGCTGCTCGTAGTCCCTCTGCAGAACCTCCTTCCTAGTCCTACCTATGTCATTAGTACCTACGTGGACCACGACAACTGGATCCTTCCCTTCCAAGTTCCCCTCAAGCCCAGAAGAGATGTCCTTAACCTCGGCACCAGGTAGGCAACACAGCCTTCGGGACTCTGTCTTTGCTGTAGAGAACAGTATCTATTCCCCTATGTTATCTTCTATTACTACTACATTTCTCTTTTCTCCCCCCACTTGAATGGCACCCTGTTCCATGGTGCTGTGGTCAGTTCAGTCATCCTCTGTGCAGTCTGTGCCCTCGTCCACACTGGGATCAAGAACCTCATACCTACTGGACAAGGGCACTGGCTGAGGCTTCTCCAAAGCTAAATTCTGGATCCCTATAGTTGCCTCACTCGCAGTCACACCCTCCTATCCCTGGACCACTGTCAAAATTTGATGTAATTAATCTAAGGGGTATGACTGTCTCCTGAAACAGTGTCCAGGTAACTCTCCCCCTCCCTGATGTGTCGCAGTGTTCGCAGCTTGGACTTCAGCTCATCAACTCTGAGCCGAAGTTCCTTGAGCAGCCAATGCTTGCTGTCGATGTGGCCACCATGGATGCACTGGCATCCACCAGTGCCCACATACTACAGCTGCAACACATCATCTGTCCAGCCATCTCTATTCTACTTAATTAATTAATTAATTTGGATTTTAAAAGTGAATTTCCTATCTGTACTCTTCAGCTGTAATAAGGTCTCCTGATTTAAACCACGGCCAATCAAAAGAGACACGGAAGAGATACCCACCAATCACCTACCTGTTTTCCTTTGACGTCACACTTTGGCTCTGACAGGGTGGAAACACGTTGAAGGGGCTCTCTGCTGCTGGTTTTTATCTCCTGCTGCTGCTGCCCTTGTCAGGTAGGTCAATTCTCCATGTGCTGGGCCTCCCTCTCTGCCGCTGGTTTTTATCTCCCGCTGTCGCTGCCCTTCTCATGCAGGTCTGTTCTCCGTGTGCTATAACAGTAGTTATATAATAGATTCTTGTAGCACAGAGGAAGACATTCCAATAGCTCTTTAAAAGAATTACCACAGACATGCTGGGTCAAATGGTCTCCACCTGTGCTGTAAGATTCTACAATACCTGGCTCCGTGGCAGCCACTTAGTTCATGATTAAGACATGCTATAAGTAAGCTACATTCACAATGTGCTCTCTTTAAGCCAAGGAACGTTTTTCTCCATGGGTCTAACTACCATGTTCGGATTGGGGATTTTGGACTGGCATGCAGTGACATCATTGCCGAGACTTCTGATCAATGGCCAGCACCAACCACAGTAACCGGTGAGTATTGGAGGTCACAGCCATGTCTACACCAGTGAAAAAATCTTGCTTTCCCCTCCATGTGGAGAACAAACCATAAAGCAAGAGACAGTCTTTCTCCCTGCAGATTAGCATTTACAGCACTTAACTTACAACTTTCTGATGTGTGACAGTTGTTGAAACTTAATTATACAAGTTTTTAAACTGGATTTTTAAATTTTTTTGAAATTTCAGGTAATTTGTCCCAATTTACAGACAGACCTGCGTTTTGTTACAATCTCAGTAGAGACCGGTAACTTTTAAAAGGAAATTCAAACTCCCTGTTATTAACTGAAAGAATTGGGCCACAAGATTTCACAATTTGAACAAAAAACTTTTACTGTATAAGAGTTAAAGAAAGCAATTACTGCTAACTTAAAAATAAAAAGTGCTGGAAAAACTCAGCAAGTCTGGCAACATCTGTGGAGAGAGAAATAGAGTTAACATTTCAAGTCCAATATGACTCTTCTGCAGAACCTGCTAACTTCTTTGGAACTACTAACTTAGTACTGTATTTTGTAAATGCTTATAATTTTAAACTCAAAAATCTCAACAGAACATTCCTCGTTCAACTCTTATTTCTACCCAAGAGTTCTCATATACTTTACAGGATCTTGAAGGATCCTTCACTTCTCTTGGGACCAAACCAAGGTGTTACTACAGGTCCCAGGAATTCACTTTGACACTCCTGTGTTCCTGCTATTTTCTATGGTTTGAGATTTCTTGGGGTCATTGCACTGGCATCTAGCTAAGCAACCCTCCAATTCTCCTTCAACGCCTCATAATTTGTGGACTCCCCAGATCAAGCATGAGTCTCACTCGCAATTCCTGCACAGTGACTTCAATTCAGAAAACATCCTTGGCTTCTGATAACCCTCTGGTATTGGTTCCAGTTGCTTTAATGCCTCCACTGCTGGCAGTCTTCTATCTTCTGACTCCAGCAACTTCCAGGCACTAACTGCATTTCTGTGAGAAATCAGAGCAAACCCCCCAAACTCCAACAGAGTCCCACTGTGTATCACCTGTCTATAGTGACAAGGGACATCTGGGATATCAGATGTAGATATTTAAACTAATTAAATTTACCTTCAAAACAGCCCTTTTATTCTGGGACCCATATGATGAATAATTCATATTTCTAATGGGTACATCTGCAATTTTACCAGATTCACTGGCTCCATTACAAGGCTACCACCTGTTGTTCATTGTTTTCACATGGCTAACTATAACCCCTTTAAGTAACCATGGATCATCCTTTGAATTGTAATTGTCTAAGGGGTGTTTACCAGTTTCTCAAGCCCAGGTTTTTTTCCATTTATCTTACATTTAAAAATTCAATTCTCAAAAGTAAAAGTTATACTCCCAAAATTTATAAATCATAAAGTTAAATATAACAATCCTTTCATGACTTCAGGACATCCCAAAGCTCTTTTTCAGCCATTGAAGTACTTTTGAAGTGTAGTTACAGTTGTAATGTGGGAAACAAGGCAGCCAATTTGCATAACACAAATTCCCACAAACACCAATGTGATAATGATCAGATAATCTGTTTTTGTGATGTTGATTGAGGGATAGATGTTGGCCACGACGCTGGGGAGAACTCCCAGCTCTTGTTTGAATAGAGGCATGGGATCTTTTAGATCTACCTGGGAGGGCAGAAGGAGCCTGGATTTTCTTATCCAAAAGACAGCATATCTGACCATGAAGAACTCCCTCAGTACTGTACTGAGGTGCCAGCCTGGATTCCACTCTCTGGACTAGAATTGAACAATGGAATCAGACATTTTTTTAAGTTTTGATCAGAAACGCTATAAAAGTCCTCAACTATGGTCAGAGGAAATATCTTCGCTGAAAGAACCGTATTCCTTTTTTAAAAACTGTGTGAGAATTTGTATTTATGTAGTATCTTATCACACACATGCTAATGAGTCATTTTTTGAAGTGCAGTTAGTGTTGTTACATAAGCAAACATAGCAGATAATTTGCAGAAAGCAATGTTCCACAAACAACAATTGAATGAATAACTAGACAATGTGTTTTTGGTAATAGTGATTGAGAGAGGAAAGCTGGCCATTATACCAGGAGAATCATAAAATCTTACAACATTTGGCCCATCATCCTGTACCGGCTCTTTTAGAGAGCTATCCAATTAGACCCAATCTTTCCCCATGTACGTTTTTAAGTATATATTCCTTTCCCTTTTGAAACTTACTATTGAATCTATTTCCAACACATTTTGAGGCTGTGCACTCCAGAACACTCTACTCTTCGAATAATTGCTGGGATCTAGGCAGAAGATGACTCAATTTAATGTCACATCTGAAAGCCGGCACTCTGACAGTGTAGTGCTCCCACAGTGCTGCATTCCATTAGTACTGCAGTGCAATGTCAGTCTAAATTTTGTGCTCAAGTCTCTGGAGTGTGTCTTGAACCTATGACCTTCGGGGGCAAGAATGCTACCAACTTAATTACGGGTGAAGGAAGGAAAAATAGGTAAAGCATCTTGTATTTTGAATTATAATTTTTGTTTCATGACCTCACTGTTCTTCAGCTGGGTGCAAATAAAATATCCCTGGGATACCTAGGCTGCTACTGTGCATTTTAATTCATTAGCTAAGCCAAGTACACTTTTGACAATTAAACCATATCAGAAAAATGGAGGGATTGAAGAGAGGAGATGGATGCAGATAGTAATGTATCCAGTTTGTGAAGCTATGTGATGACGACAGTGAGAAACTGACCTTTATTTTAATTGAGTTTTCTTCTTGTACTTTTGTTAAAAGTGTTACTAAATTTTCTAATTTTTTGTTTACTCCCAGATTCAAAGCATACCTCAGGAGTGGGGACTTCTCTGTATGCTTCCCCTGAGCAGCTGAGAGGCTCCTCCTACAATTTTAAGGTATGAGTGTTTTCAAAAAATGTAATCCTCATTTAATTTCCATTTTGTAATTGTGTATTCTCCAGGTCAATTTGTTAACTAATAGATATTTACAGTTCTTAAAAAAGAATGCAGGATGTAATTTAAGGTGATGGAATATTTTTTCAAAAGCATTAAATTAGTGGAAATCTAGAACTCTTTCTCCCCTCCTCCTCAAAATAGCTATTGAAGCTGGGGCCAGTTGAGATTTTGTTAGGTAAGGATATTAAGGGTTACAGAAGCAAGGAAAGTAGATGGAGCATTATCCAGTTGAATCTTAGAACAGACTCAAAAACCTGCAAGGTTTCCTTTGTTAGAGTATCAGGTCTAAATTATTACATTAAGTCTTTGTTTCTCATTGTACTATTTGATTTCCTGTGGTGTTGAGCACAGAGTATCAAGTGTCATCTTCTGTGAAACAGGGTTGAAAGCCATGGAAAAATTGAAGCAAGGTGATCAGACATAATACAATCCACATACAATCTATCCTTATCTTTACATAAAATTTTAATTTTTACATTATTACATCTAAGTAGCAAAATTTACAGGAACTTGAGAAATAGAGTTAGTTGGTTTGTAGGAGAATTTCTGCAGGCAGAGGAACTGTGAGATGTAAAATAACAGCACCACCATTGGCTGAAAAGGGTAGCTACAGCAAGACATTGGCAGGTGCTATTATAAGCATGGAGATACAAATTTATAATGTAATATTTGAAAAAAGTGTAATAAATTTGATAACAGGAAATAGAGGCAGAAAATGGTTTATTCATTAAATGACTACATAATACAACCTGCATAAATATAAGGCAAACGCAAATATAAGGCTCTTGTAAAACTCGGAGAACATTTGAAAGTTATATCTTCTCCACCTCACACTTTGCAACTATGCATCCTGGGCTTCTAACTAATATTTTTGCAATGGTTTACATCATGGATTTTAAAGTTAATCTGTGGTGTTCAAGGATATCAAATCTGCAACCACAATTTGTACTTATATAGCGCCTTAACATATTGAGATATCCCCAAGGTGTATCACAAGAGCGTTAGCAAACAAAATTTGACAATGAGATATGCATAAGGACAGGTCACCAAAATCTTGGTGAAGTGGTAGGTTTTAAGGAGTATCTTAAAGGAGCAGAGAAAGGGAAAGGGCCAGAAAGTTTTAGAGAGGGAATTCCAGAGCTTATGACCCAGGCAACTAAAGGCACAACTGCCAATGCTGGAGCAATGGTAACCAAGGATGCTCAAGAGGCTAGAACTGGAGCATCTGAGGGTTTTAGGGCTGGACATTACAGAGATATAGAGTTTTGAAAACAATAATAAGAATTTTTAAATCCAGGCATTGCTGGACAGGGAGCCAGTCTAGGTCAGTGAGCATAGGAGTGGTGGGTGAACAGGACTTGGTGTGAGTTAGGACAAGGACAGCAGTGTTTTGGATGAGCTTAAGACTTAGTTCTATATTGTACCTTTTTCCTCCTGTTAAAATTGCATATATCTGTTGGTGTATAAAAATATTTTCTGCAATGATAGCCTTGTTTTCTTGATGTTCCTTCTGCAGTTAGCATAATCGATTCCCCATGTTCACCAGATTGATTCCTGGGAGGCAGGATTGTCGTATGAGGAAAGATTGGGCCGACTAGGCCTGTGTTCACTGGAGTTTAGAGGAATGAGAGGAGATCTCATTGAAATGTATAAAACTCTGACAGGGATGGATGTACTGGATGCAGGGATGATATTTCGTCTGGCTGGGGGGTCTAGAACAAGGGGCCACAGTCTCAGGATGTGGGGTAGACCATTTAGGACCTGAGATGAGGAGAAACTTCTTCACTCAGAGGGTGGTGAACCTATGAAATTCTCTACCTCGGAAAGCTGTGGAAGCCAAGTCACCGAATGTATTGAAGAAGGAAATAGATTTCTGGACGCTAAAGGCAGCAAGGAGTATTGGGAGAGGGCAAGAGTATGGCGTTGTTAGAGGATCAGCCATGATCATATTGAATGGTGGATCAGGCTCAAAGGGCCAAATGGCCTACTCCTGTTCCTATTTTCTATGTTTCAGTGACAGGGTCAGTATTTGCAGACTATCTCCCATATAGAAAAGGTTGAAAGCCACTGGCTGTCACCATTGCCAGCCATGCCTTCAATTGCCTGGACCCTAAGCTCTATGGTTGAAACATTCTTGATTAGATTCAAGAGATGGTTGAAGGAAAACGATGAAGGATACTGGCAGAGGATGGATAAATTTAATGGGATTTATTTGCTAATGTGAATTCCAGCAGGGACTGGTTGGGACGAATGGACTGTTTCAATGCTGTAATGTCTATATTTCAATCTCCCCTTTTTTAGTCAGATATGTACAGTGTAGGTATCATCTTACTGGAGCTCTTCCAACCATTCAGAACAGTGATGGAAAGGATAAAGACCCTCACAGCGCTTCGAGAATGCCACATTCCAGGGAACTTTACACACCGGTGGCCAGTGCATGCTAAATATGTTAAGATGTTAACCAGTGAAATCGCTTCCTGCAGACCAAGTGCAGATGAGATGTTGGCCAGTGAACTCTTCCATAATTCACCTGAGGTAGGGTGAAAAGCTTAGTTCTTTAAAGTTAGAGAGTAAGGACAGAAACTCCTCATCCAACAAAAATAAACTCCATGTCAGCATTCTTGCTTTTCTCCATAAGCACCATTGACAAATGAGGGAAGGGGATTTACAAAAATGTGATTTCTAAGAATGCAGTTTTGTCAATCCATGAGTTGATCTAGAGAAATGGGCATTACCTGTTTCTCACTGGAGGAATTTAATTTCGCCTCTTGTATTTAATCAGCCATGGCTTAGTGGGTAGCTCCATCTCTTTGTAGTAAGATTGTGGCGTCAAGCCCCACTCCAGGACAACACTCCCAGTGCAATGTTGAGAGAGTGCTACATTGTCAGAGTTGCTGTTTTTTGGATGAAACTTCAAAATGCTTTCTCAAGTAGATGTAAAATATTCCACAGCCACTATTTGAAGAACAGGAGAGTTTTCCCTAGTGATCTGGTCAATATTTATCCCACAACCAACATCTCAAACACATTATCTGGTCATTTATTTCATTGTGGGATCTTGCTGTGTGCCAATTAGATATTGCATTTTCTGCATTACAGCTGTGACTACACTTAGTATACCTAATTGGCTATAAAGCACTTTGGGGCATCCTGATGTTACAAAAGGCACTATAAAAATGTACATTTTTTGGGAGCAGGGGTGTGTAGGTTAATCTGATTTTTTTAGGTCAACTTTGGCCTTCGGTGAAAATTTAGCTTCACTTCATTGAAAGGAAATATAATTTACATTGAGATTCTGGGGCTGTAGCAGGATTAGTTTTGGATTGTTTAAGCAAAGAGCTGGTACAGAGCTGATGGGCTAGATAACCTGTGCTGTCTTGTCTAATGCTTCATTGATTTTCTTTATCTCTTCCCCAATAACGGCTGATATTTCACGTGTAGGTAACTACATTTCAAGACAATCTCGAACAGAGAGTAGTGACCCAGGAGCAAGAAATTAAGAGCCTAAGACAGAAAGTGATCAATCAAGATGATGAAATCAGAAACCTCAAAGAAAAGATCAAATTACTGTCTGGGGAGGGGGAGCCCAGCTAGAGATTTTCATGGTTTCCTGGAGAAAATTTCTGTCTTTTCCGCCCGAATTAATTTTGAATGTCTCATGTATGAGTGTTTTGTGAATGTACAAGTTTAAATTGATGAGTTGGTTACTTAAGGTGAGAAAGATCAAATATTAAATTGAGTGATATGTTATCCAGGCTTTGCTTTCACGGAAGTGCTGTGGCTCAGCGGATAGCACTCACTTGAGTCAGAAGATTGTAGGTTCAAGCCCCACTCCAGAGGGTATCAGAAGAGATTTTAAATAAAGGCCCATCTGCTCTCTCAGGTAGATGTGAAAGATTCCTTGATGCTAATCAGAGCAGGGATTTCTCCTTAGTGTCCTGGCCATGATCTATCCCTCAGACAACTTAACTAAAAAAAAATCCAGCTTCTTCAAACATTGTTGTTTGAGGGAGCTTGCTGTATTTCCTATATTACAAGTGACAATATTTAAAGTGCTGAGACATCCTGAGGTGCTATATAGATGCAAGTCTTTCTCATTTCTTTATAATTAGCAGGTAGTTGTGTCCTGGACGTTTCCTCTCAACCATACCAAAGACAGTAACTGGTCATTCATCTCATTGCTGTTTGTAGAATCTTACAGTTGGTGTTTTCCATGAATGCATTTCAAATATAAATGCAAGTCTATTTTAAGAATTTGTAGGAAAGCAAAGTTCATGAAGGAAGCTTATGCTTACCTTCAATGGCAAGCCTTGCACACATCTGCTTATTAATTTATTCCTCTAACACTAAAGCTGTTTCTCAAGTTTAGTTTACATACATACAATGAATTTTTAATCAGTGTCTCAGTAAATGCTATCTTGCCTGATGTAAAATATATTAAAACACTTCCCCAGACTGCCCTGCAATTCATATAAACCTTAGCTGTGCAGTCACAGGGTAACAGTAGTGATCAAGCTGTTTGTTTACAATTTAGTGTTCAGTTACTTTACTGGCACAGAATTGTATTGTAGGAATTACTGTTCCTTGATTAACAGTCCACACTATCAGAAATCGATAAAGGAATTGTTCCCCAGCTCAGTAACCTCAACTTCCCCCAAAATGCAAGTTGGTTATATTTTAACCCTCATACTGTTTGAAATGGTATTCGGTTTTATTTGAGATGTAAATTTCTGGGAGGAGCAAAAGTATCTCTGGGGCTTGGGTGTGAATGAAAGAGTGGAATTTGCGGGGGTGGGAGGGAGGTGGGTTGAAGGAAATCAAAAGTTTTGATGTGATTTAATGGATAGTCTCTAAGTAGCCATTTTCCTGAACAATTTCTATTTGCCTGTAGTTGATAGAATGACAAACCACTTGCTCATAAAGTCAGTTCAGTGACTGGCCCATCTAATATTGCTGCTTATGTCAGGCACATGCTTACCTGGTATAGCAGAGGCAGAACAAACTCATTTTTAAATTCAGATTAACTAAAATGCACAACTTTAATCAAAAAAGATGCTTTTCAGTTAAAGAATGCCTTTAAAAAGATTTATTAAATGACTTAAATAGGTATTTCGTGTGCAAACATTGAGATTTAAATGCACAGGTATTAGCGGCAATGGGCTAAAAGTAGTTTCAACCATAAATGATTCAATTCAGCAACTTTAATGCTAGATTAAAACATGCTAGATTCTCACAGGATTTCACCCATCTCTGGACATTGGCTGGGAAACTGGTAATCTCCGCCTGCCTCAAGGCACAGTATAGCACAATATCAGCCAATGTCAGATCAACTCCCACAACCCAGGGGTTCTTGCTGAGAGCAGCATTCAAGGAACGCAGCACAGCTGCCTTTTCCTTGGTGCTGCCCTTCTTCAGCTGGAAGATGGCAACATCCACCCAGTTGTCAATCAGTGTTGAGGTCACTGCATCGTATCCACGGCCAAGTAGTGCAAAAAGGAAACGGGCGACATTTCCCTCACCTTCGATAGAACACATGCTTTGAATGCTGAACTTCATCTGAGGTTTGTGCACTGCCAAAAGAGAAACAAAAGCTGTCACAAGCAGCAAGTCCATCTAAACACAGGCAAGCCTCAAGACTTCTACATTCAGACAGCTAACACTCCCTGCACACGACAGACAGGATCAGTGCTTGACAGCCCTCTGACCCAGATCAATGAACAGCTGCTCCAATATTTGTGTTGCCATGAAGGCCCATTATAATATCCATCATATACTGAAAATCAATAATCATGCTGCTAGAAGAAACTAGTAATGCACCATGAATCAAATACTGGAACATAGGACTTAGGAGCAGGAGTAAGCCATTCAGCTCTTCAAGCCTGCTCTGAAAAAAAAGGGTTATGTCTGGATATGCAGCATTTCCTCTCCCACCCAGGGGCTCAGATTCAAGAATATTTGAAGGGGAAATTCCTTACACGACCACCATCTCCAGGACAATCCCCAGGTTGGTAGAAGACACATTGATCCACTGTGCCCCTGGCCTGGTGGATAGGAGACTTTGATCCACTAGGTCCCAGGCCTGTGGGTGAAGGTACTGTCAAAGCTTAAGCCAGAATCAGCACAATCACCTAGGCTTCTTATACTGCCTCAACTGTTGGAAGATTACCCTCCTGCACCAATTTCAAACCTCTAGCATTATCCCTCCAAATGCTGCTCTGGAATAAACAGTTCATCAGAAGTCATAGCACAATTTACTTTCTTACTTCTTCTGCCATATCTCAAGATTTTACTCAACTCTTTGCTCACTGATCTAGGTTGTCCAGGTCTTTCTGCATTATTCAACATTTGTCCGTATCATTGGCCACTGCACCCACTTTTGTGCAAGATACCAAAGCCAATATTCTGTTCTCAGATGTTTATAAAAGTGGCCTGCTTCAGCATAAAATTGCCCGAGTACAGATTTATAGATTTTATTTCAAATGGCTGAGCACAATCTTATCGTAATGAGCAAACCTGTGCTGATTATTTACTAAAATTAACAAAATTTGTCACCAGTTTAAGTATCTTTACGGGCGTGTGTCTAAATTTTCTATTGTACATAATGAAGAGCTCAATTTGTTTTGCAAAATTTCTAAACTGCAAACTCTAACAATTCAGTTTGTTATCAGGCAAGTTTCAAATACGCCATAGTATTTTTTACTCACCATTCTTCCAGACGAGAGTGAAGCCGAGTTGATATTCTCTCCGCGAACAACAGCGGTTTCCTTCACCCAGACAGTTCCAGAGTTTGGAGGGAACATTTTGCACCGAGGAGTGTACATGGACTGAGGATAGCACCTTGTATTGTTCACACAGTAAACTATGCAGGACTAATAGGGACAGCGGCACCTCAGAAGGGCTAGCATTGATAACAATGTCTCGGAGAACACCAAAACTCTAAAATTAAGCATAATTAAAGACAATTGTGAATACAACAAGATGTACAAGTGGACAAAATAGGAGTAGAAGGAAGCTATTCAACCCCTCAAGTCTGTTTTCAGATCATGGTGGGTCTGTACCTCAATCCATTCCCTTTGATACCTTTACCTAATAAAATCTAGCGATCTGTCTTGAAAATTCAATTGACCCAGCAATTGATTACAAGTGGAAAAATTCCTTTTATTAGATTTCACTGGAGCCAGGATACCATTATATGGACAGAAATGAATAAAGATCTGTTAAGCATGTTCTTTATAGCAACAGATTTAGAGGCTCCAAATGCATAAAAGGATGTCGCTAGGTAGTGATTTTAGAGCCAGTATACTGATACAAAGGCTGCTTTTATCATAATTTGTGTGGAAATGCACGTGTTAACGTGCAGGGTCCAGTGAATGGGCAGGCAGCATTAATATCAGAATCATACAGGGAAAGTTATAATGCAATGTTAAGTAGATATGTTAGGAGCAGCCACATTCTCATTTTTTAAATAAAAATGATCCATGTGTTAAACAGATTAACTGCAGTAAAAGGATTACACTGAATCTTAAAGCAGAAAAAAACTGCTTGCCATATAAACATTTAGCAGAAGTTGAGCATAACTAATATCTGCACCATAGTTGGGGAGGTCAAAGGACTAAATTATAAGAAATTAAGATGTTGCAAATTTCAGTGACTTTTCGCACAAATTACACATTTTACCTTTCAGACAACTACCAAAACATGGAAATTCTATGATAGTAACTATCCCACTTCAATTAAAAGCAAAGAAACAACTGTGGAGCACACAAGTGTTGGTATCTGATCTTGATTCTTGATAAGGGAACAAATCTTTGTGCCCTGAATGGAATCATAATCCATCAGTGATAAGGATCAGAAAAGTGGAAGTTATTGTTGACAATACAAATACTAAAATGGAAATCACAAGCGTTGAGGAAAACAACTTATACTTATTGTATAACATAAAAAGCAGAATAGTAAACTGCAAATGGAGAATATAATAAAGGCATCAACATGCAGTCTTAATGTCAGTCTCAAGAGGGCAGCTTAATTTTTAAATGGCTTCTTCAGAAAGGAAGTCGGTGTTAATGTTCCTGACCCCAAATCAAAAGGACAAAATGAATCAGAACAATCCATTAAGATAGGTGCTGCAACTTAGTAAGCAGCTATACTCTGCTATCATATATAGGGTGCTGTCTCAGCACATTTTACAAGGCAGTGCAAAAGTGTATACCAAGGCCAGAAGGGGTCAGAGGAGAAACGAGTTGGGCAGTGAAAGTGCAGTTGAAGAGAAAGGTATTTAGGTCAATTTTGAAAGCAGGGAGGGTAATGCATTCTAAGTGAACTGAAAAGTGTGCTTCAGACAGCAGGTAGCCAGAGCTCCAGGGAGACTAACAGAAATGTCTGTCTCACTAAGCAAATGGCAGCTTGCATGTTAGCTGTGGCTCAGCTGATAGCACACACCTCTGAATCAAAAGATTGTGGATTTAAGTCCCACTGCAGGATTTGAGCACATCAATCTAGGCTGATGCTCCAGTACAGTAGTGAGGGAGTGCTGCACTGTCAAAGAAGCTGACTTTCAGATGAGATATTAAACCAAGGCCCCATGTGCTTTCACTTGTGGCTGGAAAGATCCCATAGCACAAATTTGAAGAGAAAGGGTGTTTTCCCTGGTGTCCTGGCCAATATTTTTCCCTCCACCAATATCACAAAAACAGATTACCTGGTCACTATCAGAATTATGTTTTCTGTGCGCAAACTGGCTGCCAACATTACGACAGTGGCTACATTCAAAGAAAGTCCTTCAGTGGCTGTAAAGGGCTTTAGGGCATCCAGTGGTTGTGAAGTGTGCTATATAAATGCAATCTTTTTCTCTGTCAAATTCATTCCTAAAGCACTTGCTTAACAAGAGAAGAGCTGAGATTCAAACTTACCTTTCCTAGTACAGAATCTAAATTAGCTGCAGTATGAATTGTCGGTACAAGGCAGGCATGGTTAATTTCCGCAACATCAAGGTCAGCATCTGGTGTAAGGACAGTCTTTGAAAGTCCATCAACAACTGCCTTCAACTCATACAAACGTTTCAGAATTTCTGTTTGTCTCGATTCCAAGTTTTGGAGTGCTGGACATTCATCTGCATCCTGAAAACCAACCAATGGAATAAGTAGTCATTTGTCTCATTGCTGTTTGTGGGACCTTGCTGTGTACAAATTGACTGCTGTGTTTCAACAGTTACTAGGATTCAAAAGTTGAGAGTGAAGTATGTTATATCTTAAACCTGTGAAACGTGCTAAAGAAATCCAAATTCTTTTCTCTATTCATTTGAATGAGAATCGGGGAGATGAAAAAAATAAGCTCATTAAAATTCGCCAAACAGCATTTAAATGTCTGTTAGGGACGCTGGCTGGCTTGGCTACATGATGCAATAATAAAATTAATAACTGTTTATAATGTGCTTTGGCCTTTGACTCCAGAATTCCGTAATAAAAAAATCATAGGGATCATTGAAGGTTAGAGTTAGAAAAGAGAAAAAGTGCAGCACCATTTAGCCAACTGGGCCTGTGCTGGCTCTCTGAAAAGAGCCACCCAATTATATTCGGCTCCGATGTTCTTTCCCCCATAACTCTGGAATCTTTTCCTTTTCAGGAATATATATATGAAATTCCTTTTTGAAAGGTACTATTAAATCTGTTTCCACCACCCTTTCAGGCAGTGCATTCCAAATCACAACAACTCACCGAGTAGAAATAAAATCTGCATTTTTCACCACTCATTCATTTACCAGTTACCTTAAATCAGTGTCCTTTGGTTTCTGACTCTACATCAATTTAAACACTTTCTCATTTATTTGCACCACATGAGTGCCAGGCAATGAGAGAGACTAACCATCTCCCCCTAACATTCAATGACATTACCATTGCTGAATTCCCCAGTAATCAACATCCTGAGGGTTACCATTGACCAGAAACTTAACTGGACCATCCATAAAAATACTGTGCCTACAAGGGCAGGTTAGAGGCTGGGAATTCTGTGGCAAGTAACTCACCTCCTGACTTCCCAAAGCCGGTCCACCATCTACAAGGCACAAGTTCTGAGTGTGATGGAATACTCTCCAGTTGCCTAGATCAGTGTAACACTTGAAGCTTGACACCATCCACAGTCTGCTTAATCAACACCTTAAACATTCACTCCCCCCACCACCGAGATACAGTGGCAGCAGTGTGTACCATAAACAAAATATACCCCAGCAACTCTTCAAGTGTCCTTTTCAGCACCTTTCAAACCCATGACCTCTACCACCTAGAAGGGCAAGGGCAACAGATGCATGGGAACACCACCACCTGCAAGTTCCCCTCCAAGCCACACGCCATCTTGACTTGAACTATATCACCATTCCGTCACTGTTGCTGGGTCAAAATCCTGGCACTCCCAAAAAGCACTGTGGGTGTACCTGCATCACATGGGCTGCAGCATTGAGAAGGCTCACCACCACCTTCTCAAGGGCAATTAGAGATGGGCAACAGATGCTGCCCTAGCCAGTGATATCCACATCCCATGAAAGAATAAAAACTACCAAAACACTTAATTTTGAACATCACTTATTAAATCCCCCCTCAACCATCCCTGTTTCTCTAGCTTTCCCCACAAAAATGAAGTCCCTCATTCCTGATACATACTAGTGAATCTCTTCTGCCATCTTTGCCAAGGCCTCAGCATCCTTTCTGATATGGTGCACAGAATTGATCCAATACTCCTGCTGAGGCCTCACCTGTAATCTATGAAGGTTTATTTAGTATCACAGCCATTGCTTATGGTCTCTGCCTCTACTATAAAGGCCAGGATCCCATATGCATTTAAAAGATAAAAAACACCTTTATCAACTTGTCCTGCCACTAAATTAAATAAAGGGTCAGTAACTACAAATTATATATTTACAGCACAGAAATAGACTGTTCAGCCAACTGGTCTATGCTATTGTTTATGCTCCAAGCGACCCTCGTCCCACTCCTCTTAAACCCAATCCTATCAACAAATCCTTCTATTACTTTCTCCATCACGTGTTTATCCCGCTGTCCCTTAAGTACACTGTTGTTATTCATTCCAACCACTGCCTATGGTAGGGAGTTCCACAACCTTACCACTCTCTTGGTAAAGAAGTTTTTCCTTAATTCTTCATTGTATTCATCGCTGGCTATCTTATATTTATGGATTTTAGCTCCAGTCTACCTCACAAATCTGTCTACCCCATCAAACTCTTTCATAATTTTAAAGGCCTCTCCTATCAAGTTACCCCTCAGCCTTCTCTTTTCTACAGAAAAGAGCCCAACCTGTCAGTCTTTCCTGATAGGTATAACCTCTCAGTTCTGGCACCATTTGTGTCAATGCTTTTGCACTTCCTCCAGTGTCTCTATCTCCTTTTCATAAGAGACCTGAACTGTGCACAGTACTAGAGAATGTAGTTATTATTGAAGATTGTAACAAAATACAAGATATTAATGAACAAAATAGGCATGAAATTTCAATATAAATTACATGTAAGATGCTGTATTTGGTAGTAAGAATAAGGGGGCCACATACACCTTGAAAACTAAATATTTAAATATGTTAGAGGTGCAAACAAGATCTAGGAATTATAGATACACAATTCACTAAAAGTAGTGACACATGTTAATATGTCCATAAAAATAACACAAGGGTTAATTTCTAAAGGGACAGAATTGAAAAGATGAGAGGTTTAGGGGTGAGCTTTTACCCTTTTAAGGAGCAGAAAAAGTGCTCAATTCCACAAGTGGGCTGTAAATTATAAAATCTGCACAAATGCAGTTTTGAAATGCAGACTTCCAAAGATTTTATGGCTATTAACAAAAAGTAGCAGCTCATCAAGATACACCTCCTCTGAGATGAGATGTTAAACTGCTCATCAAGATACATCTCCTCTGAGATGAGATGTTAAACTGAGGGCCCATCTACCCTTTCAGGTGGATGCAAAAAATTCCACAGTACTACTTTGAAAAGAAGGGAAGTTATCCCTGCTGTCCTGACCAATATTTATCCCTCAATCAACAATTTAAAAAATAGATTTGTGGGAGCTTGCTATGTGCAATCTGCCTGCCCACACAAAAGTGACATCCAGAGGATGGAAAAGGCGCTATAGAAATGCGAGTTTCCCTTCCAACAATGGCCCTTAGCAATGTTAAACTTGTAGTTTTGAAGTCATATTTAACTCAAAACATTGAGTTTTTCCAGGTATTTTTGTTTTTGTTTTGGATTTCCAGCATCTGCAGTTTTTTGCTTTTATCTTAGTGTTTAATTGACTGCCACTTCTCTTCAAGGAATGCCTACCTTGAAGAAGTTTTGCTCTTCTCTCCATCAGGATTTTCATATCTCTCTTTTGCCTTGTTCACCTTCATTGCTTTCCATTTCTCTCCTGGTGTTTGATCAGTGGCCCTCTATCCAGCTCTTCTTGTCCCACCACCACCCCCTCCCCTTAAAGCAGCTTATATTTCACCCCTTTTCTATTTTTCCTTAGTTCTGTTGAAGAGTCATGCAGACTTGAAACGTTAACTGTGTTCCTCTCCGCAGATGCTGCCAGACCTGCTGAGTTTTTCCAGGTATTTTTGTTTTTGTTTTGGATTTCCAGCATCCGCAGTTTTTTGCTTTTATCAAAACGTTAACTTCGTTTCTCTCTCCACCGAAGCTGCCAGACCTGAGTATTTCCACTTCAGGCACTTTTTAAAAAAAATTAAACTTGTACAGAACTTTGATTAGGCCTATGCCATGTAGTGGAAATACACTAACATTCTCATCCTGTCACCTTCAATAACAAATAAATGGCAGCGAAACATGAAAGAGGGAACTGTTTGCTAAAGTTGCAACGGTGGAGGGAAGTCAGTGGAGAATGTGCGGCCTGAGGCCCCAGGCGGCCTGTGGGAAGTGCAGGCCTATCCAACACACCACAAACCCCTGACATCTCATACCTGAGCGTCTGCAGCACCTCGATGAATATTTGGCAGCTTGTACATGCAGATAGGCAAATCGATAGCATCTTCACTCAGGTGGTACGGATTTACCTTGTACATCTCCATCACTAACAAGCCTGGCTCAGCCGCACCTCACCAACCTCAAGCTACTAATCAGCGGCTCTGCTGAACCATGGCGCGGTGATCCAGTGCGGCAAACTGCTTTCTGGGAAATGTAGTCCAAACGGGAACATTCCCGGTGCGAACCCTGCACCATCAAACTACAACACCCCTAATGCTAAGCGCCGCCCAGAACCAGACTTCGAAACTGTTTTCCTTTAAAATAAAAGCTTTTGATACGAACGGACGGACTTAATTATAATACAGAGACGAGTTTTTTATACTCGTTTATTTGAATCAAAATATCAGGTTATTTTTATTTGATGACGTCCACGCTATCCAATCAGAAACCCGAAGGAGAAGTGAAGTGGCCAATTGGATGAAGGGATGAGAGCGGCTGACAGGCGCGACCGCGGGGTCTGATGGGAGGTGTCTCGTTTCCATGGTGCTTTGCCACGGCCGGAGGTGCAACCGGTGGCGGTGCGGTTTAGCCAGTGTCCATTAATCAAGTAAAGAGCTCGGAAGTAGGTGCGAACTTAGGAGTTCTTGCTTTTCACAGCCGTTCTTTGGGAGCAATGGAAGCCTGGTGAGTCCCAGAGAATGAAGGCATGTCGGCCAGACTCCCCTGGTACTGGGATGGGTAAAGTGAAAGTGTCAGCCATTTCAGTGGGTAGCACTCCTGTCTCTGAGTCAGAGGGTTGTGGGTTCAAGCCCCATTCCACAAACAAAATCCCGGCTGACATTACAGCGCAATACTGAGGGAATGCTGCACTGTCGGAGCTGCCAACTTTCAGATCAGACTTTA
The DNA here is from genome assembly GCF_017639515.1 of Carcharodon carcharias. Lineage (NCBI taxonomy): Eukaryota > Metazoa > Chordata > Chondrichthyes > Lamniformes > Lamnidae > Carcharodon > Carcharodon carcharias. The sequence continues at coordinate 26,844,035 of NC_054481.1, read as the reverse complement.
AACCTTGGCTCCATCTGCTGTGGCAGATGGATGTAAAAGATCCTATGACACTGAGGTGGAGAAGAGCAAGAATGTTGCCCATTGTCAATATTATCCTTTGATCAACGTCACTGAAACATAATCTGCTCATTATCACTGCTGTTTTTGGGAGTTTGCTGTTTGCAAATTGCTGCATTTCCTATATTACAAGTGACTGAACTTCAAAAAGTACTTCATTAGCTATTAAGTGCTTTGGAATGTCCAGTAGTTGTAAAAGGTGCTACATAAATGCAAGGTGCTACCCACCATAAACCTCTGCTCATTTAAAACTTTGCTGCCCTTCATCCAAACTCACACCAAGTCTCATTCATCCATCACCCCTGTGCTCACTGACATACAGTGGCTGTCAATCGGACAACGCCTTGATTTTAAATTTTGTATCCTTGTTTTCAAATCCCTCCATGTCCTTACCCCTCCCAATCTCTGTAATCTCTCCAGCTCCACAGCCCTCTGAGATATCTGTGTTCTACTAATTAGGGCCTTGCATGTCCAGGCTTTCGTTGCTCTACCATTGGTGGCCATTTAAGACACTCCTTAAAACCTACCTCTTGGTCAAGCTTTTTGAGATCTGTATTTTTCTTTGGCTCGGTCTCAATTTTGTAAATTACCTTGGGATGTTTTCCTAAGTTAAAGGCACTATGTAAATGGTAGTTTTTAAATATTTTTTTTTATTTGTTCATGGACCGTGGGGTCTCTGGCTGGGCCAGTATTTATTACCAATCCCTAACTGCCCTTGTTCGGAGGGCATTTAAGAGTCAACCACATTGCTGTGAGTCTGGAATCACATGCAGGCCAGACCAGGTAAGGATGGCAGATTTCCTTCCTTAAAGAACATTAGTGAACCAGATGGGTTTTTACGACAGTCGGCAATGGTTACATGGTCATCATCAGACTTTTAATTCCAGATTTTTATTGAATTCAAATTTCATCATCTGCCGTGGTGCGATTAGAACCCGTGTCCCCAGAGCGTTACCCTGGGTCTCTGGAATACTAGTCCAGTGATGTCGTTGTAGAGACCTGAGCACATAATCTAGTACTGAAGGGAGCACTGCATTGTCAAGGCCACTAGCTTTTTGATGAGATGTTAAAACGAGACTTCATTTGCTCTCACGTAGTTGTCAAAGATCCTGTGATATTTGGAAAAAGAGCATGGGGACTCTCCCATAGCATCCTGGCCAACATTTAATGCTCTACCAACACTATTAAGAACAGTTTTACTGGCCAGTCACCTTGCTGCTGTATTTGCCTACCGAGCAACAGTGGTGACACTCAAAAGCTCTATGTTGGCTTTGAAGTGCTTTGGGATGCTTGATTATTTGAAAGGTGCTATATAAGTGCAAGTTTATTTTTGTTTCCTTTTTTGCATCCTGTGACTTCCACCTTTTGCTGAAAACTAGATTGCGTTAGATCAGGAGTGGGATGTGAGGTCAATATAGAAAAAGAAGGCCTTCCAATTAAAAAAAAATAAACTGTAGTCCCCTCTTGTAGTATTGAATTGTCTCTCATGGTGTTAAGTCTCTATGACAATTTATTGGAACTGAGACCATGTAATAAATGACAAAAGTAAACTGTCAAGATTATTGAAGATAACATGTAATATACATTTTAAACATTTCCAAACAGTCCATACAAAAATCAAATTATCAAATATTAAACCAGAGTGCTTGGCATAATGTGTATGTGAGTTTCTTTGTAGGCCTGTTAACTCTACCATGACTGACATAATACCTTTTACGTACTTAATGTGGTTTTGTTTCAAAACTGTACTGTTTTCTATTGATTTAGCTCAGCACCTGCAAGAATGATCAAGCCAATTGACCGACAGTCAGTACACCAGATTTGTTCAGGTCAAGTTGTGTTAAGCCTCAGCACTGCTGTAAAAGAGTTGGTGGAAAACAGTCTAGATGCTGGAGCTACTAACATTGGTAAGGACAAAAATGACTAGTCCAAATCTATTTTACTTTTGAGCAGTTTACATTTATATACTGAGCAGGAAGTAGCTCTTTCCAAGAGCAGGAGTGAGCATGAGTGGCTGAATGTCCTCCTCCTGTGCTGTATCATTCAATGATAAAGTTGTTGTGCTTTTTTGTATTTCAGATAGCTGTTTTGAAGAGATACTCCTGGGGCATTAGTTATACCTCAATTAACAGCTGGTAGCAAATGCCAATGCTAACTTGAACTTAGCAACTTTAATGTAATGAAATTCCCCTAGGCACTTTACAGAGAGAAGCAGGACTTGGCAGGAGGAAATGGGAAGTGATTGAAGGTGCAACCAAAGGAAGTTTTGTGGACGCTGTTGAAAGTGAAAGGAGACATAATAAGACAGAGAACTTTAGGAAGGGAAATGTAAAATGCTGATAACTGATGTGCAGAAGTTTCTTTTTGAAAAGTACTGAAAATGAACTTGTCTTAGCATCTGAAATCCTCTTATTAGCACCTGATACAAAAAAAATCAAACTTGAAAGCTGTCCCTTTGTCAATCGCTGGTGTTTACAGTTTCTTAAAATGCCTGAGCTGGTAACAAACAGCACTTCACAGTGATTACGTATTCAGGCTAATTGCATCTGAGCTGTGGATTGTTCACTGAATACTTGGTTTTGCCCAAGAAGCCAGCTTGCTTAACACAACATAAAGAGCACCTTGATGATAGTAATGGCAAATGCTTTTCAGTATTTGCACTATTTAAGTATGGGTGGTTTAAGCAGTGGAGACTGCATTTGCTTTTATAAAGGACAGCTGTTTGCTACTACAACTCAGAATAGATGCCACATGGAAAACTGTAGCTTTTGCAGCTGAATCTTCCAGAGCAACAGACATCCTCCCAAGAAATATCTAGTATTTTAATTTTTATTCCTATCTCTTGTGCTGCATGTTTTTCAGATATTAGGTTGAAAGAATTTGGAGCAGATTTGATTGAAGTATCGGACAATGGGGATGGAGTGGAAGAAAAAAACTTTGAAGGACTGAGTAAGTTTTAATTTAAAAAGTAGTTACAATTTCTGGATGAGAAATGGAAAGGCTGTGTAGTATTTTATATTTCAAATATTATAATTTCCTATTCACTTCCATAATTTAGTTTGGTGACGGTGATTAAGATGAGTAAGATATGATCCCTCCAATGGCACCTTGACTTGTTTTGGTCAGGCGTGCCAGGCAAATCTGATAAACCCCTGCCCTCAATGAAATTGAGTGAAGATCTGAGTTGACACTGGAATTCACGTTCAGTGTTCCAGTTGGTAGGCTGCAACAGAAGCTCTTCCCCTAAAGAGCTGCTGGAGCTTGAAGTCATTGAAGATGTTAAAATTGAGATTGAGGCTGGATGGAATTAAGATACAGGTTAACTATGACCTAATTGAATGGCAAAAGAGGCTGAAGAAGTTGAATGGCCTACTCTTTGATCTTACAGTCAAAGGCTTGCTCTGTTGGTATTCAGATTTTTTTGTAGTGAAACCTTTGAATTATGGATACCTAGGGGACTGGCATCAGCTCCCTGCTTTTTGCACATTCCTTTTTTCCCCAGTTGGCAGTGGACCAGAGATAGATTATGACAGCACCCTGAAACCACTTCCGCATCATTTACCTTACAGTTCATGGTTACTAGACATGAAAACTCAAATTGCAATCAACTCCCTGCAATTGAGCACGGGTGACATTGCTGATAAAAACCATTAGAGGGGCTTGTGTTTTAAGGTGTAAAATACATTAGTAAATAGGGCTTGGTGTGTTAAAAACTGTCCGTGATCTACAATTTGCAAATGTCCTTCATTTCAGAGAGCTGTTTGTATCTTTTATAATTGTAAAATACTTGGGACTGTTGTGGAATGTCCATTTTTTAACAAGATGTTTGTTATTTGTGAGTGTCTGTAAGGCCAGATTTCACTGTATCTAGTTTGCCCTTCATGACAGTCCAGTTAAATTCTAACATGTTACGATTAAAATAAACCAATGAATTGCCAGTGGTGTTGCCCAAAGGCATGAGTATGTCATTTCATATACAAGATTGGGAAAGAGAGGTCAAAAACTTAATTCACAGAGCCAGATGGTCACCAAGTGCTAGAATTACACAGTCATGGTTGACATTGCAAAATCGAATAGCAAACATTGGCATAGCAATACAGTGGTCAGTATTGGAATAAAATGGTAGGCCAAAGATTCTGACAGCAGGAATTGAGTTTTGAGGACAAGAAGTGTGCATCCAATGCAAGAATTTTAATATGCATATGTAATCTTTTGTGATGACGTCTTAAAAAGTAGTGAATTCTGCAGGTATACACGTGTAAGAATTAGTGATGCAATCCTTAACTAAATAATAAAGCACATAGTTGTCGCTGTGGAATACCATATCGACTTTTCAACACTTGGACTTCGGGGTTTGAAATCAGCCTGGACTCATATCAAAAGTCTTATGACTGCTGGCTGTAGGGAACCTCAATAAGAGAGTTTGGGCAATCTGAAGCCAGTTCTAAGTAAACATAGGACAAAATTGTCCGTAGTTTGATATGGAATAAATTGAATATTAAGTTTAAAAGTCAAAGGGTGTGCCTTTCTTTGGTTTGGAAAGCTTTATTCTGTTTCTAAATATTGTACATGAACTGAGAGAATTTTATACTGACCCTGAATGAAGAAGCTAGCACCAACATCCCCCCCCTTGCTTGAAATTTGAATTCACTCAAAATATAAATTTAAAGCTAGAATAATTTATGTAAGATTGAGAACGTTAATAGCCTCTAAGGATTTGTTAGTGAAATGTGAAATTTGTTCAAAATTTAATTGTGAACCTGAATTAGTAGTTACTGTGATCACATTTGTGTTAACAGATAAATATTTTTGCATGTCACAAATTTATGTTTATTCATTTGAAAGCACTGAAGCATTACACTTCCAAGTTGCAAGATTTCTCCGACCTCTTACATGTGGAGACGTTTGGATTTAGAGGTGAAGCTTTGAGCTCCTTGTGTGCTCTGAGGTATTATGATAGCACCTTCAGTATCAACAATTATGTTGCACAGTACGTGTAATCTGCAGTAGGCAGTGCTGTTTTTGTATATACAATCTCTTCCCTAGGAGAATTGTGTGAAGTAATGGAAATATTTGAAGGCTGATTGATTAACAGTGACAGGCTCTGAAGTAAGTACTCCTTCCATGGTTGTAACCATCTTTATACCAGCCATTGGGTGGGTTAGTCCTATTTGGGAGAGGAGTTTTATGGGCTCCTACAATTCATATAATGGGGAGGATCACACTCACCCACTGTACACAAGCGTGCAATAGGCATTGCAATGTTGATTTGTAAACAGCTGTGTTTATATAGTGCTTTTAATAGAAGAATTATACGAGCAGTCTTCGTAACTAAAGTAAGAATGATGGTAACTAAGACAGGAAGTGATAAGTGACTGAGAACTTTGTCAAGGAAATGTGTTATGAACTGGATTTTAAGGGAAGACAAAATAATGCAGAGTTTTAAAGAGCTGGCCCAATACAGCTGAAAGCTTTGCCTCAAAGCATAGAAGGCCAGAATCATAGCCATACAATATTTGGGAGAGAATATAATAAGTGGGACAGTCGAGAAAGAATTAAGAGGATTGTAGATTTGGATAGGGAAAAGTCCATGGGGGGATTTATAGATGAGGACAAGGATTCTGACTTCAGTTTATTTCCTACATTACAACAATGACAGCATTTTAAAATTACTTCACTGGCTGTAATGCACTTCGTTACGTCCTGAGGTTGTGAAAGAGCCTAACATCCTGTTTGGGTAGTAAGCAAGAGGGACAGGTACTTTCAAAATACGGGAGTGCAGCGAGAAAACAGTGAGAGTAATCTAGTCTGGAGTTGACAAATACATATTTAAATCTGCTGATTTTAACATGTTTTATTTTTTTAAGCTGCTGGGATGGGATCAGGAGGTTCTGGGAATGTGCTCTTAATGTCCTTTTATTCTTACCAGTGATCTTAGTGTCGTGACATGTCACAAGACTGCCAAGGTCGGAACCCGCCTGGTTTTTGACCATAATGGGCAAATCAGTGAAAAGATACCGCATCCTCGACAGCAAGGGACGACAGTTAGTGTTCAACAGTTGTTTTGCACATTACCAGTCAGACACAAAGAGTTTCAGCGAAATATTAAAAAGGTGAGTTTGTGTTTTTTTAAGTTTTTCATGAAACTATGCCAAATAGTCAACACTAAATATTTTATATGTTGAATTCAATCAATCCCTCCCTGGGTCTAATGTAGGTTCCTGTCTCTCATACAGTTAGGAACAGCTCAGGAACTGGCGTTCAATTATCTATGCTGCTCTGCATTGACTCACTGTCAGTAACAGTAGTAGCTGGAATTTATACACTGGCACAAAAACAGTAAACGCTGGACACACATAGCACCTGAAAAGGGTTAATATTTTGGTGTGAACCCTTTATATGAACACATCTTTTCTTTTACAAAAACTGATAGACTTGCTGTCCAACTCCCTGCACTTTTGTTTTTATTTCAGTTTTTTAACATTGGTCTGTTACTATGCCATACACTCATTCAGCCTAAAGGGTCTCTGCCATTGTTTATGTTCCATACAAGCCTCCATGCTCCTTGCTCCACCTAACTCTATCAGAATAATCCATTCTTTCTTCCCTCTTGTTTATCTAGCTTCACCTTAGTATAAATGTGGGTACTTGGTTTTCCAACGAGTCGGAATGAAATATTCATCTTGTATTTAAAAAAAAAATGTTTAATGTTCAGGCTGCACTATTATAAATCTGGAGCTGTTAATTTTTTAACATTTAAAACAGGAATACAGTAAAATGGCACACGTGCTGCAGGCCTATTGCATCATTTCTACGGGTATACGGATAAATTGCACAAATCAGCTTGGACAAGGAAAGAGGAACGCTGTTTTTTGCACCAATGGGTGCACCACATTGAAGGAAAACATCAGCGCAGTATTCGGATCGAAGCAGGTAAAATAATTATAGTGCAACTGCCCGATACAAAAGAACCTCACTGCACAAACAGCCTCTGGCTTGTGTATCCACTTCAATTATGTGCAAAGTAATGTTGATGCTTCCTCCTTAATAAGGGAGAACTTGAGGTATTGTGGATACCCACTACATTCCACTGTAACAAGCTACCTGATTATCAACAGGAAGCAGACACAGTGTTGTTGCGCTGGAAGACTTCCTCATCCTGGGCCTATTAGGATGGGGAGACCTCTCAATACAGCTGTTAACATAGCATATATTTGGCATGTTTGCAAGCTGAGATAATCACCCTTTTAGCTTCTTTCACACACTCATAGTTGCCATGTGCTTCCAATGTAAAGCAGGCCAAGTTGTCAGCTTCACTGTGGTTGATGTATTTGTACAATGTGATAGACTGATTGGGGGAAAGGATTTCCCATGAGGCAGGGCAGATAGAATCACTTTTTCGTATGCCTGCTGTGTCTGTGTCGTAATGGTGTGAGAAATAGAGATACCACAAAGTGCAACAAAGGGATGTGGAGGTGGGAGAACTGTTGGAGAAGCTTTGCTGGGAGCGCTTGAAGCTGAAACTGGGAAATGCTATGTTCTGCAGCAATGAGCACTATAAAAATTCATTAAGCATAGAGCACTTTCATACCTCCAATATATTGTATGCTTTGCTGGGTAGCATTAATTTACAACTTGCTTATTAAGAGCCTGACCAACATGAAGACTTAAGCTCAATCTAAGCTGACACCCAGTGCTACCTACAAAATGACATTTAAACCACGGTCCTGTGTGGGTCTGCTCAGGTGGAAATTTAAGGATCCCAAGACATTATTCAAAGAATAGGGAGTTTTCCCAGTGTACAGACCAACGTTCTTCTCTCAACCAATTCCTTAAGGAACCCGGTAACTGGCCATTCATCTCGTAGGAAGGAGGGTATTTGGCCCATTGTGTCTGTGCTGGTCCTCTGAAGAAGAAATTCACCTAGTGCCTCTCCCCTGCCTTTTCCCTATAGCCTTGTAATTTTTTTCTTTTCAGATAATGATTCAATTCCCTTTTGAAAGCGTCTATTGACCCTGCCTCCATCACACCATCAGGCAGTGCATTCCGGATCCTAACCACTCATTGCATGAAAGATGTTTCCCTCATGTCGAGATTGCATCTTTTGCCAATCACCTTAAATCTGTGCCCTCGTTCTCGATCCATCCACCAATGGGAACAGTTTCTCCCTATCTGTCCAGACCCCTCATTATTTTGAATACCTCTATCAAATTTCCTCTCTTCTCCAAGGAGAACAGTCCCAACTTCTCCAATCTTTCTACTTAACTGAAGTTCTTAATTCCTGAAATCTTTCTCATGAATCTTTTCTGCACCCTCACTAGTGCCTTCGCATTTTTGCTAAAGTGTGGTGCCCAGAACTGAACACAATACTCCAGTTGAGGTTGAACCAGGGTTTTATACAGATTTAACATAACTTCCTTGCTTTTGTACTCTGTGCCCCTTTTGATAAAGCCCAGGACATTGTATGCTTTATTAACTGCGCTTTCAGTCTGTCCTGACATCTTCAATGATTTATAATGCATGTACACCCAGGTCCTTCTGCTCCTCCACCCTCTTCATAATTGTACCCTTTATTTTTTGTTGTCTCTCTTCATTCTTCCTAACAAAATGAATTGCTTCACGTGCCCCATTAAACTTCATCTGCCACTTGTCTGTCTATTACACCAAGTCTGTGTCCTTTTGAAGTTCTACACTATCCTCCTCATGGTTCACAGTACTTCCAAGCTCCATATCATCCGTAAATTTTTAAATTGTGCTATGTGCACCAAAGTCTAGGTTATTAATATATATCAGAAAGAGCAGGAGTCCTAACACCAATCCCTGGGGCACTCCATTATGAACCTACCAACCAGTCCAAAAAACAACCATTCACCACTACTGTTTGTTTCCTGTCACTCAACCAATTTTGTATCCATGTTGCTACTGTCCCTTTTGTTCTGTGAACTCAAACTTCGCTGACAAGTCTGTTGTGAGGCACTTTATCAAATGCTTTTTGGAGACCATGTACACCTCATCAACCATCTCTGTTATCTCATCAAAAAATTCAAGTAAATTAGTTACACACAATCTTCCCTTACCAAACCCATGCAAACTTTCCTTAATTAATCTGTATTTGCCTAAATTACTATTGATTTTGTCCCAAATTATTGTTGTCAGAATTCATTTCATACCTCAGCCATGCCCCCTGCCTTCATATGTAAATCCCCTTTTCGGCCTCTAATCAGTCTCACTAATCCTCTTAGCACCTTTTTACTATTTATATGCCTACAGAATGACCTTTGGATTCATTTTTATGTTAGCTGCCAGTTTCTTCTCATGCTCTCTCTTTGATTTTTTTATTTGCTTTTTCAATTCTTCTCCGAACAGCTATATTTGGCCTGGTTCTCAGTTGTTTTGTCCACCTGACATCTGTCAGCATACTTTTCCTACCTCATGTTAATTTCAATCTCTTTTGTCATCCAGGGAGCTCTGGACTTATTTGCCTTTACTTTTCCCTCCGTGGGAATATATCTTGACTGTACTTGAACTATCTCTTTTTTAAAGGCAGGTTGTTGTTGAATTATAGTTTTGCCTGCTATCTTTGATTCTAGTTTATCTGGGCCAGATCCATTTTTCCCCCGTTGAAGTTGGCTCCCCCTGCCCCCACCCCATTAATTATTCTTACTCTGGATTGCTCCTTGTCCTTTTCTGTAGCCAACTTAAGCCTTATCATACAATGATCACTGTCCCCTAAATGTTCCCCTACTGACACTTGATCCACTTGGCCCAACTCATTCCCAAGAACCAGGTTTAGCAGTGCTACTTTCTCATTGGACTGGAAACATGCTGCTGTAGAAAACTCTCCTGAATACACTCTATTGCTCCTCTCTGCCCTTTGTGCTGCTACTATCCCAGTCTGTATTCGGATAATTAAAGTCCTCCATTATAACTACCCTATAATTCTTCCACTTCTCTGTAATTTCTTGCAAATTTGTTCCTCTACATCCTTCCCACTAGCTGGTGACCTGTAGACTGCAGACTGCACCAAGCAAAGTAATTGCACCTTTTTTTGCTCCTTAGCCCTAGCCAAATAGATTCTGTCTTTGACCTCCCTGGCACATCCACTCTCCCCAGCATTGCCTTTTCCTTCATGAATACTGCCACCCCTCCTTACCTTCCTTTCCTGAACACCTCGTATCCAGGAATATTTAATATCAAGTCCTGCCCATTTTTGAGCCAACTTCATATTTCCACATGACTATCTGTGTCTGCAACTCACCAATCTTATTTACCACACTCTGCAAATTCACATACATGCTCGATAACCCTAATTTACACTTTATTACTTTCCCTCTTACACTGAATCCACCTAATACTTTATTATTCCCTACTCTTGTACTATCTGTCTCTCTCAATATTATTTGCACCTTTGTATCCCTCTCTAGTATTATCTCCTGGTTCCGACACCCCTGCCAAGTTAGTTTAAACCCTCCCCAATGGTACTTGCAAATCACCCTGTTAGGAAATTGGTCCCAGCTTTGTTTAGGTGCAACCCGTCCAGTTGGTATAGGTCCCATCTCCCAAAGAGCTGATTCCAATTTCCCAAGAATTTAAAGCCTTTCCTTTTGCGTCTCTTCAGCCACCCATCTCTCCTATCGTACTATTTCCATACTCATGTGCGCGTGGTACCGGGAGTAATCCAGAGATTACTACTTTTGAAGTTCTGTCTGCTAATTCCTACCAAGTTCCTTAAATTATGACTTCAGGACTATATCCCTCTTTCTACCTATGTCATTTGTACCGATGTGGATCCTGACCATTGGCTGTTCATCTTCCCCCCACCAGGTGCTGACATCCTTGACCCTGGCACTGGGGAGGCAACATACCATCCTCGAATCAAATCAACGGCCGCAGAAAAACCTGTCTGTTCCCCTATCGGATCTGCTCTCACTATTGCTTTTCCAGTCTTTTTTGTGCCCCCTGTACAACTGTGTTGCCATTGGCTTGGCTCTGGCTGCACACTCCAGATGAACCATCACTTTCATCAGAACTGAATACTGGTAGGAGACTGAGATGAACTCAAGGGAATCCTGCACTATCTGTACTACCTACCTGTTTGTTCTTAATTGCATGGTGTCACCCATTCCCTCTCATCCTGCATGCTCTTAAGCTGTGGGATGACCACATTTATAAACATGCCATTCATAAAGCTCTCAACAGTGCAGTGGATGCTCTGCAGTGAAGCCAGCTGCTGCTCAAGCTTCGAAACCAGAGCTTGAGCTGCTACAATGATGACACTCCTTGCATATATGCTTATCCAGGACATGGGAAATATCCTGGAGTTCCTGTATGAGCTCTCCAGGGGTCAGAGCTGCCCTGCCATTCCTCTATTAGATAAGAAAACCTGAAAAAAAAGGACTCACTTCTCTTCTGTCTTCACTTAACTATAAGGAGGTTAATTGAAATGCTTTACTTACGCTTATTTTCGATAATAAGTGTTATTTTTTTAATTTCCCCAGTCCTTAGACTAACTTCAAAATCTTGGGAAGCAAAGCTACAGTGCTGTCTAGCCAATCAACTTACAACCTTCCTGTGATGTCACAGTTTGATTTCTTTTTCTCTCATACTTCAGTGATTCTAACCTGCTTCACACTCCTCCTGATCTACTTCAGGGTGATCCTGACATGCTGCACACTCCTCCCAGTCTGCTTCATAGCGATTCTGACCTGCTGCACACTCTTCCCTGTTTGCTATATGTGATCCTGACCTGTTTCACACTCCTCCTGGTCTACTTCACGGTGGTCCCAACTTGCTGCACACTCCTGGCCTGCTTCACAGTGACCCCAACCTGCTGCACACTTCTCTCAGTTGTTTTGAAATGACAATGCTAGTGCAGAATAGCTGCCACATTTTTCTGTGAATCAGTCTAAAAAATAAAGTTGACCAAGTAATAAGATGTGTAAATGTTAGTATTTTTATATCTGTACTACTAACTTACCCTTGTGAAAGTCTAATGTTGCCACCCATGTGATTGTTTATGCATGTTAAACATAAGCCAGAGCTCCTAGCCACGTTGAGAGCCTTTCAGTCATTGCAGTATAACGAGTATTGAAATATAGAAGCAAGGAATGTTCAACTTAAAAGGGTAGTAGGAACAGATTCAGTAACATCTTTCAAAGGCGAATTGAATAAATAATCGAAGGAGAAAAATTTTGCAGGTTTGTGGAGAAAGAAGAGGGAAGTAGGTCTAAGTGTATAGTGCTTTCAAAGAAGTCCGATGGGACAAATTATGTTTTTCTGTTCTACATGATTCTATGTAGTTTTTTTTGTGCTTTCCAGTTACAAAATCTTGTCCCTTTTGTTCAACTATGCCCTAGTGAGGCTATTTGTGAAGATTATGGAATTAATCCTGCTGACATTCCTGAAAAGCTCTACAAGTGAGTGATGATCAGTAGTTAATATATGGAGTTAAGTTAGCTATGATTTCCTTGAATGGCAGAACAGGCTCAATTCCTTTGCTGCTATATAATGTATCTGATTTTAACATTTGTTTTAATAGTGGACAGAAATTGAACAATTGTAAAATAGGATCTTTTCATACATTCATGGGATGTGGACACCACTGGTAAGTTTGGCCTTTATTGCCCATTCCTAGTTGCCCTTGAAAATGTGCTGGTTAGCTGCCCCCTTGAGCTGCTACCTTCCATGTTGTGTAGATTCACATACAGATGTTTGGGAGGGAGTTCCAGGCATTTGAATTACTGAAGATGAAGGAATGCCAATATATTTCCAAATCAAATAGTGTGTGACTTGGACATGCACATGTCCCCATGCACCTGCTGCCCTGTCATTCTATGTTGTGGAAGTCATGGATTCAGGAGGTCCTGCCAAAAAAGCCCGATTAGCTACAGTGCATTTAGATAATGTACACTGTAAAATGAAATGTTGTGAAATTGATTTCAATTAACCTGGCATTTTGATGCCTGTCACTAGAAATATTAACCCAGCTGGTTTGCTAATGCACATCAGGGAAATGAAAATGCTGCTCCTATCTGGTCTGTCCTGTACAGATGTAGTTGACTGTTATGCTTTCTGAATTGGCCTAGCAAGTGTAATTCTGACTCCGAATTGTTCTTGTCTCTTGAGTCAGAAGGTTGTGGGTTCAAATCCCACTCCAGAGACTAGACTCATAATTCAGGCTGAAATTCCAAGTGCTGCACTGTTTGAGATGCCATCTTTTAATGAAACATTAAACAAGTTTGATCTCTTGGGTGGACATAAAAAACCTATGGCATGATTTGAAAATCAAGAGAGTTCTTCCCTGTGTCCTGGCCAATATTTATTCATCAACCAACATCACTAAAAAGCAAATTAATTGGTCGTTATCACATTGGAAGTTTGTTGTGTGCAAATTGGCTGCCTTGTTTCTTACATTACAACAGCGACACTTCAAAAAGATTTGGTTGCAAAACACTTTGGGACATTCCAAGGTCATTAAAGTCACTATAAAAATGCAAGTCTTTCACAGAATCACAGTGTAGAAGAGGCCCTTCGGCCCATCGAGTCTGCACCGACACGTGAGAAACACCTGACCTACTTACCTAATCCCATTTACCAGCACTTGGCCCATAGCCTTGAATGCTATGACGTGCCAAGTGCTCATCCAGGTCTTTGTAGAAAGCCACATATTTGTACAAACAAAGCGTAAAAGGCTTCACTTCCTCAACTAGGAATGGGTAATAAATGAGCCCTTGCCAGTGATGTCCACAACTTGAGAACGTAGATGAATAAAACATGTTGGTCACCCTCCATATTCTATTTCATCATGCTAAGCACATGGGGTAAGAAATGCTACAATGATTAAAGAAAATAAGTTTTTTTGACATACTTTATTCTGCTTTTCGCATTAGAAAATATTCTCAGCTTTTAAGCCTCTGGGATTAGTGCAGTTTTAAACTTCCTGAACAATTTTGTTCCTTGGGACAACAGGTTATGTGGGCAGGCGCAAGCCAATCAAAGAATCTAGATTTCCCACTTAAAAAGAAAACAATATAGTGTATTAATGAATTACAATAGTTTTGCTTTGATGTCTTCAACTGCTTAGCATTTTATTTGCTTGCTTTCTATGTATCAATGATCATGCCAGTCTCAGTGAGCAATCATTTACAATGTGAACTGTATGCCTTTTAGTGGCTGTCGATGAGCAGCGTAAATATTAACGCTTTCAAATGGTTCATTTTCTGATCAATGTTTCCAAAGACTTTCAGAAGTATCTTAAATTCCCCACTTTCTACATAGTAATGGGAGCATATTCATAGTTGAATAGACTTGAAGAGGAAAGAAAGTTTTGTGCATAATGACAATCACAAAATTTACAGCATAGAAACAGGCCATTCGGTCCAACTAGTCCATGCTGGTGTTTATGAGCCACCTGAGCCTCTTACCACCCTCCTTCATTTCACTCTTGAATATCCTTCTAACCTGCAGTTCAGATAAGTCAGTGCCTGCAGCTTCACCTCCTCCCATGACTAAGTGAACATAGTGAGTAGTTAAGTCATAGACTGGGAGGATCCCAGCTGGGAGCCCCAGCAAGGTAGGACAATTGCTTCCAGTGCCCTTAGGTGAGAAAGGGAATAGAGAGATGGAGGCGCCCTCTTGGTTGCTATCCAGTGATTTCTAGCGCATGTGAGTGTGTGTTGGTCTTGGATGTGGACAGAAATGATGCTTATTCAGTGCACACATCCTCCTCCTATTCTACTCTGTAAATGGGTTCACATAGTTGTCATCAAGACTCTTTGATCAGATCTACATTACTACTTGGCAAATAAACATCAGTGATGGGGAGCAGCTCCCTGTTCCTGGAGTAGTTTTAGAGGCAACAGCAGGGAGGGAATAGAGGATTGCAGCTATTCTGCTGACCTGGCAGTTCATACTAATGAATAATATTTTGTGTGCAATAACAGTAACTTTCCTCTTTGTGGTACATTGAAGAATCATAGGGTTCGTGTCTCGTAGCGATCACGGCGTTGGCAGGAGTTCAACTGATCGACAGTTTTTCTTCATCAATCACCGACCATGTGACCCAACAAAGGTGAGGAGCAATAACAGTTAAAATTTGTGAATTATTAAATTAGAGTGACTATTGACTACGCTGTTGACATACATGCTATTGCAATGGCTATAGACAGCCCTACAATCTGCAGTTAGGCCCATGCAATTAAGGGTTTATAATTAACAAGCATTGTTCACAACACAGTTATCACTAAATGCATCCAGTCTCTGATTATAGCTTGTGCCCTTGATTCTTTGTGGTGAGCTTCTGATTTGGTCTGTGGCAGTGGTTCTTTGTCATCAGTCCCTGATCAGTTTTGATGCTTCCTTGTGCTCAGTTTGTGATCTCGGTTGGGCCATTGGGAGCCAATGAACCATCTCATAGGAATAAATGGAAAAACTCATGATTAAGTCAGTCTACACCACTATCGTGCTTCTTTTGGCAGACAACATACTGACTAGCTGCCTGACTTAATCCCAGAATTATTAATCATTTTGAGGGATGCTAAAAATTTGAAATAATTGACATATTGGGAAGATTGGAGAAGTGAAATATGCAGTCTTACTCAGTGTATCTAGTGACCGTCTATCATTGTATTTGTTTCTTTGATGATGACTAAAGTGATTTAACATTATTTTTAGGTTTCCAAACTTGTAAATGAAGTCTATCACATGTACAACAGGCACCAGTATCCATTTGTTGCCCTTAATATCTGTGTTGATTCTGGTAAGTTACAGTCAGACATATATGTTTTGGAATTTTTTACTTGCAAATAATTTAGCTCGGAAACATTATGAATCAATGCAGTAAACAAGTTTTTTTTTAAATGGGAAGAACAGGGAAATTGTATATTGATTGTAGTAATGGACCTCGGCTTTGATGATTTATACAACCTAGGTATGATGTATTCTCCTAGTAGATTCAGCTGCCTTCATTTACTTGATATGTTTTTGCCATTTTTAGAGTGTGTTGACGTCAATGTTACACCAGACAAAAGACAGATTCTTCTTCAGGAGGAAAAGCTGCTTCTTGCAATCCTGAAAACATCCCTTATTCAAATGTATGATTCTAATGTTAACAAGCTCAACATTAATCAGGCGTTTCTTCAGATGCCAGGTAAAGAACATTACGACAGTCCTTCTCAACAAAAAAAAAAGACTTTGGATTGTGAGGAAACCGAGCATAAAGTATTCTACAATTGCTGTCCTTTAGTTCCAGCATGCAGCATGTTATAGGTTTGACAAACTATAGAAAGACAACTATTCTATCGAAGCCTGTTGAAAATAAAAATATATAGTGTAGCTATTAGTTAATGTATGGCTGTCAATGAACTGCAAATACTGTAGATTAATGTAGGTCAGTGAGTTACAGTTACATTGTAGATTAAGGTGCAGCTAATGTGAGCTGTACTTCAATCAAGTCATTCTAATATAAACACCTTATAGCATAATCCTGTAGAAGTCTTGTTTAAGGTGGTTGAAAACTGATACTTTATGTGTTTATATCAAATTCCTCTGTCTTTTTTATTTGTCCATGGAATGTGGTGTCAGTAGCAAAGCCAGCATTTGTTGCCCATCTCTAATTGCCCTTGAGAAGGCGCTGGTGAACCACCTTCTTGAACTGCAGCAGTTCATGTAATGATAATACTTCCATAGAGCTATTAGGGAGGGAGTCCAGAATTTTGACCCAGTGACGATGAAGGATTGGCAATGCCTGCTGCTATTTCAATAATAACTCAGTTAAGGGAGTGACCCAGGAGTGGTGTAGTAAGGTGACAACTGTTCATATGATAATATCACAAAAAGTAATTTTAGGCTTGTGTGTTCTATATTGAATGGTTTAAAAATATTTTTATTTTAATCATGTAACTGGAACCTTGAGAATTAGAGATTGAATGGTGCAAATAAAAAATACTCCTGTAGTATTTAGAAATACATTACACTTTGTGAAGGGCTCTGTCATTTTGAGTGGTTTAAATTGTACCTAATTATGGATAAATTACTTGGAGGCAATGCTACTCGTGCATCTCTTTTATATACTGTTGCTGACTGTTCACAAATGCCATTATAAATCAGATTTTAATTCAAAGTCGTCAGAGAAATATCTCTGTAACCCTTTTATTACTGGACCATTTCAGTTTGAAAAATGTACCAGTTTTAGTCTGCCCTTTCATCAACCAAAAATCTTAACACAATAATTTAACTTACAGCACTGTGGCCTTGGAACTGGGTCATGAGTTCAAATCCCATGATGGCAAGCTTTGAAATATAATTTAGTATATCTGGTAATTTGTGGGCTGACACCAGTAAAATCATCGTGCAAAATTGTCAAAATGTTGATTTTTTTTAAAAATGGTTCATTAATGTCTTTCAGGGAAGAGAAGCTGCCAGCCCACCCTGCTCCCCCTTCCAGCCACTTCCTTTGGCTCAAGCAGGACTGCAGTCCCAGCTTGCGTTGAATTTTAATGCCCTCCGATAACAAAGGAGCAGCAATAAATACAATATAATCAGTGACACCAATAAAGCAGGAAACAAAATTTAAAAACTTGTGTAAACAGCATATTGGAAATTGCCCAGACAGATGTGCCATTCTACTGACTGAATATTAAAGGTTAAAGTAGCATATGGTGTAATATTCAATAAGATCATTTTATGATTCTAAATGTTGAGCTTTGTTCCTGGTTTTAGGAGTCTCTGAAAAAGTTCTCCAGACAATCAGTCCAGAATCCTCTGTTCCAACCAAACAGGAATCACCTGTTGTGCAATCATATTCAGAAAAAGAGAAGAGTATAAGTATTGCCAGGTTACGTGAGGCATACTCCTTACATCAATCATCATTATGTGGGCCCAGGTCTAACAAACAACAGGCCTTTCCGGTGCAAAGAACACTACAGAAGTTTTTTACCAGTTGTAAACTGAGTAATCCTCAGCCTGAATGTGGGACTGACAGCTGCCCAGTATCTGGAAATCCCAAACAAATGGAGCAGGACTCCATGAACTCTGAAAGAGATACAGATTCTGGAAAAGGCAGCACAATAGCAAGCTCAGAACTTGGTTGCAAAACACTGGAGGTTAATGCTTTGTCCAAGTCTGCTGATGGTTCTGACAGTGCAGTTAGCTTGTCCAATGTATTCCAGAATTTTTCAGAATCTGGAACTGAAGAACTGAAAACTGAAATGACTGGCTGTGAGGTTTTGGCATCTAGTGTTCCTGTGCTAACAGGGAAGGTTGATTCAACAGGAAATAGCAACCGACCATTGGCAGGTTTTTGCTCACTCAGTTACGTCACCCAGAGCGTAAAACGCATGAAGACTGGCAGCTTGTGTTTGGATGAAGGCTTGTCTTCAGGTCATGGGATGTTTCAGACTTCAGAAGTTGATACACCAGTAGAAATGAATAAAAAGGTTGTGAAGCTCCCTTTTTCTATGGGCCTTCTTGCTGAAAGGATGAAGTTGGTCAGTAAGCAGCAAGCGCAACAAAAAGAGGCGCAGAGATGCAGGCGATTTCGAGCCCAGATTAATCCTGGAGACAATCAAGCAGCAGAAGCTGAACTCAGAAAAGAGATTAGGTAATTACATTTTCAGCATTTTAAAATTAATTCACAGAATGTGGCAGTCATTGTCAAGGTCAGCATTTATTGCTCATTCATATTTGTCTTGAGAATTCACCACCACCTTGATTACTACTAGGTGGCTTACTAGGCCATCTCAAGGTAAGGGTCAACCACATTGCTGTAGGTCTGGAATCGCATGTAGGCCAGAACAGGTAAAGACGGCAGATTTCCTTCCTTAAAGCACATTAGTGAACCATATGGGTTTTTATACAACCTGGTAGTTTCATGGTCACAATTATTGATACTAGCTTTTTATTCCACGTTTATTTAATTAATTGAATTTAAATTCCCCGACTGGTGGGATTTGAACTTATGTTTCCCAAATTAGACAGGCCTCAGAATTACTAGTCCAGTAATATAACAACCATGCTGCTGTAACCCCAATTCATGTATTTGTATGATGTGTTTATAGTTTTTGAATAGATTTGTACACTATAAGTCACCAACATGTTTACCTGATTGCAGAGAAGATATAATGTATGATCTAGAATGTTCTATAAAGTATAAATATGAATTATTCTGTTGCAGTAATCAAAGTTAAGGGCTAAGTTATTCCAGGTGTTGATAACACCTGAAGAATTGGAAGCAAATTTAGGAGCAAACCAAAAACTTACACTGGCTGTTAATTGTGCGCTGTAACTTCATCAGAAATGAGTTGTGTATTTTAAAATATATAATCATAGTTATAAAGCATTGAATGAGAAATGGTCATTTGGCCTATCAAGCTCGCTTCTTCTGTAGACCATATATGTCATCTCTTGAGAACTTTGCTGAGTTGGAGTTTATATAAATACTCCTTGATCTTTACAATTAACCCAGCA
The DNA here is from genome assembly GCF_017639515.1 of Carcharodon carcharias. Classification (NCBI taxonomy): domain Eukaryota; kingdom Metazoa; phylum Chordata; class Chondrichthyes; order Lamniformes; family Lamnidae; genus Carcharodon; species Carcharodon carcharias. Next base: position 26,824,514 of record NC_054481.1, on the reverse strand, counting down.
AAGCTCCAATCACTCACCCTCCTATCTTCTCTGTTCAACCCTAATTGACTGCTTCCACAGACAACCCATTTGTCCCCGTCCCCAGCTTCAGCAGCATAGGAACCATTGATTTAGATAATCCATTATCTCAGTCTGTACTGATCCCTACAACCAGATATTTATCCAGCTCCTTTTTAAAGAGACTTTCACCCATGGTGCTCCAGTTGTTTGTTGTACAATCCACTAAAACAACTCCTAGGTTTCACTTAATGTAATTTCATTGCTAATTTTCAAGTGTTATTAATGTTATTTCAAATTAAGACCACACTATTTTTAAACATACTATGATGAAGAATGAGCTTTGGTTCATTGATCATTCTTCCTGAATATCACCCCACCATCTCCCCATCATCATTTTTATTGTCCACTTGAACAAGCAGTTGGGACCTCAGTTTAACATCTCATCCAAAATACAGCAATCTAAATAAAGCAGCACCTTCTCAGTGCAGCACTCTCTCGGTACAGCACAAGTTAGTTGATACCACTCTATGCCAGACTGAGCTAAGCTAATAATAATTCTCTTCAAAACAAAGCTTAAATAAAAATCTGATTCTTTATCAATTGTTTTGTGGAGGAAAAGAAGTCCCAACTTGAGATTGTGTAGGCATTTGTAACCTATCTCCAACCATCTGTTGTTGGACATATAGTACAGCTCTGCTACATCTCAAATTAAAGCTTATTTAGTGATTAGATTAATAAAGTGTTTTTCTTCTCACAAAGTACTTTGCAGTAGCCTTATATATTCAGTGGCCTTGTCTTGTACTGTTTGCAGCCGAGACAGGTTTGCCAGCATGGAGATTATTGGCCAGTTTAACTTGGGATTTATCATCACCAAGCTGGATTCAGACCTGTTCATTGTGGACCAACATGCCACTGACGAGAAGTACAACTTTGAAATGCTGCAGCAACATACAGTTCTTCAAGGTCAAAAACTGATAGTGTAAGATTTTCTCTATATTGTTTAGAGCTATCTGAAAGGAATTATGATTATTTCCTGTAATGCACTTTTCATTAAACCTTATAGTCTTAGTAGAAAAGGTTGGAGTTTTCTCCCCAAAAGGCTGTGGGCCCTGGGACAATCGGACAAGATTGAGATCAATATTTTTTCCTAGGATATGGCGATAAGGCTGATGGAGTTAAGATACAGATCAGCCATGATCTAATTGAATGGTGGAACAGGCTTGAGAAGCTGAATGGCCGGCTTCAGTTCCTATTTTCCTAATCTTTGAAGACTGACTGATCCTCAGTGAGAGACCAGTTCTTTTTATTGACATACACCCACCCTATCCCTAGTACTAGAATGTCAAGTACATCAGGTTTTCAGTGTTGTTTTAATGTACTCCAATTGTACTTTGACCACTTACTACATAAAAGTGAATAGAATTGAGTACGTATATTTAAGTTTGGTATGTGAGGTTAATTGCCTGGAGCTGTATTTTGCTATATATAATCTATAAATATTCCTGTCATCCTTTGTTACAAATGAATTCTAAAAGTAGAATGGAAGTTAGATTTGATCTTGCTTCTTGTAAAGTGTATATTCTTCTCCATTCATATAGTTAAATATTGTTTCCAACTCCTAGGCCCCAGAATCTTCATTTAACTTCAGTGAATGAAACTGTACTGGTGGAAAACCTGGACATTTTCAGAAAGAATGGTTTTGATTTTATTATAAACGAGCAAGGTTGGTTTGTCTCCTTGTATTTAAAACAGAACTTGACTTTGTTCAAGGATCTATTCTTTTATTATATACATATTAACTATCTTTGAGAACCACTTCTCCAAATATTATTAACCTGCTGACAATAGAGGAGTTATTTGGGAAACATCTGAAACATTAAGCCAAGGCCTATTGAGGTCGGCAGCCTATTTTGTTCAACATGTGCTTATAGAATGTGTCTTTTTTTTGTTCTTGGTGTTTTTCCATACAGCTCCTCCCACTGACAGAGTGAAGCTAGTTTCCTTGCCAATGAGCAAGAACTGGACATTTGGTCCACAGGATATTGAAGAGCTGATTTTCATGCTGAGTGACAGCCCTGGGGTCATGTGTCGGCCATCCAGAGTCAGGCAGATGTTTGCTTCCCGAGCTTGTAGAAAGTCGGTAAGTGCTCATCAAGCATTTCTAACCAGTAAGTGCATTTAACAGTCATCACTAATCTATTGCATGATCCCTAAAGACCAGTATATTGCATTATAAATCTTACAAGAAGCCGAGGACCTGAGAGATCATTATATTTGTGCCCTTTTTAAACAGTGATCTTGCTGTAGGTTCAACAGGATCTTTTGTCCTGCAATGATGTTCAGCCTACAGAGTAAATCTATTGATTTCAAATTGACGCTTAAGAATCCCAAAGCAAACTCACCAAAGAGGGATCATCTGTAGTATAACTGCAAGATTACATGCCACCAATTTTCTAAGTCCAAACTTCGATAAATGGTATTCTGTTTTGATTCAAGTTTTGAATCATTAAAAAAGTTATTTATTCCATTCGATTCTTGCCCCATACTCAAAAATTGAGCTCTATGTGCGTTGGGCTTTGCTTTGCTTGAGGCTTGTATAGCTGCATGTGGCTGCTGGCTTCCGTCTTATATGTGCCCTCCCTCCCCGGTTCCTCCAGTGGATTATTGAATGCATGTCCCATGCACTGTTATATTGAGCCATACAAAATCGCCCTGCTTTGATCTGCACTGAGTCAACTAATGTGCTACATTTGACTTGCGTACCCTGTAGCTAGGCAAGGGAGGAATCAACTACGTTCTTCTTTATGATTCTATCTAATGATTCCGGCTGGAGAGTGTGTATGGGTGAAGAGGGCAAGAACAGACTAAAATTCGATGCCATCTGCAGCAGAATAGTCCCATAATCACTCGATGCCCTCGGTTCCCGGTGAACAATAGGCAGTAGGACATTATTAAAGGGGCCACTGGCATAAAAATATCTGAAGTGAGGAGGTTGAAGGTTGTGCTTTAAATTGTGCAACTTTTTTTCCCCCAGGTGATGATTGGGACTGCGCTTCATATCAGTGAGATGAAAAAGTTGGTTACACACATGGGTGAGATAGAACATCCCTGGAACTGCCCGCATGGACGTCCAACCATGAGACATTTAGCGAACTTGGACATGATATTGGTAGAATAAATGGGTTATATTCAGCCATTGTATGTTAAACTATTAACCACAGAATGTTATATTACTTGAATAGCTTTCATTTTAAAATTTAATCAGAGCTGATTATGTTGTACTGGCAGTGAATTGCCCTCTTTCTGGAATACTGTATAAGCTTAACTGCAATTTTAATCAATATTTTAGTTGTGAAAATGACTTCTGTGAATTTGTTTTAATTTCTATTAAAAAAAATACTATTGACCTCTGTTTTCAAAACAAATGGCCTGTTGAATTCTTGCCTTTGAGTGTGAAAGCAGTATGCCAAAATATCCTACATTCCTTGATTCCTGAAAAACCTGCATTCTGGAACAAGATCAACTGGCAAAGCCCAGTGCTGATTGCCCACTCTGAAATAATCATTAAGGTGTGTTCTGGTCTGCATAAAAATAGAATTGAAGTATTTTGAGCTGATTTCTGTTCCATGCAATGATGCTGTAATAATTAATTGGCAGCCGGGCTCAGCTGGTGGCCCTCTAGTCTGAGTCAGAAGGCTGTGTGTTCAAATTCCACTCCAGAGAATTGAGCACAAAAATCCAGGCTGACACTACGTTGCAGTAGCGCAGGAATGCTGCACCGTCAGAAGTGCTATCTTTCAGATGAGACATTAAAGTGAGGCCCTATTTTGAAGAAGTACAGGGGAACTATTTCCAGTATTCTGGCCAATACTTATCCCTCTATCAATATCACTAAAACAGATTATCTAATCATTATCATATTACTGTCTGCAGAAGTTTACAATGTGCAAATTGGCTGCTACAATTCCTACATTACAACAGTGACTGCACTTCAAATGTACTTCATCGGCAGCAAAGTGATTTGGAATGTCCCGTATTTGTGAAAAATGCTGTATGAATGCAATTTTTTTATACTTTATAGATGATCTTTTAAAATTTCACATAGATGCAGTTTGGCACAAGACAATTCTGTTTACATACAATTAGGTAGGCCGGGAAAAGGCCAGCTGGTCCTTTGAGCAGCTCCTATATTGTTATGGTGTAATTTTTGAGCACAATAACCCCCATTTGTTCTCTATTCACACCCATTGGCCAACCTGGGCAAAACATCCTGAGACTCATTGAGGAAACATTTCTCTGGGAGATACCTGTCTACCCTCAAAACTGATTAAACAAGTTCAAACAAGGAATAGATCACTTAGTTAATTAAACAGTCCCAGTTAAAGGTTTAAAATATAACAGTTACACAACATATTTTAAACTAATCTCCAACTAATTAAAGCACACTGTTTTGTGCCCAACATGTTTTGATTCCTTGCTGAGGTACAGTTCCATAGATATGGATAGCCTTTTATTACCAGCTCAGCAATATAGCCAGCGCTTGTGTGTCAGTCTTGATGGTTCATTTTTGGGATGCTGTTTAACCATTGTGGTCATTGCTGCAAGACTGATTCCATATTCTCATAACATGCCAACAGGATGGTGATTATGAGCCATAAATGTTGACTTGGTGAGCTGAGCCAGTATAAGGTTTGCGAGGGGTCAACAGTTTGGGAGCAGGCACTGACTCTCTCTGCTGAAGTGCACTCAGTCTTGGGCTCATTATATAATCTCAACTGACAGCTGTCATTCAATCTTGCCTCTTGAAGATAGACTGACCTTGAACTGGACGTGTCGTCTACTGAACTTCTTGTCACCCAGTTGCAACGAGCAATTTTTCAGATTTTTTCAAATATGGGTGCAGAATTCAAATGAAGCGGAATATATCTAAGAGGAATTAAAGGATTGTGGGTTGTGTAGCTGGCAAGAATATATAGGCTGTAGCATAGAAAACTTGCTCTTTAACCCCCTAATCTCAATTATTCAATGAATAGGAAATTGATAATTGAATTTGGTAACAGAACCAGACCTGACCTGACAATAGTGCAGGGATCAATGTCAAGAGGACCAGCACAATGGACAATGTGGTGCTTTGATTGCAAACCCACCAAAATTGATTCTTGAAAACATTCCTTTTTTGGAGTCACTAACTCTTCCCAAAGAACAACTCCAGCATTATCTAGAGTTTGGTTACTAAGCTATATGTCAGGCCTCAAACAGTACGGGAATGATAGTATGATGGTTAGGATATATTAGTGATCCAGAGAACATGAGTTTAAATACCACCATGCATAATGAGAATTTGAATTAATTCTTTTATCTGTAAAATGAGCTGATGTCAGTAAAAGTGCCTGTGAAGCTGCTGTGTTGTCATTTAATAAAAACAACTAAGTGGTTCAGTAATGTCCTTTAGGGAAGGAAACTTACTGTCCTTACTCAGGCTGCCCTACATGTGACTTCAGTAACACCTGAATTGGCTTTTTTGCAATTAGTAATGTGCAATAAATAGCAGCAATGATGCCCACTTCCCATGAATGAATGGGAATACAGAATAGATTACAGATTTTTTGGGGGAAGGTACTGGTACTAATAGAATCATGAGATTAACACCCCATCGGCTTCTACAGGTGGATGCAAAAGATACCATGGATCGAAGGAGGATTGGAGGTCTGCTAACATTGCACCTTTGTTTAAAAAGCGAGCGAGGGATAGACCAAATAATTACAGGCCAGTCAGTCTGACGCTAGTCAGTGGGCAAATTATTGATATAAATTCTGAGGGAAAGAATAAACCGTCACTTGTATAGGAATGGATTAATCAAGGACAGTCAGTGTGGATTTGTTAAGGGAAGGTCATGTCAGATTAATTTGATTGAATTTTTTGAGGAAGTAACAAAGAGGTTTGATGAGGGTAGTGCAGTTGGTATGGTCTACATGGATTTTAGCAAGGCTTTTGAGAAGGTCCCACATAGTAGACTTGTTAAATACCTAAAAGCCCATGGGATCCAGGTGAATGTAGCAAGTTGGATACAAAATTGGCTCAGTGGCATGAAACAAAGGGTAATTATTGATGGATAATTTTGTGACAGTAAGGCTGTTTCCAGTGGGATTCCGCAGGGCTCAGTACCAGGCCCCCTGTTTTTTATGGTATATATTAATGATTTGGATGTGAATGTAGGGGGAATAATCAAGAAGTTTGCAGACAACACAAAAACTGGTTGTGTGGTAGATAGCGAGGAGGATTGCTGTAGACTGCAGGAAGATATCAATGGGCTAGTCAAGTAGGCAGAAAAGTGGCAAATGGAATTAAACCCAGAGAAGTTTTAGGTGATGCATTTGGGGAGGTCAAACAAGGCAATTTATTACACAATAAATGGAAGGATACTGAGAGGTGTAGAGGAAGTGAGGGACCTTGGATTAAATGTCCACAGATCCCTGAAGTAGCAGGACCGGTTGATAAGGTGGTTAAGACGGCATATGGAATCCTTTCATTTATTAGCCGAGGCATAGAATACAAGAGCAGGGAGATTATACTGGAACTATATAAAAGATTAGTTGGGCCACAACTTGAGCACAGTGAACAGTTCTGATCGCCTCATTACAGATGGATGTAATTGTATTAGGGTACAGAGAATATGAGAATATTTCCAGGACTGGAAAAGTGCAGCTATGAGGAAAGATTGGATAAGCTGGAGTTGTTTCCGTCTGAACAGAGGAGGCTGAATGGAGATTTGATTCAGATGTATAAAATTGTGAGGGACTTGGATAGAGTGGATGGGAAGGGCCTATTTACTTCAGCAGAGAGGTCAGTGACTAGGCAGCATAAATTTACAGTGATTGATAGAAAGATTACAGGGGTGATGAGGAAAGATTTTTCACCCAGAGGATTGTGGGGGTCTGGAACTCTCTGCCTGAACTAAATGGAGGGGCAGAAGGGAGGGTTCAGGAGTGGAGATACGAAGGCTAACAAAGCAAAAGGATGTGGCAGAATTGCAGTACAGCTATTTAGCTATTGATTCCCAGAGTGTGCAGGAAGGGACAGAGTGTACAAACATAAAAAACAACAGCAAATAGGGTCAAAGGGGGGAAAAAATGGTAAGAAGGCAAAATTAATGGCTCTTAAATGCACGTAGCATTTGGAACAAAATAAACGAATGAACGGCACAAATAGAGGTTAATGGGTATGACCTTATAGCCCTTACGAGGAGCTCATAGCTGGGAACTAAATATTCAGGGATATATGACTTTTTGAAAGGACAGGCAGGAAGGAAAGGGTGGTGGGGTGGCTTTATTAGTACCCGATGGAATAAGTATGATAGCAAGAAATGACCTTGGATCAGAAGATGTAGAATCCATATGGATGGAGGTAAGAAATGACAAGGGGAAGAAGACACTGGTGGGAGTAATTATACTGTAGGACAGAATAAATCAGGAGATAAGGAAGGCATGTAAAAAAGGCAGTACATTAATCATGGGTGACTTTAATCTTCATGTAGATTGGGAAAATCAAATTGGCAGAGGTAGCCACGAGCAAGAACTCATAGAGTGTATTTGGGAAAGTTTCCTAGGACGATATGTTGTGGATCCAACCAGGGATAGGCTATTTTGGATCTGGTAATGTGTAATGAGGCAGGTTTAATAAATGTTCTCAGAGTTTAAGATCCCCTAGGAAACAGTGACCATAACATGGTAGAATTTAGCATTCAGTATGAGAGTGAGAAGCCTGGGTTGGAAACAGCTGTGCTAAACTTAAATAAGGCTACTTACAAAGGAATGGGGGCAGAGTTGGCTGGAGTGGACTGGGAGAGGAGTTTAGCAGAAAAGACAGTTGATGAATAATGGCAGACATTTAAGAAAATAGTTAATGACTCTCAACAAAGATGTATCCCAGTGAGAAAGAAGGATTCTAGGAATGGGATAACCAACCATGGTTAGCCAAGGAGATTAAGGATAGTATAACATTGAAAGAAATAACATACAATGTGGTAAAGATTAGTGGTAAGCCAGAGGATTGGGAAAGTTTTAAAAACCAAAAAAAAAATAAAGAGGGAGAAAATAAACTTTGAGAGTAAACTTGCAAGGAATATAAAAACAGACAGTAAGATCTTCTTTAAATATATAAAAAGGAAGAGAAGGGCCAAAGTAAACATTGGCCCCTTAGAGAATGAGGCTGAGGAAATAATAATGGGGAACCAGGAAATGATAGAGGAATTGAATAAATACTTTGCTGTCAGTTTTCATAGTAGAAGACACTAATAGCATTCCAAAAATACTAAATAATCAAGGGGCAAAAGGGGGATGGAAATAAATATAATAACCATCACTAGAGAAAAAGTACTAAGGAAACTAATGGGGCTAAAGGCCGATAAGTCCCCTGGACCTGATGGGTTGCATCCTAGGATATTAAAGGAAGTAGCTACAGAGATAATGGATGCACTGGTAGTATCCCTAGATTCTGGAAAAGTCTCAGAAGATTGGAAAATTGTCATTGTAACACCCTTATTCAAGAAGGGAGGGAGACAAAAAACAGGTAACTATAGGCCAGTTAGCTTAACATCTGTCATTGGGAAAATGTTAGAGCCAATTATAAAGGATGTAATAGCAGAGCATTTAGAAATGCATAATATAATCAAGCAGAGTCAGCATGGCTTCATGAAGAGAAAATCATGCCTGACAAATTTATTAGAATTTTTTGAGGAGGTAACAAGCAGGATAGACACAGGGGAACTAGTAGATGTAATATATTTGGATTTCCAAAAGGCGTTCGATAAGATACCAGACATAAAGCTACATAATAAGATAAGAGCCCATGGTGTTGGGGGTAGTATATTAGCATCGATAGAAGATTGGCTAACTAATACAAGACAGAGAGTTGGAAGAAAGGGGGGTATTTTCAGATGGCAACCTGTAACTAGAGAAGTGCCAAAGGAATTGGTGCTGGGGCCACAATTATTTATAATATATACTAATCACTTAGATGAGGGAAGTGAATGTACTATTGCCAACTTTGTGGATGGCACAAAAATAGGTGGGAAGAGGATGACAAAAGGAGTCTATAGAGGGATATAGACAGGTTAAGTGAGTGGGCAAAAACTTGGCATTCGGAATATAATGTGGGAAAATGTGAGGCTATGCATTTTGGCAGGAAGAATAGAGGAGCTGAATATTATTTAAATAGAGAAAGACTGCAGAAAGCTACAACACAGAGGGATTTGGGAGGCCTTGTGCATGAATCCCAAAAAGCCAGCATTCGAGTTCAGCGGGTAATAGGGAAGACAAATGGAATATTGGCCTTTATTTCAAAGGGAATGAAGTATAAAAATAGGGAAATCTTGCTGAAACTATACAAGTCACTAGTTAGACCACACCTAGAATACTGTAAACAGTTTTGGTAACCTTATCTAAGGAAATATATACTGGCATGGGAGGCAGTCCAGAGAAAGTTCACTAGGTTGATCCCAGGTATGGAGGGATTTTCTTATGAGGAGAGGTTGAGTAGTTTGGGCCTGTACTCATTGGAGTTTAGAAAAATGAGAGGTGACCTTATTGAAACATATAGGATTCTTAGGGGGCTTGACAGGGTAGATGCTGAGAGGTTGTTTCCTCTTGTGGGAGAATCTAGGACAGAGGACATAGTCTTAGAGTAGGGGGTCACCCATTTAATATAGAGATGAAGAGGAATTTCTTCTCTCAGAGGGTGTAAATCTATGGAATTCTTTACCACAGAGGGCTGTAGAGGCTGGGTTGTTGAGTATATTCAAGGCTGAGATAGACAGATTTTAAATCAGTAAGGGAATCAAGGGTTATGAGGAAAAGGCAGGAAAGTGGAGTTGAGGATTATCAGATTAGCCATGATCTCATTAAATGGTGGAGCAGACTGGATGGGTCGAATGGCCAGTTCTGCTCCTATGTTTTATGGTCTTATGGTCTCATGAAAGGGTAGTAGAGGCAGAAGCCCTCCACTCTTTTAAAAGGTACATGGATATGCAACTCAAGTTCCATAACTTGCAGGGCTATGGACCAATGCAGCAAAGTGGGATTAGGCTGAGTGTCTTGTTTTTTGGCCAGCACAGATACAATGGACCAAGTTGTCTCTTTCTGTGCTGTAAATTTTCTATGATCTTATGGTTTAAAGACCAGGGGAGTCATTGCCGATGTCCTGTCTAATATTTATCCTTCAATCAACATCACTAAAACATTATCACATCGTTGCTTGAGACAATTTGCTGTGTGCAAATTAGCTGCCAAATTTCCCACATGACAATGGTGACTACACTTCCAAAGTACTTCGTTGGCTGTAAGAAATTTTGGGATGTTCTGAGATCATGAAAGCCACTATATAAATGCAACTCTTTTTTTACCCCAGCAAGAATCAGCACCTGTCGTGCAGGATAAAAGAAATGGAGTAGAAAGTTGGATACTTGCTTGCAGATATAGTCATTTATGGCACAGAGGAGACCATTTGGCCCAGCAAGTTTATGGCAGCTCTCTGTGGAGCAACTCAGTCAGTCCCATTCCCCTGCTCCATCTCCATAGTCCTACAAATGTATTTCCTTCAAGTGCCTATCCAAATTCCTTTTTAATTCATTGATTGTCTCCATCACACTGCACTCAGGGGCAGTGAGCTCCAGGTCATTAGCACTCGCTGTGTAAAAGAAGTGCTTCTGCACATTCCCCTTGCATCCCGCCCAACAACTTTCAGCGTCAACTGTATCCCTCTCCGCAGATGCTGTCAGACCTGCTGAGTTTTTCCAGGTATTTTTGTTTTTGTTCAATATGAGTTCCCTAGTTCTTGTACCATTAGCTAAAGGGAATAGTTCTGTCGAAGGGTCATGAGGACTCGAAACGTCAACTCTTTTCTTCTCCGCCGATGCTGCCAGACCTGCTGAGTTTTTCCAGGTAATTCTGTTTTTGTTTTGGTTTTTCCTTGTCTATTTTATCCAAACCTGCCATAATCTTGTAAATCTCTGTCAAATCTCTCCTCAATCTCCTTTGCTCCAAGGTATTATGAAAAAGATTGCAGACATAGGAGCTGGAAAAGAAAACATGAAAACAGTCTGTTTGTGCATCAAATGAATGTGTCCTGGAGGCTGTGCAGAAGGTGACAATGCCGCTGGCTGTATATTTCGAATTCTAAAGCGCATGTTGGCGCGTTTGCTTGGAGCCCTGCGGCGACCCGCAGTTCATGAGTTCTCACGGAGTTGCCCTGGTAACCGCGGGACCACGTTGCTAGGGGCGACGCCAAGATGGTGAAAGGGGCGGACAAAAAGAAGAAGAAAGGGGAGAAGGAGAAAGATAAACTAACGAAGGGGAAGTCTGCCGAGCTGACGGAGGAGGCCCTGTCGGAGGCCGAGGCGATGCATTCGGAGGGGAATCTGATGTGTCGGGTGGTGTCGGAGCAGCAGGATGAAGCCACTCCAGAGGCCATGTCCGAGGGCTCCGAACGCCATGGCCAGCCGCAGGAGACCCCGGCGCTTTATTACGAGGAACCCGTCCTGACCAAATTAATCGTAGCGAGGTGCGGCCCCATCCGGTGTTTGACAGGAGACAGGGGCTGGATCAGCAGTTCATAAGAAACAAGCCCCGTCTCCACACTTGCTGTTAACTAGTTACTAACCCCTAGCAACAAACCATAACCTCTAATCCGAACTTTAGCTGCACCCGATCGCTCACTCAAATCTTCACACTAAGTGTAAACTTAACCACTAACCTTAACCTGAATATAACACCTGCTAACCCGAATGTTAACCTGAGCAATAAATGTAACCACTAACCTTAACTCACTACTGCTAACCCGAAACTTTATCCTGCACCCGGCCGTTAACTCACCTTAACCATAATTTTAAACCTAACCACTAACTTTAAACTTAGCACCTACTGCTAATCTGAATATTAACCTGAATTCTAAAACTAACCACTAACCTTGACCTTAACCCTGGCACTAACCCAAATCGTAACCTTAACCTGAACCTTAACCGCTGCCCACCAACCCAAATCTTAACCTGAACTCTAAATCTAACCATTAATGTAAACCTTAACCTCTACCACTAACCCAAACCTTGGCCTGCACCCAGACACTAAAATCTTCACCTGAGATCTAAACCTAACTGCTAACTTTACCCTGAACTTTAACTCCTGCCACTATCCTTGAACTCAACTGCTAATCCAATTGAATCTTAACCTGAGTGCTAACTATTAAGCCACATATTATCAATTGCCATTGGTAATGCAGGTCGCCTGCGTTCTCACTGGTCAATCCTTTATAGGATTTAATAACCTTACTACTTCTTCAGTTCACCTGGAGGGAACATGCGGTGTCTGCTGGCACTCTCGAGGCCTTCTGTGCCCGGTGGGCACCGTGGGGACTGGGGTGTTTTGTTGACCCCTTTAATCTCATTTTGATTTAAAGTTTGTAAGTTTTCTTTAAACTTTGTTCTTGGTTTTACAGCTGACCTGAATTAGGGGCTGTGCCTGATTTATCCCAATTTTGTTAATTTGGTTTTATTGGTTTTAACTCGAAAGAGTTACATCTTCTTAACAGCTTGGCCTAAATAGCCAAGTGGTTATGGTACTGGGTTTGTAACCCCAAGATCAAGAGTTCAGTTCACCTGGAAGGAAGCAATGTTGTTACCAACTTACTAAGAGGTAACAAAAGGCATACAGAACAAGCTGGGAATCTGAGACAAAAACAGAAAATAACGGTTAGAGAGCAGAACTCACTACCCCTAGGAGTAGTTAAAATGAAAGGCATAGGTGCATTTAAAAATAAGCACTTGAGGAAGAATTTGGTGAGGTGAGGAGGGTCCTGTAGCGCATAAACACAGGCATGGACTAGTAAGACTGAATGCCCTGTTACTGTGGAAATTCTATGTAATATGCAGAAAACATTCAGCAGAACAGGTAGCATCCATGGAGACAACACCTAAATTAACATTTAGCTGTGTACCTTTTATCAGAGAAATTCAAACGCGGAGTCCATGTGCGAAACTTTAACTCAGATGTACTCTCCACAGATGCCTTTTCTAAATAACCCCCTAAGGAGACACTAGGTTACCCCCCAGTGTCATCCAATGATAAACCTAACAAAAGTGCTCCCTTTTTAGGACAGAACAGATGGAGAGCTAAACCGTAAAACAAAGGGATCATGTAAAATTAAATGCCATATATACGCATGTAAAAGTTGATTTTGTGTAAATGATTTTTGGCCTAAAAACCGTAATTTTCATATACCTCATGGAAAAATCAACCCCTAGTGTTTCAGGGATCAAAGTCCAAAAATTTCAGAACCAAAGGGTTTGTGGGATTGGGAGAGAGAAGCCATTGCTTTAAATGTTCAGGCTACAGTTGGAAAGATGAGTGAAACCAGCCAATTGCTTTGTGAATAAAAACAGAAAGTGCTGGAAAATATCAACAGATCTGGCAGCATCTGTGGAGAAAGAAACAGAGTTAATGTTTCGAATCCATTATGACTCTTCTTTGGAACTTAAATACTTCTCAATGAATTAATTGCTTCTCAATAAATCCTAGTTGTCACAAAAGTTACAAAGAGATCAATACAGTGATGGGTTAGTAGCTGAGATTATAAATGCTGATTTATTTCCTTTCTAAAAGGGGAGAGAATACTGTATTTTCTGGACCTTTGCATTGAGTGAAAGGTGGACTCACTGACATATCACTCAAAAACTGTAGCAAAGAAAGGTATAATTACAAGCTTTCTTTTTGCAGCATTACCAGTATATGATTAATAATATTGAGCAGGTGATCAGGTCAGAAAAGTTTATTTAACAGACTTCTGCTTCCTTTTATAATGGGTTAAAAACTTTTAAAATTAATTTGGCAATACCTCAGCTTTCCAAGCCATTAGATGTCACCTTGTCCATTCAATGTGGCCCAAATTAAACCCACATGACAACATCTTGAAAATAATACCCATGTAAAAGTCAACCTCATAACTTTGGCCCAAGAAACTGGTCTCAAAGTTTCAACTTTTGCATGAGTACATATGGTGATAGATATACAGTATCCACAGTCGTGGGAGTCTCTCTATAGATGTTGACTGAATCAGCTGAGTGTCCGCAGGATGTAAGAGTTGAAAACCATTGACATGATAATATGACACACCCCTGACAAAATCTAAATTTAAGTGAGACAGACTGATTTTTGCAGGTGGAGAGGAGTGGGGTGGTGGTTGTCCTGCAAAGTATTAAAAAGCAGCCACGAACGGTTGGAATTTTTAGAACTGTATTTCATTTTTCTACTTGCTTCTGTCCCTTCTGATTGTGTGGTTTTCAGTTACAGCCTATTTTCTCCAGTTTAAGATTTGGAAAAATATGGCAACTTGTGCAGTTTATCCTATACTGGCTTATTTGATTGATTGGTAGATGGTTGAACAAGTTGAGGTGCAGCAATGCAATTTAGAGCTTGACCACTGCTTCCATTTTTTCTCAGGCATTCTGTAACTATGTACACCTCCTCAGGATGCATCTTTTGTTTCTAGGCTTGTTCCATTATTACCTTGTTTTGCTTTGTACCATCATCACTTTTATCATTTAATCATTCCTGCCTCCATCCTATTGCAGACCTTCCCTTTTTGTTCTTCACTTTTCTCTTGATCTGCACTTGCTTAAATGCTCTTCATCTCCAGCATCTTCCAGTTCTGTTGAAAGGTCATCAACCTGAAATGTTTCTCTCTCCACACATACTGCCAGACCTGCTGAATATTTCTAGCATTTTCTTTCCAGCACAACTTTAAAATGATTTTATGCTTTCTTTCCTGAATTGCGTTGTGGGTTTTGACCTGTTGAACACATTTGCATGAACACCAGCTATATTCGAACTTTAATAAAGTACAGTAGGAGCACATTATATGTTAATACCTGAATTTTGCCAATCAAAAAAGTAACATAAACTCTTTAAAAACAATTATTTTTAGAATTGTGAAACCTTTTCTCTTGACTAAGCCCTTTTCCTTTCTCTAGTCTGTGCAGTAGCTGTAAATAGACACCAACTCCCAAGCTTTAATAAACACCGCTTTCAGCCAATTGCTCAGAGAGTGCATGGAACATTTTGGGAGAAGTCTTTTTACGGGCCCCTCATTTGACTCTAAGAAAGAAAATTCCCTGGAAGTGGGGATGTGAATGAAGACCCCATTTATAACTGATGTAATTTATTGAGAAATTATAAAATTCTATCTACAAAGACGTTATGAAACACCATGTTGATAAATTACAGTTAAATGAGAAAATGCATTTCTATATTATAAAAAGGAACCATTTCTTTTAAAGCTATGAGGGAGAGATAATACGGGGCCTTTATGAAGGTGTAGGGACTGCCCATTTCCAAGGAGGCCATGTTTACGAAGTAAGTGGAATTCTGATTTCAATTGTTTTACATACAGCATTCACCTTCAGAGCAAAAATTTAAATTTTTTGCAATGATTATTGTTGAGGAATTTTCTTTCAGAATGTTGTGTCAACTGAGGTCATAAGAACTAAGATATAGGAGCAGGAGTAAGCCATACAGCTCCTCGAGCATACTCCACCATTCAATAAAATCTGCTGAACCTCTACCTAAACTTCACTTTCCTGCTCCATTCCCATATCCTTAGATTCCCTCCGTGCCCAAAAATTTATTGATCTCAGTCTTGAGTATACTCATCGACTTAGCATCCACAGCTGTCCGGGGTATTGAATTTTAAAGATTTACAATCCTCTGAGTGAAGAATTTTCTCTTGATCTCAGTCAAAAATAGCCAACTCCTTACCTTAGACTATGGGGTTGATTTTGAATTTGGGGTGGTGAATGCCCATATAAATTCTGGGTCCTGACCCCATGCCCCATGTAAGTGCCCTAATTGGGCTGAAGGTGAGCTCAGCACCCAATCAGTGACAGTGAGCATTACTAGGAGGTGGAAGCTGCTTGCAGAACATGAGCGGCAAAGGGAGATGGTAGCCAAGATGGGGCCTGCTGCTGCCTTACAGAAGAGAACAGGCCGCACCTTGGAGGGCCAGTAGCCTCACTGTGCATGGAAGTGACCATATGAGGGAGGTGATGGGATAGTGGTGTTGTCACTGGACTGGTAATCCCAAGACCCAGGGTAATGCTCTGACAGATGGTGGAATTTGAGGTCAAAAAAGAATCTGGAATTAAAAATCTGATGATGACCATGAAACCATTGCCGATTGTCATAAAAATCCATCTGGTTCACTAATGTCCTTTAGGGAAGGAAATCTGCTATCTTTACCTGGTCTGGCCTATATGTGACTCCAGACCCACAGCAATGTGGTTGACTTTTAAATGCCCTCTGAACAAGGGCAATTAGGGATAGGCAATAAATGCTAGCCAGCGACGCCCATATCCCATGAACGAATTATTTTAAAAAATGAGAGGTAATGCACACAACCTGATGCAAGATCCCCTAGGTCCTGAGAATTTTCACCTGGTTAAAAAAATCTTTAACTTCGGCCCACATTGAACTTGACAGCTGTGCACGAACATGCACCAGACTATTTGGATTTGCAAGTTTGCTGATTGAAAATTGCATTCTTGCCCTCCCCGGCTGATTAACAAGCTCCTCAAGGAACTTTACGGGCTGTTAATTGGAGACGAGCGTGTTCCCATTTCCACTGCCCTCCATTTGAAAATTGCTTCACATTCCGGAGGTGATGGGATCCAGTGCCACCCTCCTGGAGTGTGATTTTCAAATCGTGCTCGCACCCACTCCTAACCGCACCGGTGATTGAAAATCCAGCTATATGATCCTTAGTTCTGGACCCTCCAGCCAGGGGAAACAGCCTCTCAGCATCCAGCCTATCAAGTTCTCTAAGAATTTCATGTATTTCAATGAGATCATCTCTTATTCTTCTAAACTTCAGAGAATATAGACCTATTCTATTTAATCTCTCCTCACAGAACAACTCTCTATTCCCAGGAACACCATTTAAGGCAAGAACAACCCTCCTTAGGTCAGGTCCTCTGTCACTAGTTAGGATGTGCTCTCCTTAATGTAATTATCAGCCAAACAAAACGATGGCCTTGCTATTTGTGTCTGCTCCAACTATCCGAATAAGCTTCAACGCTTTTCTCAGTTGGCCAAAGAAAGTAATCAGATTAGTTCAGTGGAACTTTATATGAATAGTTTTTAAGTGTAGTGAACTTATTAGTTCAACACTTGAACAATCAGAAGGCTGCATTTGTCCTCTGGATATTGCTGTCAGAAGGCTAGATGAACAAATATCCGGTTTTGAAAGTTTAGTTCCCAATTGCTACAAAGTTGAAATAAACACTAATGTTACCTAATAAAACTCAAACATCACCGTAGCTGAATCAATGTAATATTAATCATATTCAATTAAACAAAAAACTATTTTAATTAACAAGAAAATTGAAACATTTAGTTCAGCAGCTACAATTTATTTTCTCATATAATCAGTCAAATTAGGAAGACTATAGTTATCAATGAGTGAGTACAGTCATTGACAGCTCAAGATTGAATCTCATCAAATAAATTCATATGTAAACAAAGGACCTTTTGAAGCCTCCTTCTGTAATATTGGTTTGCCCTGATACTGCTGATGCCAGCTGCATTTAGGGTGGCCAGGCCTACAGAAGGCCTAACAGGCCACAATCAACAAGGCAACTTTACTTATCTGCATGTTGAGCTGGAAGGAGCACTTGGTAAAAGCATTTCTCTCCACTTCTGCCACACCCAGATCACTACCATTACCATTCCTTGATCCCCATCCCTACCTTCCATGAGCTTTAAAACTTTGTTACCTTTTCTATAATGTTGTAAGGGTTGTTACTATAATGTTTTCCCACAGGGCGTGTTTTCTGAAGGCCTTATGCATGGTAGAGGCACTTACACATGGAGGAACGGAATAAAGTATGAAGTAAGGAAATGCCAAGGCACATCAGTGTTTTTAACCTTTTCAAACTGATTTGGAATACATGCCTACTGAAATAGGGGTATAATGCAATTGGCAAATTAGTGAATACGTTTGTGTAGATGAGATATATAATGCAACACTGTAATTGCAGCAGAATCTTGTTGTTTAATGTAATCTTGCACTGCTCTTAGTTTAGGGTTGGGTTTTGGTGCTGCCTGGACATAATCAGATCTTTTCGATTAACACAAGGGTCAGTTCTTCGACTTCTGTTAAAGAATAGAGGGCATTTATTTTTTTCATGATATTTCAACCAATTAATTGTATTTGCCTCTAGGCCCGCCCATGTAAAATGGTGGCGCACAGCCCATCGCATGTGGTGATCAGCTGTAAGCCCACTTCTGCTCAGCTACCCCGACAGGGAGAATATTCTCCCCTGTAAGTCCATGATTCTCTTAATACTGAATAATTAAGACTTCATACCTTAATCATAGTTGAAATGTTATTCTACAGGGAGATTTTTCAATGAATACCCTGACAGGCCATGGCACTTATACATGGACTGATGGCAGTACCTATGTTGGCGAGGTGCTAAATGGAATACGCCATGGACAGGGGATATTCACAAGCGCACATCAATCTGTTTCTTACACTGGAGAGTGGCACGAAGCCAAGAGACATGGGAAGGTCAGAGCAAATTTCTCTTTGATCATTATTTTTCTTTGTGTCATGATTTCACTGATATTACCAAGTTTAACAGCCTTACTGTAATCAAGAACTTTTAAGTTAGAAAAATCATTATGATTAGAGGACTGGATGCTATTGTGGGTTAAGCCACCTCTTTCACTGCTGCAGAATCGGTTTGAATTTAGCCCATTCTGATGGGGATGAAAGTTTTCATAACTGGCCGACTGTAAGAATCTGAGATGAAATGAGCTTGGCTAGTTTCAGCCATGTTCCTAGGGGCAGTTGTGTGCATAACTTTGAACTGCCATTCATTCAAAATTAGTTGCCACTAATTTGGAATCCAACCCATAGAGAGCAAGGGAAGACTTTTTATCTATTATGTCCATTTTTATGTAAGAGAATCAGAAGTTTGAATATGTCGGATCATGAGAAAGAGCCTTTATATATTTTGTGTGTGAGAGAGGCAGAGACAGACTGAAGACAGAAATCTAGCCAAGCTACATCGTAAAGTTTTGATCAATTATTTGTCTTTTCAAAGTTTGAAATGAAGGCCTTATTTAATTATATCAGAGAACTTCTGGGTGCTCTTCAGTTAAGAGTATATTTAAGCAGAAGGGAACACAATGACAGGTTTTGTTGCATTTGTGATTTACGTTTGTCCTTTGCATATTGCTGCAATCTTGCTTTCTAGGGCACCATATACTACAACCAAGAAGCGAGCTCATGGTATCAAGGTGACTGGGTGAACAATGTCAGGGAAGGCTGGGGTATAAGGCGGCAAGTATATTTCCAAGGATATTTATTTGCATGCAGGCTACTGTCAATTTGGTTAATCTTTGTATTATACAGTACTTTGAAATAGACATAGCAAGTAACACAACAAAGTAATAATTTATTATTTGACTTGTAAGAATTGTTGATAATCTGAATTTAGTGACTGAATTAAAAGGAATAGGCAATATTTAATGCCAAGGAATCTAAATCCATGCATTTTTAAAAATGACATTGGCAGGCTTATACTGTCTTTAATATTAGTATGTAAAATTAAATTAATTAAAATCATATTTTTCTTGTGAACTTCTGTTTTCATTCTGATAGTGATAGGGAGAAAGACTTTCATTACAAGTGCAAATGAATGTGAATGCCTAAGGACATTTTAGTATGTTAAAGATGCTGAAGAACTACAAGTTATTGTTATCATTGAAACAAAAACAATAATAGCTGGAAAAACTCAGCACGTCTAACAGCATCTGTGGAGAGGAAAGCAGTTAATGTTTTGAGTCCATATGACTCTTCATCAGAACTAAAGAAAAATAGAAATGAGGTGAAATATAAGCTGTTTGAAGGGGGTGGGACAGGTAGAGCTGGATAGAGGGCCTGTGATATGCGGAGACAAAGAAGAGATTGCCGAAGAAGTCATAGACAAAAGGACAAAGGGATGTTGATGGTGGTGATATTATCTAAAGGATGTGCAAATGGTGACATTAAGGGTAGAAAGCAGGACGAGCAAGTGACAGATGGCCCTAGTGGGGGTGGGGTAGGGGGAAGGGATTGAAATAGGCTAAAAGGTGGAGATAAAACAATGGATGGAAATAAATTTCAAAATAATAATAGAAATAGGTGGGAAAATAAAAATATATTTAAAAAATATATAAATGATTAGAAAAAAGGGGGATCGGAAAGTGGGGTGGGGGATGGAGGAGAGAGTTCATGATCTGAAGTTGTTGAACTCAATGTTAAGTCCAGGCTGTAAATTGCCTAATTGGAAGATTATCAAATATCATCAGCTCAAGTAGCTTCCAGTAGGTTTACTGCAGTGAACCTGACCTTCTTTCTTCCCTGCATTCAACAACCCCGCCCCCCCCCGCCCCAACACCCCACCACCCGGCCCCCACCAATGCCCTTCAAACCTCAGGTTTTCTACTTTTCTACTTCTTCACACACATGCACATATTGATACTTGGTCCAAGTGTCTATTATTGTTGTGTGAACATGGAGTGAGGGATATTTGACTCTGGAGAGTGTCACAGCTAACCATAATGCTATCCTATCTTGACATTGTGTGCACATTTTTCAACAGTTCATTGAATGGTAATAAGGGCTTGTTGATTTCCATACCCCTGCCCACCCACCCCTCTTAGTACAGGGCCAGGGTGGATACTGTAATGTCCCCACCACAGCCCAATCTGATTCAGCAGAGACCAAGAAACCAGTGGGGGTGGCGGGGGGGAGATTGTTGCTGGGCAAGGCTCTTATATTCAGGTGACCAGTAGCAGAACATTTCTTTCCCTATAGGTTTGGGATATAACTGAACATTTCATAAAGGGCAGCATCCAAATATATACAAACATACGGACAAGGAGCAGGAGTAGGCCATTCAGCCCCTCTAGCCTGCTCCACCATTTAATAAGATCATGGCAGATCTGATAGTAACCTGAAATCTGCATTCCATCTAGCCCCGATAACCTATTGCCCCCTTGCTTACCAAGAATCTATCCACCTCTGCCTTAAAAATATTCAAAGACTCTGCTTCTACCACCTTTTCAGGAAGAGAGTTCCAAAGACTCACAACCCTCTGACTGAAAAGATTTTGCCTCATCTCTGTTTTAAATGGGCGACCCCTTATTTATAAATAGTGATTCTTTCTTGCAATGTGCTCTGTAATTTGACATGTTCTCTAGGTACAAGAATGGGAATATGTATGAAGGAGAATGGAAAAACTTTCAACGCCATGGGGAAGGCACCATGAGTTGGACTTCTACAAATGAAGAATACACAGGCCAGTGGGAAAACGGCATACAGGTAGGATTCCAGTCCTGTTAAACTTTCTTTTGGTGGGAAGTGGTTAACTTTGTCAACATAACAAATTATTCTACAATTTCCATAATCGTGGGTGAGATTTTAATTCACTCAAAACTCACTTGCACAGAGTAAAATTTAGGCCGATGATTTCACAAATTCCAACTTTGTATAAAAATTGAGTGAACTTCTGGAATTGCAGCACGCAATTCAGGAAGAAATGAGAAACTGATGACACGGTGTGTATCCTGATTATAACCCAGGTGGGCTAGGGGTGGGTGAGTCAGGATTGGGAAGGAGGAGCTCATATGTGTAGCATTTTACTTTCCAGGCCATCATTTAAATTTGTCTGTACTGTCTCCTATCCTGACACCACCGAACAGGAGTGGGAGTTGTGCCAAGAGCTGAACACTGCCAGGGTCCCTAGGGAACAGATTCTGGTGGAATCTTTATGACTCTTGTATTGCTAGGGGAAGAGATGAGAGGATATGGGGCTTCAAGACTGTCTGATCCAATAGTTGATCAAAATCCACTCTATCTATTTAAAATATACTGTATCTGCAGTCACGAAGCTGTCATTTTTCATAATATTGTTGTAGGTTTATGGTTGTGAGTGTGGATGGTTCTGTCGGTGTGATTGATTTAATTGAATTAGTCTCAGGTAGACTACAAGGTTGAAATTATCAGAAGAGTCAGGTGTAAAAATGGTATTTGAAATGCTAATGAGTGAGCTAGAGTCTAAGATAAGGCTTGAATGAAATTTGCATTTTAAGCTAAGTGGGGAGTTGTTTGATTTTCAAAGGAATGGTAGGATGTTTACAACCAACAAGATAAATAGGGCAAAGTTATTACATTTATTTTTCCAAGAAGTGCTGACGAGAATGATGACATTAACATTTTTTATTTTATGGGAAAAGTAAATTTCCAAAGACATATAAAACAATGGAATTTTACACATTAAAAAGAGAGAAGCAAATATAAAGAAGGATGGAAGGCCATGTGAGGTTGACTGTGGAATATCTTGAAAGGTATACCATGTAGAGCGGCCTTGGGGAAAAGCCTCCAGCCACTTTTGCAGAAGTCTGCTATGTCTAGTAACTAAAGTTGTGTTAAGAAGCCTTTGGAATTCCACTTGTCAAATGGGTGTGTGTGGTAACCTTGCTGGATTGCCTATTTAAATTTAAAATCTATTTTGGACTGTTGCCTTAAAGGGGATGTATAGTCAGGAGTCAGGTTAATTAGGAATTTTGGGATTTGTTATAGTATTAAGTAACTGTAATCTTATGTATATGTTTGAATTCTTTTCTTTTGTTAATAACTGTTATACTTTAATTTTCTAAATCACTAATGATATTAGTGGACACACTACTTCTGAATTCAGTGCACAAATCTTCTTGTAATAAAAACAAATTGCAAAACCGTTCTGATAGTATGGTCAAGATTCCCTTGTGGATTTAGTCTACTTGGCACATATCACCTGCCACATCATAACACTGCTGCAAATATTATGTGGGAGCTATTTTATTTAAGAATATGGATAGCACTTGAAGAGAACCACACTGTATAAAAGTACTCCCGAGGCAGATACAGCACAGACAGATACAGAGTAAATCTTTTGTTCTATCAAACACTGAATCACAGAGCAGAAGAGGCCTGACCGACTTATCTAATACCATTTACCAGCACTTGGCCATAGCCTTGAATGTTATGACGTGCCAAGTGCTCATCCAGGTACTTTTTAAAGGATGTGAGGCAACCCGCCTCCACCACCCTCCCAGGCAGTGCATTCCACCACCCTCTGGGTAAAAAGGTTTTTCCTCACATCCCTCCCTAAACCTCCTGCCCCTCACCTTGAACTTATGCCCCCTTGTGACTGACCCTTCAACTAAGGGGAACAGCTGCTCCCTATCCACCCTGTCCATGCCCCTCATAATCTTGTACACCTCGATCAGGTCGCCCCTCAGTCTTCTCTGCTCCAACGAAAATAACCCAAGTCTATTCATCTCTCTTCATAACTTAAATGTTTCATCCCAGGCAACATCCTGGTGAATCTCCTCTGCACCCCCTCCAGTAGGACAGGTACAGCACAGGTTAGATACAGAGTAAAGCTCCCTCTACACTATCCCATCAAATACTCCTAAGTTTAGGCACAGCACATATTAGGTACATATTAAAGCTCTTTCTAACCTGTCCCTCCCCATTCTTCCAGCGTAGGTACAGCAAATAGGAACTACTGTGTGCAACTGTATTCAAAGGTGTAAACTATGAACACTATGATAGTATAGTTTATATATACTATATATTTAGAATATGATATGTAATGTAGAAGTTGTATGGTCATTCAGAAATTCAATGCTAAGTATATAGTACAGCATGGAAGAGGGATGGGTTTTTCCATATATGTTGATTCTCAATATATTCTATTACATTATATACAGGGACAGTGCTGGTTGTTGATTTATATCTCTGCTAATAAAAGCCTAGTATCTATATGGTACAGAAGGTGCATGTGCTGAGAAACCAAATTCTTCCCACCAACTACCTCAGCAAATTAAATTACAGGGTCAGAATAAAAAATATTTTTTTGCCTCTTTTTGTGTAAATGTCTATATATCTGCTTTCATTAGTGTGATGGTGTGCATGTGTGGTGCATGCAGTTATTGGGCATGCATTGTCAGAACTAACAGGCATACATTGTTAGCAGCTGGGCACTAATAAATCGCCAGTAGGAAACATTTACCATGCTATCAGTAATTAACAGATGTGCATATCAGTGATTAACCATAATACATTGAAAACCAAATGTTATATTCTCTTAAGTGAGCTAATTTGAAGCTTTTCCAGCAGACTTCTTTTTTTGTTTCAGCATGGATTTGGCATCCACACTTGGTTTCTGAAGCGGGTGCCAGGTAGTCAGTATCCACAGAGGAACCAATATGTAGGGGAGCTTGTGATGGGAGCCCGGCAAGGGCAAGGCAAGTTCTTCTATGCTAATGGAGCAGTGTACTCTGGAGAATGGGTGGCAAACAAGAAGCATGGTTTGGTAAGTTTATTCCAATAACACCTGGCTCTTTTTTAAATTTGTAATCACTTTCACAGCACAATCATTAGCCTTTGGAAAGTAGCAGCAAAATCCTCTGATAAAAGGCTCCAGACCTGAAACCTTTAACTTTGTTTCTCTCTCTACAGATACAGCCTGATCTGCTGCATATTTCTGGCATTTTCTGGTTTTTATTTCAGATTTTGAGCAATATTTATATACTGAGTTAAAAATTATTTAGCCTTTTTAATTATCTTCCTAAATCCTATAAATAAAGACATCTGTTCCTTTTTTGGTGGTATAATTTTAGAGAGAGGATTTTGGGTGGAAAACCTATTTGCTTCTTTAAAAAAAAACATTTTAGTTGGCCCTTGAAAAGATTAAGGGACTGAAATTCTTCTTCAATGAATAATGGAATAACGCCTCTTTTGTTCTGAAAGTAAAGACTGGGAACAAAATTGTGGGAAACTGCGAAATATTTGATTGCTGAGAATGGGTTTTCATTGTCAGTTTGATAATTATGGACCAAAGCAAGCTTTCTCTGTTCTTCATTCAAAGAGGAATTTCACTGTGAATTCCTTGAAATATCAGCCCTGATGATTTCCTCAAATCCCTGGAGTGGGACATGAACCCACAATTTTCTGACTTACTGGGGTAATTTTCTGATTTACTACCTCTGAGTCAAGCAGGTACTTAATTAAATTAGTTCCGGTTCAATGGAGAGTGCAGGAGAGCATGCCAGGAGCAGCACCAGGCATACCTAAAAATGAGGTGTCAACCTGGTGAAGCTACAACACAGGACTACTTGCATTAAACAGAGGAAGCAACATGTGATAGGCAGAGCAATCCTACAACCAACAGATCAGATCAAAGCTCTGCAGTCCTGCCACATTCAGTTAAATGTGGAGAAGGAGGCTCCACAAATATTCCCATCCTCAATGATGGCAGAGCCCAGCACATCAGTGCAAAAGCCAAGGCTGAAACATTTGCAACCATCTTCAGCCGGAAGTGCCAATTAGATGATCCATTTCGGCCTCCTCCTGAGATCCCCAGCATCACAGATGCCAATCTTCAGCCAATTCGACTCACTCCAAATGATATCAAGAAACAGCTGAGGGAACTGGATTAGTGCCTGACCATCCCAGCAATAGAACTGAAGACTTGTGCTCCAGAACTAGCCGATCCCCTAGCCAAGCATTTGCATTACAGCTACAACATTGGCATTGGGGGAAATGGTGGCGTAATGGTATTGTCACCACACTAGCAATCCAGAGACCAAGGGTAATGCTCTGGGGACCTGGTTTTGAATCCCACCATGACAGATGGTGGAATTTGAATTGAATAAAAATCCGGAATTGAAAGTCTAATGATGGCCATGAAGCTATTGTTGATTGTTGGAAAAAAACATCTGGTTCACTAATCTCCTTTATGGAAGGAAATCTGCCATCCTTACCTGTTCTGACCTACATATGACCCACAGCAATGTTGGGAGAGCCGTCTCACAGACTAGTTAAGTAACAGCCTGACGTAGTCAGACTCATGGAATCATACCTTACAGGCATTGCCCCAGACACCACCATCACCATCCCTGGGTATGTCCTGTTCCAATGGCAGGATGGACCCAATAGAGGTGGCAGTACAGTGGTATCCAGTTATGAAGGAGTTGTCCTTGGAGTCCTCAACATCGACTCCAGACCCCATGAAGTCTCATGGCATCAGGTGAAACATGGGCAAAGAAACCTCCTGCTGATTACCATGTACCATGCCCCCTCAGCTGATGAATCAGTACTGCTCCATTGTTCAACATCATTTGGAGGAAGCACTGAGGATGGCAAGGGCGCAGAATGCACTCTGGGTGGGGAACTTCAATGTTCATCACCAAGAGTGGCTTGGTAGTACCAGTATACAGCGAGCTGGCTGAGTCCTAAAGGACATAGCTGCTAGACTGGGTCTGCAGCAGGTGGTGAGGGAACCAACAAGAGGGAAAAACACATCTGACCTAATCCTCACCAACCTGCCTGCTGCTGCTGCATTTGTCCACAACATTATCGGTAGGAGTAACCACTGCACAGTCCTTATGGAGACGAAGTCCCGCCTTCTCATTGAGGATACCCTCCATCGTGTTGTGCAGCACTACTACAGTGCTAAACGGGATAGGGGATTTTGCATTTCCCCCAAATAAGTCTACTGCATTCGTTGCTCCCAATGTGGTCTCCTCTACATTGGAGAGACCAAACGTAAACTGGGCGACTGCTTTGCAGAACACCTGCGGTCTGTCCGCAAGAATGACCCAAACCTCCCTGTCGCTTGCCATTTTAACACTCCACCCTGCTCTCTTGCCCACATGTCTGTCCTTGGCTTGCTGCATTGTTCAGTGAAGCCCAACGCAAACTGGAGGAACAACACCTCATCTTCTGACTAGGCACTTTACAGCCTTCTGGACTGAATATTGAATTCAACAAATTTAGGTCGTGAGCTCCCTCCCCCATCCCCACCCCCTTTCTGTTTCCCCCTTCCTTTTTTTTCCAAGAAATTATATAAATTTTTCTTTTCCCACCTATTTCCATTATTTTTAAATATCTTAAAATCTTTTATGCTCTCCCCACCCCCACTAGAGCTATACCTTGAGTGCCCTACCATCCATTCTTAATTAGCACATTCGTTTAGATAATATCACCAACTTTAACACCTATGTGTTCTTTTGTTCTATTGTTGTTGACATCTTTTGATGATCTGCTCCTATCACTGCTTGTTTGTCCCTACAACCACACTTCTCTCTCTCTCTCTCTCTCTCTCCACCCCCCCCACACACCTTAAACTAGCTTATATTTCAACTCTTTCTCGGACTCGAACTCAAATTCTGTCGAAGGGTCATGAGGACTCGAAACGTCAACTCTTTTCTTCTCCGCTGATGCTGCCAGACCTGCTGAGTTTTTCCAGGTAATTCTGTTTTGGTTTTAGATTTTGAACAGATCTAGCAACTCAGGACTGGGCATCCATGAGCACTGTTGGCCAGCAGCAGCAGAGTACTCGACCACAATCTGTAACCTCCTGGCCCTGTATATCCCCCGCATCAAGACACCCTAGAAAAACTTGAATCAGTGGGAATCAGGGGGAAAACTTTCCGCTGGTTGGAATCATACCTGGCACAAAGGAATATGGTTGGGGGTGTTGGAGGTCAATCATCTCAGTTCCAGGACATCACTGCAGGAGTTCCTCAGGGTAGTGTCCTAGGCTCAACCATCTTCAGCTGCTTCATCAGTGACCTCTCTTCTATCATAAGGTCAGAAGTTGGGACGTTTGCTGATGATTGCAAAATATGCAGCACCATCCACGACTCCTCAGATACTGAAGCATTCCATGTCCAAATGCAGCAATACCTGGACAATATCCAGACCTGGGCTGACAGGTGGCAAATAACATTTGCACCAAACAGGTGCCAGGCAATGACCATCTCTAAGAAGAGAGAATCTAACCATTGCCCTTTGACATTCAATGGTATTATCCAAGGCTGAATCCCCACTATCAATATCCTGGGGGTTACCATTGACAGAAACTGCACTGGACAAGGTGTATAAATACTGTGGCTACAAGAGCAGGTCAGAGGCTAAGAATCCTGCAATGAGTAACTCACCACCTGACTCCCCAAAGCCTGTCCACCAAAGGCATAAGTCAGGAGTGTGATGAAATACTCTCCACTTGCCCGGATGAATGCAGCTCGAACAACACTCGAGAAGCTTGACACCATTCAGGACAAAGCAACCCACTTGATTGGCACTCCATCCACAAACATTCACTGCCTCCACCACTGATGCACAGTGACAGCAGTGAGTACCATCTACAAGATACACAGCTGCAACTCACCAAGCCTCCCTGGACAACACCTTCCAAATCCATGACCGCTACCATCTAGGAGGACAAGGGCAGCAGACACATGGGAACTCCACCATCTGGAAGTTTCCCTCCAAGCCTGACTTGAAAATATATTGCTGTTCCTTCACCGTTGCTGGGTCAAAACCCTAGGACTCCATCCCTAACAGCACTGCGATGTACCTACACCACATGGACTGCATAGTTCAAGAAGACAGCTCACCACCACCTTCTCAGGGGCAATTAAGGATGGGCAATAAATGCTGGCCTAGCCAGCAATGCCCACACCCCATAAATAAATTTTTAAAAATCGAGTCAACAATGTAGAAAATTGCCCAGGTACGTCCTGTGCACAAAAAGCAGGTGTCACGGACAAAATTTATGTGTTCCTTTTTACTGCTCTTGATCAATATTTTTGAATATAAGGGGTGTGTGTCTTCTTACCTTCAGAACAATTGTCCCAATAAAATAATTCCAGCAGCAAGCTTTTCATTAGTTTTAAAATAAAGAGGTTATTTATTATTACACACTTACCTCGGATGTTTATAATACAACACCTCACTCATTCATCTCACATACACCATCACACACATCAAGATTAGAGACAGATTAGATTACAATTTATAGTTATTTCAGTCTCTTTCATGGCAAGCCTGTAGTTTCTTAGATGAGTTGATGCTTTAGTTGAAGTGCAGGGTCTTGTAAAGGAGAGGATTCTCAGCAAGTTGCAAGCTTCTTATAGTCAAATTTCCTGGAGGCTAGATCTCAGGTGAACTCAAAGTTGGAGAAGTCCTTCTCCCACTTTCAAGGTATTGTTGTTTATTACTTTGGTTGTCTGGATAACTTGTAGCGGGTTCAAAGGCTTTTGGTGAAACTCTGTGTGTAAGCAGCTTCTTGCTGAACTTTCAAAGTAGATAACAAAATGGCTTCCTCATCATGTGACTTCCACAAGTTCAAAGCCTTTTCCAAATAATGGGGTGGTTAAGTCGATTATACATCCTGTGTTGTGGAATTCAGACTTGGAGAGTTTCAGACAGTCAGTGTCTTTACATTTGAAAGACCCATTCAATTGATGATAACCTTTTGAATTAGTTTCAGGAAAGGGCATTGAGTCAACACCAGTCTGGAAGGTTCCTTTTATTCCCTCTTGAGAGAGGGGAATGGTTCCAATCCATGAGAAGTCAGGTGATCCTTGGGCTGCCATCTTTTTGCAATCTTTTGTGGTCAATTTTAAAATACAAAAATTAAATTGATGTTCAGGTTATACTGGGACATGACACAGGATAAATCCAATCCAACTAATTGCTGCTCCATCAGCCTCCTCTGTAGAGTGAGGGAAGGTGTAATTGACAGTGCTGTCAAGCAGCATTTACACAGTCCGCTTTATTGGCGCCCCTTCCACAAACATTCACTCCCTCCACCACCGATGAATAGTGGCAGCAGTGTGTACTATCAGTAATATGCGCTTCAGAAACTCACCAAGGCTCCTTAGGCAGCACCTTCCAGACCCACGACCACTTCCATCTAGAAGGACAAGGGTAGCAGATACATGGGAACATCATCACCTGCAAGCTACCCTCCAAGCCACACACCTCCCTGACTTGGAAATATATTGCCATTCCTTCACTGTCATTGGGTCAAAATCCTGGAACCCCCTCCTTAACAGCACTGTGGGTGTACCTACACCACATGGACTGCAGCGGTTCAGGAAGGCAACTCACCACCACCATCTCAAGGGCGATTGGGAATGGTTAATAAATGTTGGCTTAGCCAGTGATGCCCACATCCCGTAAATAAATTTTTAAAAATGCCTGCTCATGCATGCTCAATTTGGGTTCTGCCAGGGCCACTTGATTCCTGACCTCATTGCAGCTTAGTTCCAAACATGGACAAAAGGCTTGAATTCCAGAGGTGAGGTGAGAACAATCATCTCAGTACCAGGACATCACTGCAGGAGTTCCTCGGGGTAGTGTCCTGGGCCCAGTCATCTTCAGCTGCTTCATCAGTGACCTTTCCTCCATCATAAGGTCAGAAGTGATTACACAAGCTTCAGTATCATTTGCAACTTCTTGGACTGAAGCAGACTATATGCAGTAAGACCTGGGCAACATTCAGACTTCAGCTGATAAGCGACGGGTGACATTTGCATCACACAAGAGCCAAGCAATGACCATCTCTAACAAGGAACAATCTAACCAATCTCCCCTTGAAATTCAACGGCATTACCATTGCTGAATCCCCTACTGTAAATATCCTGGGGGTTTACATTGAGTAGAAATTGAACTAGACCAGCCATATAAATACTGTGGCTATAAGATCAGGTCAGAAATAGGAATTCTGAGGTGAGTAACTCACTTCCTGACTCCCCAAAGCCTGCCCATCATTTGTTATGCACAAGCCAGGAGTGTGATGGAATACTCTCCATTGCCTGGATGAGTGCTGCTCCAAAAACACTCAAGAAGCTCAACACCATCCAGGACAAAGCAGTCCGCTTAATTGACACCCCACTGACCAACCTAAAGATTTCCCCCCTCCACCACCGATGCACAGTGGCAGTATTGTAAACTATATATATATATATGTATATATATAGATATAAGGTGTACTGCTAGCGACCAAGGCTCCTTTGATGGCACCTTCCAAATCTGCGACCTCCACCACATAGAAGGGCAGGGCAGCAGATGCATGTGAACACCACCTTCAAGCCACGCACCATCCAGACTTGGGATTATCTTTGTTCCTTCACTGTTGCTGGATCAAATCTTGGAACTACCTTCCTAATAACACTGTGGGTGTACCTACACCACATGGACTGCAGCCAATGAACAAGGTGGCTCACCACCACCTTCCCAGGGGCAGTTGGGGGTGGGCAACAAATGCTGGTACCAGTGATACCCATATCCCATGAAAGAAAAAAAATCTCAATTTAAATAAAGTATTCCATATCTAGATAACGATTCTGCTCTCTTGAAAATTATACAACTCATCTATTATAAAATTTACACATAAATTGCTGCCTTTCTTGCATCTGCTGAAAATTTGAAATAAGGCAGTAAATCTGGTAAAAGGCATAATTGGTTTCTCCTGATTGCTGCCCAGTTAGGCAATTGATGTACCATTTACCAATATTGTATTTTCAGACTGCTCAAGTCCAAATAGGTAAATCAGGTCTTCTACCTTTCATGATATTAGGGGAAATTCACGTTTACGAATGGTCGTACTTTTGAAGGAGAGTTTTTTGAAGATCGTATGGTAGAGTTCCCTAATTTTTCAATTGACGGAATGAACACACCGGACCTCAGTTCTATACGCACCCAATCGCCACGTAAAACTGGTAAGAGGTTATGCAGAGATGTCAATATGCAACTTGTGGAAAGGCTTAGTCTTCAAACCACTATATAAGCATCATCTGTACCTTCTTCTCCCCCCACCATACTGTTGGTGAGTACTTTAAAAATGAAACTCCAGGCATTCAAGGGGGTGAAAGGTTATCGGGAGTAGGCAGGAATGTGGGATTGAGGTTACATTCAGATCAGCCATGATCTTATTGAATGGCAGAGCAGGCTGAGGGGCCGAGTGGCCTAATCTTGCTCCTAATTCTTATGTTCATATTTCATTTTGTTGCAAACTTGCATCATAGTAATGGCATATCTATGGCATGTGCCATTATTATTAAATTACATGAGCGACTTATGCCCTTATGTGCACTGTGTCTACCAGTTTACCAGCTTGGTGCTGGGAAACCAGTGAAGGAAGTTGCTGGCTCGGGAGTGCACGTTCTGGGGGTGAGGGTGGGGAATTCTGCAGCATCAGAGTTGCCGAATCCTGCAGCAGCTGTGGAGGTGGGGGTGTGCCAGGGAGCAAAGTGGCTTGGGGCAGTAGCAGCAGGGAAAGTGTCAGATTTGAACCAGCAGCTGCAGAAGAAAAACAAACCAGAGAAAATATACTTGCAGGTTGAAAAATGTTTTGAGGACCTGTCACTAAGCAGAAATCATCCAATGAGAGCTAAATATAATGGTCCTGATTTTAACCCATTCAAAAGCTATCTACTTGCACAGAAATTGGGCCAAGTGTGTGGATGGTGTCAAATCTTCAACTAGCTTCAGGAGGGCTGAAATGTAAATGTAATTATAAAAGTACCTTACACCTTCAGGTGAAGCCCCATGTGTGAAACACAGGTATTAGTGGAAATAGTATAATATTGTAAGCATGGGAAGACCCTGCAATACATAAAACATTTTAACATATGTACAGAAATACAGAGCACTAATAAATGATTTTAAATCAGGAAAAGGAATAAAAGTTGAATATTTTTTTTATGATAGATAACATCAAAACAAGTGGTTCAAAGGGTGTCATTAAATCAGTTCTGGAACGTAATGTGGAACTTGATATTGCTTCACTTTTGGAGATGATCCCAGAGGAAGACAGACAAAATGAGCTTATGCAGGTAAATGGAAACTCAAGCAGGTTATAGAATGCAGAACCCAAGCCATTACTAGCCTGAAATTAACTTTCATTAATTTAATATAAATATTGGCATCAATATTACTGGATATGAGGAACATGCCCAATTGCAGATACATGTTTCCCTGATACTCCAAGGCCTGGTTCCTTTGTTTTGGCTAACAACCTTTTCTCCATACCAGCAGAGTTCTCTCAGTCCCCATTACTGTCTCCTAAACCTGTGATTTCTCCAGTTCTGGCATTTTCTGAAAGACTGTACATTTCGCTATTATGCCCTCAGCCTGGCTAACATGGATAGCATCCTTTATGGTAATTAAACCTCATTTGGCAGCACCATTGTTTCATGGGCCTCAGGCTGCCAGTCACCCACTCCATAGCCTTGAGCCACTGGCTCAATCCCTATAACCATTTTGTTGTTTTCTTGCCGACCTCAAATGCTTGCAGCCTGTCTGCCCTCTTTTTTCTCATCTTTCATAGCCTCAGCACCAGCCTTTCCAATTCTTTTGGATTCATCACCTCTCCTTTTGGACCTGGTTGCAGACCCACGTCTGCTGTGCAGGCACAACGCTCTGTATCTCACTCCAGCCTTGGGACTGTGTCTGCTCTACATATTCTCTACTGGCACTATGCATTTACAATATTAGTTTTATTTACCATCAGGCAATTATATAACTGCGTGTCATACTGGAATCATGGCAACCTATTAGGTAATTAGAAATAATCTTATATTTATTGGGTGTTTACATACAGAGCTTACTGAGATAATTTAAATTCTGTAGATAGATGTATAAATTTTTAATTTGGATGTTTCATAATCAGTCACAGCATTAGAGTTATTTATCTGTTTGGTATCTATGTAAGTAAACAGATTTTTCCTATCTTGCCCTACATTCCTGATTGATGTGTGCTAATCATGTGACAATTAATGAATTATCACTCATTCAGTCACCAAGGAGTGATTTCTGCATTTCTAACCCAGCTCCCACTGTGCAGCCAGCTATCATTCCTCTGTCCTTCTGATCCCAGGGCTCAGCCCACATTTGCTCCTAGCCCCAATGCTACCCTCTCACCTCACCTTTGGTCAAGGATCTCCACTCAAGTTTATTTTATAAAGTTACTTTATTAGAATTCAATGTTATATGACTTTAGATTTTGATTTTATTTGTGCAGTTAGAGTACACTACTCTCCGATATCTGGCAGAGCTGAAGAAAATATACGGTTTCTACAGTAGCCTGGGACATCAGCAAACACTGGACAATACTTTCTTAATGAGCAAACTCCAGTTCTGGCGTTTTCTGAAAGACTGTAAATTTCACCATAATGCCCTGAGTCTGGCTAACATGGATAGGATCCTTCATGGTAATTAAATATCCTTTGGAACACAAACCCACATCCTGTACCTGAGTCTTTCTGCATGATAATACTGATGTAGTCAGAAAATAGCCTCTCCAGCTAGCCAATTACTCCTTATGAAAGATTGAACTGCTCGATAGACATACTCAAAATTATGAGGGGGTTTTGATAGGGTAAATGAGGAGAAACTGTTTCCATTGTTAGGAGGCTGAATAACCAGAGGATACTGATTTAAAATAATGGCCAAAAGAGACACGGGAGATGAGTAGAATAATTTTTACATGCACGTTGTTATGACCTGGAACAGACTGCCTTAAAGGATGGTGGAAACAGATTCAGTAGTAACTTGTGAAAGAAAATTGGATATTTACTTGAAAATGAAATTTTATAGGGCTCTGGGCAAAGAGTGTGGGGAGAAGGACTAATTGGATAGCCCTTTTAAAATGCCAAATGACCTCCTATTGTGTTGTATG
Organism: Carcharodon carcharias; assembly: GCF_017639515.1. Lineage (NCBI taxonomy): Eukaryota > Metazoa > Chordata > Chondrichthyes > Lamniformes > Lamnidae > Carcharodon > Carcharodon carcharias. Next base: position 26,789,902 of record NC_054481.1, on the reverse strand, counting down.
ATTCTGAGACAGTTACCTAAGTTTAAAGTAATAGTCAAGGTAACTAATTATGCTGAGGGGTTGCTACTAGATAGCTTTGCATGAAAACACTGAAGAATGGATAAGAAACAGGCTGATGGGCAGGAGGCAGCAAGTTTCTGGTATAAGAATTATGACATGATGGAAAGATTAAGTCAGTTGAGTGCGATTCAGAGGATGTCATGCTAAAACTGTACAAGCCATGGATAAACTGCACCTTTGCATATTGGTCACAGTGACACATTCAGGTGCAGATAGTGCAGACAAGAGATGTAAGGTGGATGCCAGCATTGAAGATGTGAATTATTTGATAACACTGCAGAAACTCGAACCTTTCTTCGATTAAGTGAGATTTCTAAGGACATCTTTTGATGTAAACGAGATAGTTTACAGGATAGAAAATGAAAGATACTTCAAATTAATTTATGGCAGTAGGACAGAGGAGCTCAGTTCAAAATAATGGCCTGAATTTGACTCTTGGTATACGTGCGAAACCGGTGGGCCCAGAAGTGGATGTAGAATCCGCTCCTGGGTGAGATCGTGTTACAATGCGATTTCACACTAGTGGCCAATTAAGGCCCACCCAGTGTGAAACGCGTCTTCTCACTGGCTGGAAGGGCCAGGCGGGGCTGGGAGCCTGTCTAATGACGACCTGGTGGGGTATTCAAAAGCAGCAGAAGCAGCTCCTTGAAGGCTGCCAGGGGACACAGAGGGAGCTGTTGAGTTCTTGGATGATATATTTTTGTGGAACAGCAATGGCATCTGCACCTGCTGGGCAAGATTGGTGGGCACTCATCCCCCTGGTTCTTGGATGCGTGCCTGGAAATCCTTGAGGAGGAAGCCAGTGCCACTTGGGACATCTTGATACCCAGGGATGGCAAGAGGGGGCCACTGCACCTCAACAAGAAGGCATAGGCAGAGTTGGCAGCCCAGGTCAGCGGCCACGATTTTGTGCAGCGCACATGGGTGCAGTGCCATAGAAAGTTCAATGATCTGCTGTGTTCAAGCAAGGGTGAGTACCGAGTTGACATGGATCTGTGTGGAGAAGTGTTAACGGCTAGCTGTCCCACCATGATGCTCAGGGGTGTATGACTCAGAGTGCCAACTATCACTGACATCACCACTGGCCAAGGTGGTGAGCCCTGGCTGGTTGGCCTGATTGCTTTGTGAGTTGAGGGCCACGACTCGGATGTGCCCTGCAAGGTTTCCCCCAGGTGGGGTTGGTCAGGCTGCAATGGTGTTGCAGGTGGAGAGTGGACTATTCAATACTCCTCTGTCCTTTCAGGAAAAGAGAAGCCATAACACCATCGAGAGGCTGAGGATAGGTGGACACCCCCCCAAACCTCAATTCTGGTGAGGTACGAGATGGATGCCCTGGAGATGGAGTGCTGACATCCAGCGCGGTCCAGTGGTCATGGAAAGGCAGGAGTCTCTGACGAAGCTAAGAGGGAAATGCACAGATGTGAGAGCATCGTAGTGTGTAAACATTGTTGTGTTGTCTTATCTGAAATGGAAACCTCAAACCTGGAGTCTCCATTGTTCATTGAAAGATGATGACACCATGATGCAGATCTCCACTGTCTCACCAGCCTGCTTAGCATGCACTGTGACAATGTGATGACTAATATTAATGACTTGTTGTTTTTCTCCCCTAGAATCGGCATCCAGCAAATAATTGTAGGACCCTGAGGAGCTATCCTTGACACCGGAGGACCAGTGCCCATCAGATGCACCTGTGTCACACGTCCTCTCTGCACCAGCCCAGATACAAGCACCTTGGTAGGCATTAGATTGTCGGCTACAATGTCAGTGCACAGTGGGTAGGGCACGGCACAGTCGCATGAGGAGCTGGCAGAGGCAGAGAGTGCCCAGGGTGTCAGCAGTTAGAGGACCATTTGAGACCAGTACCATGCTGAGTTCAGGGCAAATAACAAGCTTCTGGAGTCATCCGTTAGGCAGCAGATGCTGGATGTCTAATGGGATGATCTGGCGGAGACTCCTGAGGGTTTGCTTGCCATGGTATCTGTTATTGAGGCTTCAATGCGGAGCATGAGTACTACGTTGACCCTGAGCGCCAAGCACACAACCTTCTCTATTGAGACAGTGACGACTCTCATGGAGAAGCAGCTCCAGGAACAAAATCAGGTGTTCCTGGGCTGCGCTTGGACCTGCAAGCCCTCTAACAGGCAACGACATCAGGAGGTCACTGCCAGTGTGAGAGATGGCACTGAGTATCTCTGCTAGGTGCTTGTCCATCAATGGCGAGCAGGGAGGTCCAGACGACCTCACATTGGTGGACGAGCTTCGTGCCGTCTCTGCGAGTTCCTCTCAGGGTGCTCTCGATGGCGCCTGGAGCTCCTCCACCCCTCTGCCAGTGACTATGGCATCTGATGAGGCCATGATGACTGAGGAATGCACTGGATGCACCCTCACAGGTAGTGGCCATGCAGGCTTCGCTGGCCAGAAGACAACTGCCAAGGTCATCAGGTCTAACACAATACCCGAGTCAGAATGCTGCCTCCAATACCACTGCCAGCAAGGGGGGTGCACCAAGACGCAGCACTCGCAAATATTCGTTTAAATTACTGTGAGCACAAGAGGAACTTTTCATGGGTGAACTTCCGCTCCGCCATTATTTGTTAAGTTGTTTACTGGTGTGACTGTTAACACCTTATAATGTTATGTTCATTGTCTGTAATTGCCAAGAGCATATAAATTTTGCTTTTGTGTTAACGGCCTGAGTATGCTTCACTTGATTTATAGGCGCAGGGCACACCAGTATCTCATGCTGGATGTGAGGGGTTCTAAACTTTATTGTACAGGTACTGAGTGGACTTTGGGTTCAATGGAATGGGTCATTGCAAACGTCTGGTAAGGAGGCAACACACCTGGCATGAGGTGGAAGCAATGCCTTGCAGCCTTGCTGAAGGAGCGTTGAATCAAGACCCCCTGGTGTCCCTGCCCCCCTGAAGGTTCCAGAGGTCTGCCTCCACATCCTCACCGTGTTCTTCCTTGGGCTGCTCTTCTGATCCACCACTGGAGTCATCATCTGTGGCCTGTGGAATTGCCTCAAAATCCTCTTCTTCCATTGGGTTCCCCCTTGTCAGAGCCAGATTGTGGCAACATAAAATCTTAGATAATAGTTTTTTAATTGCCTTAATTGACCCTTTAATTGTCAGTGGGCGTGGTTCGACTCCCGCGTGCGCCCACCAACCTCAATATTGCAGGCGTGCGTGATGACGTTGGGACAACGGCCAATGTTATTTTGCGCAATTTTATGTGTGCTCAGGACAGGCATGCATCCGACCTTGGAATGTAAAATTCAGGCCAGTATTTTGGAACTGATGTGAAAAATTAAGGTAGAAGTGGCAAAAACCCTGGAATATTTAAAAAATAGATGGCTGCTGTGATGAGAGAACTGAGTTATTTCTGGACGTTGAGTTTGGGTAGATTTCTTATTCTTTTCAATCTTGTGCAATAATTTAATTCTGTGAACACTGAGCTACTGATGTAGGTGAGGCTTTAAATAAATAAAAAATAATTATATTTCCATAACACCCTTTCATGGCTAATAAATCTGTTTGAAGTGCTAATTATTGTGTGGACAAAAATTAGACATTTTGCAAGATCTTATTGTTGGCAATGAGATGAATGGCCAGTTAATCTATTTTTGTGCCATTTCTTGAGGGAGGAATGTTGGCCAGGACACCAGGAGAACATTCTTCTTTTTTTCAAAATAGTGGCAACTAAACCACTGGCAGATGGGGGCCTTAGTTTAATATTTCACACAGCACAGTCTTAACAGAATAAAAATTGTGTGTTATGCAAACCTTGTTGTTGCTAACCTTGTCAATCGCAATATTGTCCTTTCAGCTTAACTACAGAAGATCCACGAGTATTTATTTTATAATGCAAAATAAGTAGCTGAATTTTCTGCTCACCAAGATGAGAAATGTCAAATAAAAATAGAAAATACTGGAAATACTCAGAAGGTCTGGCAGCACGTGTGGAGAGAGAAACAGAGTTAATATTTCAGGTCATGACCTTTCACTGATGAAAAGTCACGGTAATATCAACCCTTGTTTCTCTCTCCACAAATGCTATAGGACCTGCTGAGTATTTCCTGCATTTTGTATTTTTATTTCAGATTACCAGCATCCACAGTATTTTGCATTTGGATTAGTGAAAAATGTCAGTGCTGATAAATGGGACATGTTACCAATTTTAACACTTAGTATTGGTATCATGTATGCCCAGTTCAGGTATAGCAAGGCGTAAGTGCATAATAAATCTTCCTGCATTGCGTAACAATGATATGCTTGAAACCCCAGCTTCAGAAGAGCACTCCCTTCTCCACCAGTATGCAGTTTCCTCTTGTCCACTCTGAATAAAATTACCATTTTAGTGGTAAATTGTGGGCAGTTTTGAGCAATGATTCTGTGATCAACAGGATCTCTCCTTTACAGCTTGGAATGAGAGACAGACTAGACTCATCCTATGGGAATTAAATCCAGGTGCCAAAGATGAAAGGGACAAGAGAAAGGGTGCCCTGTCATTGTGCCACCCAGTCTCATCCAACAGCACAGTTTATAATAAAGTAGTCAATTAAATTGTAAATATCCATCATTATATGTAAAATATCAAGACTAGAATTCAAATCCACTAACTTGTAAAGGATATATCCCATTCTAATCTTTTTATTTTACTCTTTGAGAATCAAGATTGCTATATTCATAAAGTCTGAATTCATGAACTGTAAGGTGTTTTAACTTCAAAGTAATTTGAAAATTTAAGCATTTATTCTTCAGATAAGCTAGATATTAAGCCACAAATTTTCTTATTGATGCAGGAAAATTTACGACAGTGGAGGAAACTCACTCTCCGTTTGATACATTACTGTTGGGGAAATTCCTGAGCTATGTCATTATCCTGGCATACCATATTTACCACAAGGAGCATGAGTAAGAGACCAGTATTTCATTTAGGAAACGTGCTGAAAATTATCCAGGCATTTTCTTTCCATCCATTTTAAATTGGTGATGAATTCATTAACTGTATTTTAGGGTTATATTTTCAAGGGTCTGTAGAGGCAGATATGGAGGTGGAGGTCCACAAATGGGAGGAAAATTCCATCAGGATGGCTCCACCATCCTATGGGATTCTGCAGGTGGTGGGGTGATGGTGGGGCTGGTTACCTGACTGGCCTTGGCAGTCAATTAAGCCCTTTGAAGACTTAATTAAGGGCACTTTCTTAACCAGGTTTGGATCTTCCAGCCAGTGCATGGGGTACTCGTCCAAACCAGGAGGCCATCCATGATAGGTTGGCGGCCTCCCAGCTGCAGACCGGGTAGCTGATGGAGCTGGAAATGCCATTCAGTGGGGATGCTGCAGTAATAAACAGCTGCAACCGCAGCAGTGCCTGTTACTGGGAAGGCTTTTCCCTAACCCTTTTAGCCCTTAAATCCCCCATTTGTTGCTGGGACCAAGAATGGGGCTGTTTTCACGCCTCTCTGTATACTTCAGCAGTGCCCACCTCTGACAGTGGGGCTGCCTATTTTTCACTGCTGGATGTCTTTCCATTGGCCCTCTAGATGCAAGAGCTTGTCTACTGCCTCCTCCAAAATCTCCCTCAGTGACTTGCCGCTGGCATTCTGGGTTCTCAACCCATATATCATCCCAAGAAGGGATTGGGACCCAGGAATGAAAATTCCGCAGTTAGTGTTTATTATTCATTTTGGCTTTGAATCACACTATTTGAGGAACTCATAACATGCTATAAACATATATATACATCGTCTGATGGTGTCAATTCTGTAACTGTGTTGGTTTTTGAAAACTCTGGTCTTTGAAGTTTAATTCAATGTAACTATTCTCCCATTCTCTATTGGCCAGCACCCTTGCTCTAGGTGGAACTTTTAAGCGTAATAAGGTCAAGATGGGTTAATTAAACATTTTTTATTTAAAAGTTTAAATTCCTCTTAAATTGAGTAAGAGAATAGCTATGTAAAGTAGATTCCCATCAAAAATAAACTAATTCTTCATATGTTAACTCCTTCAAAATAGCAAATATTTGTCTATGCATGAGCATGAGAGTGATTGGGATAAGTATTGCCAAAGCTATTAGGGTAGTCATGCAATGTTTCCAGTCTTGTTGTAACCATGGTGCCATGGTGTTGCAATGGGCTGAATTTTCCCTCTATGAGTGGGAAACAGAAGTCAGAACAGTTTCTGGATGTCAAATCTGGCCTGAGGGGTAACATTGACTCATAGTGATTCTCATTGGCTAATTGGCTTAGATACAGGTTCGACATCCAGTTAAGGATAGAAGATGGGCAGGTGGACTGTTGAAGCTGGAAGGACAATAAGAGGCTTTTCAGCTTGAAAGGAGCAGCAGGCTGTGATGGAAGGTAAAGTATAGGGTGCTCCAAGATGGAGGTGCTCTCTCTCTCAAGCTTTTGAGGTTAGACCACCACTTTGTGGGGGGAGGTGGTGCGCTTGATGCCCAGAAAGGTGTCAAGTTACTCCATTAAGTCACAAGCATCCTGCATCACGCATTGGGCCTGTTTACAATGCACGGTTGTTTGGCACTTTTACTTATGTGGGCCAGAATTGTTTTGAATCTTCTGAATGCCTGGTCACAAGAATGTAATTATGATAAATACCTGCTTTTAATTCCTGTTCTTCTGGGATTTTGGAAAGCAATGTGGAGCTATGTTCAGATGTGTTCTGAAAAGGAAACTGACTGTTTGAGGCTATGGGGATCTAATTAAAGGGCTCTACTTAATGCACAGCTTCAAACAATTCAGTGACCATGCTTCAATGGGCAAGTTAACGTTGAGTGTTGGTGCAGGAGAAGCATCTTTGTTGTTTTGATATCTTGAGGAGGAATTATATAGAATATAAGTACAGAAACTGGCCATTCGGCCCAACCAGCCCATGACAGGATTATCCTCCATTTGAACCTCCTCCCATCCATCCTCATCTAACTTCATCAGCATTACCCTAATTCCCTTCTCCTTCATGTGTTTATCTAGTTTCCCCTTAAATGCATCTATATTATTTGCCTCAGCTACTCTGTGAAGGCCGCTCAAGGATGTAACAACCATATATAGACATTTGTACTGAACACTCTTGGTGTGTTTAAAGCTAAATGAATTTGTCTATTTATTTATAGATCAAGCTTTGGTCAGATAGAATATATATTCTAACGTGTTATAGAATGCAGTGACAAGGGTTCTTCATTTAACTCCTGTGTCTTGCTACATTTGCACTCTACATATGGGGCCAGAGCAGGCAACTGTGACTCATTAGGAATGTGAGGTCCAGTAACATCAATGAGCCTTATGCAAGGAACACACAAAGCATAAACCCCCCAAAATATAATGTGGCTCTTTGTCTAATGTAATTTTCTCAAACTGAATCAATACCTTTTGTCTCAATGATGGTATTCTCATTTCAGAGGCCATGATTCAATACTTGCTGCTTGTTTTTCTAAGCTAATGACCAACAACCTTATCCCTCACGGCTGCAATGTTAACGGTATGTACAATTTGCATGTGCAAATTAATAAAATAACTACTGCACAATGATCTGCTGTCCTTCTACTTTGCTTAAACTGAATAGAACATGGGATTGTGAGGATATATTCTAAAGTTTTGTAGGAATGATTTGCATCCAATGGATGTGCTGATCTTGTCACTTGTAAATTATGGACAGTGTCACAAGTGGGTTATACATCACTACTGGGCATCATTTTGTCAATAGTTCTTCTTCTATTCTGAATACTAAGAAGTGGCATTGTAACCCTTTCTCCACACATGCTAAATCATCCCATTCGTTTAAATGGCTGATTATATTTTGTTGCCTTTGATGTGAATCAAATGCACCTTGTTCAGACAAGGATAGTTATTCTTTGACTTGCGAATTTCTACACTAAAACAACCTTGTAATAAAATTGCCCATAACACTTCCGCGTAGTGAAACTTGTGAATTTACCACACAATAGACAATTATGTTGAGCAGGATAGATATTCTATCTGGGTTGTTTGTCTACATAATCTGTTTTTCAAATCTAAACTACTTTGTAATTAGAAATTTATTGAACAGTCATCTTTACTGGCCTGAGAAAACATACACAATTGCTGTTGAAACTTGTTTTGGTTAAGAGGAAGTGCTGAAACATATACTGGTAACATAATTTTGATAGTCAATGAAGTATAGAGGTTAGACATTTTATTGGAAATGTTATTTTTTTTATTTTTGTAATAAAATGTAAACGTTATTGGCTTATGAATAGTTGATTAATTTGTTATTATTTGGTATCCCAAGGGGAGGCATAGTGACAGTAACATTTAAAAGGAGAAATGGAGAGGTAAAAAATTTAATGTTCCCAACCATGCTGTTTTCCCTTTCTCTTCTGAGTCCTGATGGATTCCCTTTTGATGCAGGGAATCTGTTTCAAGAAAATCAATGTATTGTAATCACACTTGGCTACATAAATAAATGCTGGGAGGTGTACAGAATGTACTGCGTTCAAAACCGTAGGCCACCCAACACCAACATCATGACAATGAGGCACTTCATGTGGATGCTCAAGGTACGCTCTTGGTCTGTTTTGTGCAACAATGATATATCTCATGATAGAATATTATATTATGGATTTTCACTAGTCACTGACATTGTTATATTATTATTAAAGCAATGAAGTACTTTTGAAGTATAGCCACTGTTGTAATGTAGGAAATGCAGTAGCCAATTTGCACAAAGTTTCCAGCAATGTGATAACCTGGTTTTAGTGATGTTGATTTTGTTGAGGGCGGCTCACCATCACCTTTCAAGGACAATTACAGATGACCAATAAATGCCAGCCTATCCAGCGATGCCCACACCTTATGAAGGAATAATATAAATGGTAGAGTAGGCACAAGGGCTTACTTGTACTCCAATTGTTTATGTTCATATCCAAGGGGTGTAATAATGACTCTTTGATATGATCTGATCCAGATACTTGAGTCTTTTGTTTTTTCAATCGTTCCAGAAATGCTCCAAAAAAATCACTTGGTTGGATGATGGGAATCATTAAGCTGTTGTATTTCACAACAAGTGAACATATGAAGCAGCAATTATGATCTGAGTCGTTTAGTTCAATCAGTACAACAGTACAACTTGTCTTTGGTAATAATTGAACAACTCACTGGAGGAGGAGGCTCCACAAATATCCCCATCCTCAATGATGGGGGAGCCCAGCACATCAGTGCAAAAGATAAGGCTGAAGCATTTGCAACAATCTTCAGCCAGATATGCCGGGTGGATGATCCATCTCGACCTCCTATGGAGGTCCCCAGCATACAGATGCCAGTCTTCAGCCAATTCAATTCACTCCATGTGATATCAAGAAATGGCTGAAGGCACTGGATACTGCAAACATTCTGACAACATGCTAGCAATAGTACTAAAGGCTTGTGCTACAAAACTTGCCATGCCCCTAACCAAGCTGTTCCAGCACAGCTACAACACAGGCATCTACCCAGCAATGTGGAAAATTGTCCAGGTATGTCCTGTACACAAAGGCAGGACAAATCCAACTCGTCCAATTACCGCCCCATCAGTCTACTCTCTATCATCAGTAATGTAATGGAAGGGGACATCAAGCGGCACTTGCTGAGCAATAACCTACTCACTGATGCTCAGTTTGGGTTCTGCCAGGGCGTCTCAGCTCCTGACCTCATTACGGCCTTGGTTCAAACATGGACAAAAGAGCTGAACTCCAGAGTTGAAGTGAGAGTGACTATCCTTGGGCAACATTTGACTGAATGTGGCATCAAGGCGCCCTAGCAATACTGTAGTCAATGGGAATCAGGGGAAAAACTCTCCGCTGGCTGGAGTCATACCTAGCACAAAGGAAGATGGTTGTGGTTGTTGGAGGTCAATCATCTCAGTTCCAGGACATCACTGCAGGAGTTTCTCAGGGTAGTGTCCTAGGCCCAAACATCTTCAGTTGCTTCATCAATGACCTTCCTTCCATCAGAAAGTCAGTAGTTGAGATGTTTGCTGATGATTGCACAATGTCCAGCAACATTCGTGACTCCTCAGATACTGAAGCAGTCTATATCCAAATGCAGCAAGACCTGGACAATATCCAGGGTTGGGCTGACAAATGGCAAGTCAGAGGCTAAGAATCTTGCAGAGAGCAACTCACCTCCTAACACCCCAAAGCCTGTCCACCATCTACACGGCACAAGTCAGAAGTGTGATGGAATACTCTCCGTTGCCTGGATGAGTGCAGCTCCAACAACACTCAAGAACTTCACACCATCCAAGATAAAGCAGCCCATTTGATTAGCACACCATCCACAAACATTCACTCCCTCCACCACCGACATACAGTGGCAGCATTGTGTACCATCTACAAGATACACTGCAGAAACTCACCAAGCCTCATTAGACAGCACCTTCCAATCCCATGACCACCACCATCTAGAAGGACAAGGGCAGCAGACACGTGGGAATACCATCACCTGGAAGTTCCCCTCCAAGCCACTTAACATCCTGACTGGGAACCAAATTGCCGTTCCTTCACTGTCACTGGGTCGCAATCCTGGAACTCCCTCCTTAACGGCACTGTGGGTGTACCTACACTACATGGAGTCCAGCGGTTCAAGAAGGCAGCTCAGCACCATCTTCTCAAGGGCAATTAGAGATGTGCAATAAATGCTGGCATAGCCAGCGACACCCACATCCCATGAATTAATTTTTAAAAACATAATAAATAAATAATACTTCCCACGTCAGTGGGTTGGTCTTAATCAAAATAACTCCTAACTAGCCTCTAGCAATCTTCCTCTGAGCCTCTCCAAACTTTTCCCATGCTACGGTTGGTTTTATAAACCCAATGGGTAACAGCCATTGATGGCTGACTACCAGTATCTCCTTCTATAAGTCTTGTCATCCTGTGTTCACAGCCTGAAATGACCAGAAACTTCCCAACACAGTGGGCAAGAGGTGTTTATTGACTGCTGGGAAAAGTTAGCAAATTTACAGTACCAGTCATGGCTCAATGGTAGCAGTTTCACCTGGGCTTAGGTCCCAGTTCAGAGATTTGAACACAAAAATCTAGATGATGCACCAGGGAAGACCCTTGCCATCTTTCAGATGCATTAAACTAAGGCCCCATCTGCTCTCACGGACGAACATAAAAGGTCCACAACACTATTTTGCAGAAGAACAGGGAAATTATGCCCCATGTCCTGAGCAATACTTCCCTCTCAAAATCATCATCACTCCAACCAGATTGACTAGTCATTATCATCCCGCTGGAAATTTACTTAATGCAAATTGGCTGCTGCACTTCCTACATTCCAACAGTGACTATACGTCAAAAGTACTTCATTGCTTTAAAATACTTTGGGATATCCCGTGGTCATGAGAGGTGCTATGTATGTACAATCTTTTATTAATTTCAGTCTATGGGGAAACAATATCAGAACTTTGTCCACTATCGTTTTAACCAACTATTTGCTCTATGCCTTTTTAAATTTATGTGACTATCCTAAGCTTTAAAAATTTGAAAATAACTTTCTCTCCCAAATTCTTTCCGTATAAGATGGTCAAAAGATCTCAAAATGTGACTATTGTAATACAATAAAAAAAATTAATGAATGTTTTAAAGTACATCCATGGACGATAACAGAGATCACCTCATTTGTAACTTTAATGTTTTTGTTGATAAAATTGCAGCTTTACCTTTTTTTAAAAGGGTTGAGAACATGAGATGAAATCATGCTGCTTCCTGATAGTGCTGATTGCTCCAAGGGTTATCCCAAGCAAGGACTCGGGAAAAGGGTGGTAAGAAGGGTAGCAAGGAAGAAGCAACAAGTGTTCGGCAATCAGGAGGAGATCGGGAAAGTCCACAGAGCAAGTGGAGGTCGGAAAGGCCTGCAGAGTGGGGTTGGAGGTTGTGAAGGCTGGCAGAATGGGAAGCAACGGCATGGTCTATGGAATGAGTGGAGGTTGGGAAGGCCAGCCAAATGGGAGGAGGGCCAGGCTATCACCTCATGATTGATTCTCCTGAGGTGACATGTCCAAACTTCATAGGCCCAGGTGGCAAGTGTGTGTGTGAGCTTGTGTGTGTGAGCCTGTGTGTGTGTGTGTGTGTGTGTGTGTGTGTGCCTGTGTGTGTGTGTGTGAGAGCCTGTGTGTGTGTGAGCCTGTTTGTGAGTCTGTGAGAGAGAGACTATGTATGTGTGTGAGAGAGTCTGTGCATGTGTGTGAGTCTGTGCGAGTGTGAGTCTGTGTGTGTGTCTGCGTATATGTGTCTGTGTGTGAATGTGTGCGTGTCTGCCTGTATCTGTGTGTGTGTGTTTGTGCGTGTGTGTCTGGGTGCTTTGATGTATGCTAGTTTTGAGGTGTAAGAGAGTTGGAGTGCATTTGCATCTTGTTGAATAGAGCATTCAAGAAGGGGAGTGAAATCTGGCACCTAGGTAGCAGAGACCAAGCAATGTTTATATTACTAATAAAATTAGTACTATGAAAGGGGTTTTATTGTTAGTAGAGGTGCAGTTCAAAGGGGCTGGTGATACAATGAGAATTTACATTCAAAGGGATGTGCTGGGTATGACAGATAGCAGTTTTATGTGTGCAGAGCAGAGGCATATAACACCAAAGCAGATGTAAGCCTACAACTGTCTGCAAAAGAACCAAAGTCAAAGGAACCTCATTTTGAATTTGTAAGGTGAAAATGGTTTGCCTGCTGTCTGCTTAAAGTCTATAGGTTGTTGTTGCCTTAATGTAGATTAGTTTGGGAATTTTTTAAAAAGTTATGATAGTAGTAATTTGTAGCCATGTGTATATATTTAATTTGTGTAAATTAATAAATGCCTCATGTATTTTGATATAAAACCTCTTGAGAACTGGTGGTCTGATTCCTGAATTTAGAGCTGCATCTCAAACATACCACTTAAAATATAGGTTATGACAGTTGTTAAAGTTTCCCTCTAGGATTTTAAATAACAGCCTTTACCAACTGCTGTGTCATAACAGAGTGAGAGAGAATGTGTCTGTGCAAGTGAGGGAGTGTGTCTGAGCGAGAGAGGGAATGTGTCTGAGCGAGAGAGGGAGTGTGTCTGAGCGAGAGAGAGAGTGTGTCTGTGTGAGTGAATGGGTGTTAGCCAGAACCCTGAGACTGGGAGTGAGCCAGACCCACTCACACTCTGCCTTCCTCTTCCTCCCTCCCCAAAAACCTATTCACAAAGCAGGCCAGGAAAGGAGAGAAACCCAGGTTGAAAGGCAACGCACTTCTGGCCCCCGCTTTCGGATGAATTCCGCCAAGGCCAGCACAGAGTGTGTGCCACCAGAAGCGAATGCAAGGTCAGTGTTAGTTGAACCCAACTCCTAAGTTCAGGCCTGGTCCTCACCTCTTCCCTGGTGACCAGGACTTGGGGCCTAGTCTGTCTCTCCCTAGCTCTGCTTCTTAATGAAAAGCCAAAATGGGTTTTATTGGTGAACTCTGCTGCTTGGCACTTTTTAATGGGCATTTATATTAATGACTTTTTTTTAAAAAATGATCAATTTATTACTTTGACATTGATTTTTAAAAAATTCATGTCTAATGTGTGAAACCTTATCTTACTGAAATTTGATCATTGGACCCTTGAGTGGGAAAAAATTGAAATGTGCCCCCCCCCCCCGCCCCCCCCACTCCCCACATGAAAAGGTTGGACAAGTCTGGTCTATATGATGGAAACCGAATATCCCCATTTTGTGGATGGCAGACCAAAGTGGATTTGCCCTCCACTTTGCTTGTGTTCTTGGGAAAGGTAAGTGCTCAAAGATACAATGCTGTAGCAATAGGAAGTAAAGAAAAGAATTTAGGTGATAAAGGGGATGAAAGACATCTTGACATATTTATGCGAACCATATGAGTGGAGCTTCATTATAGTTTCAGGTGCAGGCATCCAAAACCAGCAGGTGGAGACAAGTAGCTGTCGTATTGGAAAAGAAGTGGGTTCAGTGTGATATTATTTGACACTAGAAATCCATGGCATGCAGCATTAATTGCTCCCAGAATAATGGAAACCTGAAAATTAGGTGGTGCAATTTTCTCCCATCTCTCCTGAAAGTGTTGACACCTTTTGGGTGCTAATTGGATTTCTAAGAACTTGTCCAAGCAACTGTTATTCTCTGGCGAGCTAAGCAGTGAGTATTAGCATGCAGCTTGAGAGCCGTATCTAATCCTAGCCTAATTCAATGCGTTTCACATCAGGGTTTGTTGGATAATCATCAAGTACTGGTACCCAGTCATTTGTCCCATCTCTGTGGGAGGAAGGTTTCATGATAAATAATATGATATTTTACAATTAAAATTTGCTTAATTCTAAATAATCTTGATTTTTACATATTTATAAAAAATGCATGTATCCTATTTTCCATTTTGTTCTGTAATTGCAGGATCTAAATTTATTAAGCAAGAACTTAACAGCAACTCATGTAGTACAGATCTTGTCTGAGGATAACCCTGCAGTGTCTGATGGAACCTACAATAACATGAACATAGAGGTATAATTCATTTTAGAAGTTAGAGGTTCTAACCCATATCCTTCAGACTCTGGGACAAGAGTGCAACCAACTAACACTTGGAAAAGGTACTGCAATATAATATAAAGCACATTTTACTGTGCACAAATTGGCAGCTGTGGTTGATTACATCAGAACAGTAACCACTTTACAGCAGTACTTGATTGGTTGTGAAGGGCTTTGGAACATTCTGCAATTTCTCACCTTTATTTTTAAATCTGTGAAAAATTCAAAAGCAAATTTATGAAACTTCTAGTAATAAAGTGTTTGCAAACGGAATAAATATTTTATTATTTGATGATGTGAGCGCAACAAACCTTTTTATTCAGATGGTTTTCTTGGAGTTTCTGGAAGCACTTATTGCATGTGCAACAGTGTATGTGACTAAAAGATTGCTCGAGAATTCAGAAGCATCCTCTAGATCTTCGGTTGAGGTGAAAGTATTACACATAGCAAGTGATATGTCTATGCAAGTGGTCCAAGCGCCTTCAGAGCAGGTAATGAAATGGCTTTGATTTCTTTAATCTTTTTAAATACAAACTGTTCTGCTTAACAGCAAGAATCTCATAAAGATAAATTCGATCTCCATGGGATACACCTCACGCTCATGAAATTCTGTGGGATTTAATTCATAGAATCATTGAATGACACAACACGGAAGGAGGCCATTTGGCTCATTATGCTGTGCTGGCTCTTTGAAAAAGCTATCCAACCAGTCCCAATTTGCCTGTCCTATCCCGTACCCCTGCAAATTTTTTCCCCTTAAGTATTTATCCCTTTTGAAAGTTGCTATTGAATCTGCTTCCAGCACTCTTTCAGGCAGTGCATTCCAGAGCCAAACTCAATTAAACAAAAAAAGTTTCCCCTTAATTGCTGTTGATTCCTGACATTTACTTACCAATTATTTTTCTCAGTACCTCTCTGCTCCACAGATCTAAAATATTTTGAAGCCTCATTAATCATCCATTATGACTTGTTAACCTAATACTTGTTAATCTAGTGATAGCCATGGCTCAGTTGAGCACTCATAGGAACACAGGAACAGCCATTTAGCTCCTTGAGCGTGTTCTGCCATTCAGTGAAATCAAGGCTGACCTGTGATTAACTCCATAGCTTCGTCCCATTTCCCTTAATACGTTTTGGTTAACAAATTCTTTCACTCTCAGATAAAATTGCCAACTGATCTAGCATTAATTGATGTTTGCAGAAGAGAGTTCCAATTGTGTGTAGAAGTGTTTCCTAATCTCACTCCTGAAAAGTGTGGCTCTAATTTTTAGGTTATATCTTCTAGCCCTAGAGTCCCCAATCAGTGGCAATAGTTACTCGTCCTGGAATCAGAAGGTTGTGGGCTCATGTAGCCCTCCAGAGGCACGAACACATAATCCAGGCTGGATTTCCCAGTGCAGTACTGAGAGAATGCTGCCCTTTAGGATGAAATGTTAAACAAAACTGTCCTACCGTTGTAACACAAGAGTCTGGTTCAGTATTTTGCTAGAAAGAGGTCTGAGACTGTATCAGTCTTAGTGCTCTCTCACACCTCCTAATGCCCAGCTTGGGCGGAGGAGGAGGAATGCCTGATAGTAAGTTGCCTACCATATATCAACTTTTAAAATTTTTTCATAGGATGTGAGCGTGGCTTGCAAGGCCAGCATTTGGCACTTCTAACAGCACTGTGGGTGTACCTACATCAGAAGGACTGTAGTGGTTCAAGAAAGCAGCTCCTTACCATCTTCTCAAGGGCAATTAGGAATGGGCAGCAAATGCTGGCTTTGCCAGCGACCCTCAAATCCCATGAAAGAATAACATTTTAAAAATTTTGTGAATTGCACTTTAAAATATATTCAAAGACAAATATTAAGCGTTGGCTGTCCTAATGTTTGATTTTTATACACGATGCATTCCAAAAAGTTGGAGACCAAAGCTTTTCTTCTGTATGACCTTTTCATCTCAATTAAGTATAGTGATGAGCAATTTGCACCACAGCACTAAATCAAAAATTCTGACAAAATGCTTTTATTAGTGATACTATACACCATAGACTTTCAATACCTATTTATTTATTTTAGTGAAAGAATGTTGAGTAAAATTTTACAACTGTTTTTTTTAAATCAATCAGATTACCCATGAATCATCTGCAGTAGAAGCGAATGAACAAAGCACAAAAGCCCCTGTGAAGAAACGTGGTGAATCTACTGTAAGCACTTGAAGGAAATCAGTGGTTTAAATGATGATTACGTATCTCATTTATTTACAAGATGAATGGATGATATTTTATATGCAAAACATTAGGTACTTTTTCTAATGCCAATCTCCTCCAGAAGTGAAAGCTTCTTGCTGGGGTACACTTCCACAGGTGCAGTCAGCCCATTGGAAGTGGTGGTTTGCCAAAGTTGGCCTTGCATTTGTGAGCCCAGAGTTCAGTTCTGTCGATTCTGTTCTCACTTGACACCCATTGCACTTTCCAGTTGGAGAGTCACAGGATAAAAATCGGCAGAAGGAACTCTGAATGATAATTAAGATTAATTAAGATTAGCTAGTTCTGGATGTCAACATATAACAGTAGCAACAACTTTGATGTATAGACCACCTGTAAATTCAAAAAAAATCCCAAAGTGCTTCAGGGGGACATAAGGGAGTAATTGGACACAGCCAAAGAAGGGTGATGTTGATCAAAGAGGTGGATCCTAAAGGAGGAGAGACTGAGGGGTATATAGTGGAAATTCCAGCGTGTGGCGCCTTGAAGGCGTGGTTGCCAATGGTGAGGCAAAGGAAGGAGGTAAAACCCCAAAGGTCAGAGTTACAGGATTGGTGATTTTGAAGTGGGGAATTAGGGTGTGAGTTGTAGGGCTGGAAAAAGTTACATCATTGGTAAGGGGCAAGACCATGAAGGGTTTTGATACAATGAAAAATAAGAATTTTAAACTGGTGCTGTTAGTTTGGGGGGTGATTGGGATCCAATGTAAGTTGGCAAGTGATGGATGAACAGTGCTTTGTGTGGGATATGATAAAGACGTCAGAGTTTTGAATGAACTGATGATATTTACGGTGGATGGAAGATAGGAAGCCACCCAGAAGAGCAATGCAATCAATAGTTGAATCTGGAGGTGACAAAGACATGGGTGAGGCTGCAATTGTTGAAGCAAACATGGAGATGGGCAAGATTTGACGTAAGTAAGTTATCTTTCTGGTGAAAAGAATGTGGGATCGGAAACAGGTAAGGGTCAAATAAGGGTTCCCATTTTGCAATCTATCCGGTTCAGTCTGAAAAAGTGGCAGCGGTGGGAGTTGAATTGGTAGCAAGGACATAGAGCTGTGACAGGAGCTGCACATAATGGCTTCAGCCTTGCCACTGTTTAGCTGGAGAAATTTTGGCTCATCCAATACTGGATGTCAGACAAGCACTCTGACTACAGAGTTACTGGAGAGGTCAAAAGAACACACAAACACAAGAACTAGGAGCATGAGTAAGCCATTCGGCTCCTCTAGCCTGCTGCACCATTCGATAAGATCATGGCTGATCTAATTGCGGCCTCAACTCCACTGTCCTGTCCACCCAGACAGGATGATGGAGCAATAGAGCTTGGTATTGTTGCATATATGGGGAAGCTACAACAGCAACAATTTACATTTATATAGCATCTTGAATGTAATAAAGTGACCCAAAGCTCTTCAGAGTAGGATTATAAAATAAAAAAAGATACCGAACCACAAACTTGGTCAGAGAGATAGACAGATAGACAGACAGATATTAACACTGTCTTAAAGGAGGGAAGGAATTCCTGAGCTTGGGGCCTAAGCAATCAATGGTGGAGCAATTAAATCGGGGATGCTCAAGAGGCTAGAAGCAGAGGCGTGCAGATAGTTGTTTAGGATTGTGGAGCTGGGGGAGATTATAGAGATATGGTAGGGCGAGGCCATGAAGGGATTTGAGAACAAGGATGAGAATTTTAAAGTCAAGACGTTGTTTCACTGGGAGCCAATGTAGGTCAGCAGGTACACGGATGATAGATGAATGGGACTTGGTGCAAGTTAAGACGTGGGCAGCAGAGTTTTGAATGACCTCCAATTTACAGAGGATAGAATGTGGGAGACCAGCCTGGATTGTATTGGAATAGTCCAGTCTAGAGGCAACAAAGGCATGAATGAGGGTTTAAAAAGCAGATGAGCTGAGAGAGGCGAAGTCAGTGTGATGTTATGGAGGTGGAAATTGGTGGTCTGAGTGATCATGCGAATATGAGTTCAGAAGCTCATCTCGGGGTCAAATGTGACACCAAGATTAATTTCAGACTGTTGTCAGGGGGATGGATGGAATCAGTAGCTAACCCCCTGTGTATGGATGACATTGTGAAGCACCAGCATATAGATGAGGAAGAGGAGGGAACCAAAGGAAGAAATGTCAATGTAAATTAAAATCGGGGGCATGAATCGATAACGCCTGTTTTACACTATTTCTCAAAGTCAAAATTACCCACATTGTTTTGAGGAGATGGGGACTGCAATTACTGCCATGGGGCAAAAATTAACTTTTATATTTGTTTTAGCGAAAGAAAATTAAAGCACCTGTCTCATCAGCTGAGAAACCTTCGAAATTATCTGCCCATCATGGTAAGTTTAGTACATCAATGCATGCAGCAATTTCAATATGCAAAATGCATTTATTTCCATAGCAGCCATTTTATAAAATCAGCAAAAGTTTGAATGTCTGCCTCACTTCAGTACTAGGCAATACATTGAATAACGGCAATACAGGGGAGTAACCCAGCATTGGCTCCAATCCTCCACTGCTCAATCAATGAAGTCAATGAGCAACTAATTGTTAGAGACTGGAAGGTCCCAGGTTTGTTGCTCAGCCAGTGCTACGCTTGCTGATTTCAGCTGCATTGACACTTAAGGGGTCACCATAATTGTCCAGGTTGTCCCTGAGATATGGAGGAAAGAAGCCTGATAGGTCCTATCCCATTGCTATCCAGTGTTCCTTCATGAGAGGGGTGGAGGGCTGTGTAGAATTGGAAGATATAAGTAAGCAGTAAATCAAAAAACCCAGCACATTCACCCATTGAAACAATCTTTGGATCTGATAAAAAGAAAAATAGATCTCGCACTATCCCTATCAAGGTATCGCCACCCATTGAAACAATCTTTGGATCTGATAAAAAGAAAAATAGATCTCGCACTATCCCTATCAAGGTATCGCTGTCCAATGTATGTGCTTCAAGATGTTAACAAGTCCTGTCGGAACACTTAGAGAGCTTTTTATTGGAAACAGGTAGTAGCAAGATTGCTGCTGCAAATCTGAGACTGTTAATGACCTGTCTAGGCTCAGCAAGTAAGCCTTTGAGTATAATTTTTACAGTTCCATCAAATGGTGTCTTTTCCATGGTGGCCTGTGGCTCTTCCAAGTTTTTATGTAGGATCTAAGAATCATCCAGAACAGAGATGGCCTTCAGCCAATCATAACTGTGCTAGCATTTGAAAGAGCTATTCAATTAGTCCCATTACCCCTGACTCTTTCCCCAGTAATCCTGCAAATATTTCCCTGCCAAGTGTTTATCCAGTGTGTTGTAGCTAAATCTCTAAGCAGTCTTGAGGGTCAGATAGCAGCCAAAAGGCAGCGGGACCTGAAAGCATGCCTGGATCCTGAAAGAAGGATCAGCTACTCACTTTGCTAGCTGCTTTCTTTGGTCAGAAGATGATGGCAGGAGAGCAGGCCACCAGCAGTTTCTTGGGGTTCCCTCAAAATGGGTGCCCCATTCATTTACATGAGTGAAGGAAAGAGTCAGAAGGGTTTGGAACTCCTGTCCTACCATTACTGTTAACCTCAGCGATTCTGCCATGCTCTACCCCTCAGAGGAGAAGTACTGGGAATCTCAGTGTAATGTAAAGGCATACCGAACTGGTCATTTTATTGGATTAATAATCCAGAGACCTGGACTAAAGACCCAGAGACATGACTTCACATCCCACCATGGAAATTGGGGAATTTAAGTTCACTTAAATAAATCTGGAATAAAAACCTAGTGTTAGTAAAGGTGACCATGAAACTACTGAACTGTCATAACAACCCATCTGGTTCATTGATATTCTTTAGGAAGGAAAACCTGCAGCCCTTACCTGATCTATATGTGGCTTCAGATCCACAGTGATGTTGACCCTTAACTGCCCTAGAAAGCAACTAATTTGTATTCAAGAAGGTAGTTCACCACCATGTTCTCTAGACCAATTCAGCATGAGCAAGAAAATACTTTTCTCAGAGATTCATTAATTTTTGGAATTTTCTACTTAAGAGAGCAATGGGTGCTCAGTTATTGAGCATATTCAAGACTGAGATTGCAAGGGGAATCAAGGGCTAGGAGGATATGGCAGGAAAGTGGAGCTGAAATAGAGGCTCAGCCATGATCTTATTGAATGGCAGAGCAGAGTTAAAGTGCCATAATGTCCACTCCTGCTCTTATTTCCTATATTCTAATGTTTTAATGAAATTGGTGTAAGTTTGTAGGCATTGCACTGGTATTTTTATAGGTCTTAACAACTGTCTGTTATTGATTTATGTAGATCATAGTAAAACTACTACATCCTCTACAAAGACCTCTTCAAAAGAAGAGGAACAAAGCCATAAAGTGGTGCAATCTGGACCTACAAAGGAAATTAATAAAATGCCGTCCAAGGCCCCTCTGAGTGAAATAGGTGAACACATTGAAGCTGGCTTTATTTTCACACTTGGGATCTTTTTTATTTGTATTTATTATACACAGTAGAGAACTTCCCCATTGGGATAGGATTTTGACCCTAACTTCCAATAGCAATTGAAATATGGGGCAGAATTTTCCCCCCTTTGGGGGGGATATTCAGGAGCGGGCACGTGCAGGTGCACCTCTGATCGGCGCCCCGATTGGGGACACACTGCCATTTTACGTGGGCTGGCCAATTAAGGCCCTCCCAGCGTGATGTCCGCCAGGAAGTGCTATGTGCTCCCTGTGCGGGTGGGGGGATTCCCTTATCCAAGAGTGGGCTCTTTCACGCATGCATGTGAAAGAGCGCACTCATCTCCCTGAGGCTAAGTGCTGCCTCAGGGAGATCGGCGCCAAATTCAAAAATGTTAAATATAGAAAAATAAAATTTCCCTGACAAGTCCCCTCATGTGACACTGCATTAGTGTAACACTTCTTTAATTATGTCCTACCTTCAAGATAAAGTCAGCAATGCATGAGAATCTCGTGGCACCCCGTTCATGTTCATTTAACGGTGATGTATAAAAGTCAGCTTTGCGCAGTTATGTCTGAGGTCATTGGTTTTCCTTGTTAAACTCTGTGGACAAGGGAGGGGAGCAGGAGAATGGCAGCTTGCAAGGAGGCTCAGGACCAGCAACGATGAGTCCGTGGTGAGGCGGGGGTGGTGTGTAGTGGGGTTGAGGGAATGGAAGAATGGAAGAGGGATCCAAGGGAGGACAAGATGTGGTCAGGGACATGGAGGAGTGGAAGAGGGAAGGGCCTGGCATCCTGGGTATGGTGGGGCAGTAGTGCAAACAGCCAGTTAAAGTAAAAATTGAGGGGCTAAAAGGTGGCGTCAACACTGTCCAAGTGTAGGCCCATCTCAGGGTGTTGACTGGCATAGTTCTTACAGGACCTTGAGTTCACCTACAACAGGCTTGTCCAAACTTTTTGCTTCGGAATGCCAAATTTCAATTTTTTTCTCATTCAAGGGACCAATGAGAAAATTTCTGAAAAATAACATTTGGCACAACATTAAATATGAATTTAAAAAAAAACACTGAGATATGAAAAGAGACAACTGACTGAGCAAAAATAAAAAACGTCAAAGCAATAAAATGATAATTTAAAAAGAAATTATTTTAATAAATAATGGTGACCATTAGAGTCTGAGAGGGTGAGAGTGTATGTGTTCAGCTTACTCCCAGGTTCAAGGTGCTCATTCACTCACCCTCAAACACTGTGAGAGTAGATGAGATTGCAAGTTGGTGTGTGGGGTTGAGGGTGAATGAGAACCCTGAGACTGGGAGTGAGCCAGACACACACATGCTGCTCTCTCACATACACACTCACTCATACTCTCCTCTCTCTCTCACTCACACACACACAGACACACACTCCCTTCTTTCCTTCACACACAAACACACTCATTCACTCTCACACACACTCACTCACTCTCACAGACACACAAGAACACACTTCGGTAGGTCTGCTCTTGCTCTGGGCCCCACTGTCTCCCCGCCACCGACCCCCCCACCCCCCCCCCCCCCCCCCCCAGTGCTTGCAAATATTAAATGTGATTCTGTTTACAATTATTAAACAATCCTGATTGTGCTAAAAATTACACTGAAAACAAATTTAAGATTATCAGTCAGGCTCGCAGTGTGGCTCACTTACACATACTAGAATCCACATTTATTCTCACACAGGGCCCTGTCCTTTGCAAACAGAAAGACAAATTACGCCTTTTCCCCACTAAACAAAAGCTTGGGGTACCGCTATTCCTTGGTAATTCCCCTTGGCAATGCTTTGATCAATCACAGTCAACCTGCCTGGTTTGAGTTTGAAACAAATGCTTTGCAGTTAACAGTTCTCGGCTGCGTTCTTCATGGGCATGCTTCTACCAATCACAGTCCGCTTGTCAATCAGTCAGAACTCTCTTCTCATACAGTATAAATTGTTGTTCCTTTTACTGTTGGTTTATCTTGTGTAGCTGTCTTGATGAGTGCAAGATGGAAAGCTTCAATAGAATGTCTCTTTTTTTCAGCAATACTCAAGTTCAATATGATTGAACAACAACTTTCTCTACTCTTTGGGCAGTATTCTATGCTCTCCCTGTGGTGAGTTTGGAGTACCTTCAGCAGGTGAATGGAAGGGAGAAAATCCGACAACAAAACATGAAAAATCACTGTGTAGAATCAACCATTCTTTTATCTCTTGATAAATCTGCAGTAATGACTTTGCAAGCTTAAAATTCTTGATTACAAACAGTATTACACACAATGAATGTGTAGCGCATTCTGTCATCATACACACGCATGCAAGTATGCACATGCGTGTACACACACATGTGCACGTACACACACACACACACACACACACACACACACACTCTCTCTCTCCTGGCTCAAAAGCAACCAAGCACAGAGAAGTAGCTACATGCAAGTTTAAAACTGTAAATATTATAAGTTACAACAATACTAGGGGTCAACAAATATCAAAGCCGAATTGATGCCAGTTGATAAAATTTGCTCTCGCAGTTCTGTCATTTAAAACTCTTAAACAAATTGTAAAGGAGTGTTCTCTCAGGCATCCATTTTTATCTGTTCACAATATATATCAATGATTTGGATGTTGGGACCAAATGTAATATTTCAAAGGTTGCAGATGATACAAAGCTGGGCAGAAGGTGTGACGTGAGGAAGATGTAAAGTGGCTACAGGGGGATTTGGACAAACGTAATGGCCAGGATTTTCCCATCGGTGATTTGGGGGCGGCGCCCGCTTGCTGACGGGAAAATGACACGAGATGACATTGGGAGGAACCCAAGATGTCATCCCGGTCCCTTTAAATTTTCTGGAACGCGGGCGGACAGCGAAATCAGCTGTCCGCCCGCCGACCTGTCAATGGCCAATTAAGGCCATTGACAGGCTAATTAAGATTGTTAAAGACCTGCCCGTCCAAGCTTAAGGTTGGTGGGCAGGCCAGAAGCCCCAGTGGGCTCCAGATTATTCATGGCGGGATGAGGTTTTATGAGGTTTAAAATGTTTGTTAAAGTTTATGTGTTTCTTATTAACATGTCCCATCTCATGTGACATTGTCACATGAGGGGTACATTTTAATATTTTTCTATTCTTGCAGTTTTTTTACCTGTCAGTAATCTCCCTGAGACAGCACTTAGTCTCGGAGCAGTGCGCTCTTTCGTGTGCATGCGCAAAAGAGCGCACACTGACAGATGGGGAATCCCTCCCCACCCCCGTACAGGAAGCGCATAGCGCTTCATGTCGGGCAGGCTGCTGGGCAGGCCTTAATTGGCCAGCCCACTCAAAATGGCGGCAGGCCCCGTTTCGTCAGTGGGGGTCGGCTGTCCGCCCACTGCCGAGCCGGTGGGGCTGGCACGCCCACCAAGGGCAAAATTCTGCCCAGTAAATGGGCAAGAACATGGCAGAGGGAATATAATGTGGAAAAATGTGTGGTTATCCACTTTGGTAGAAGGAACACATGTGCAGAGTATTTCCTAAATGGTAAGAAATTAGAAAGTGTAGATGTACAAAGGGACCTGGGTATCCTTGTCCATAAGTCACTGAAGGCTAACATTCAGGTGCAGCAAGCTATTAGGAATGCTAATGGAATGTAAGCCTTTATCGTAAGAGAATTTGAGTACAGGAGCAGTGAAGTCCTGCTTCAATTGTATAGAAGCTTGGTTAGGCAGCACCTGGAGTACTGTGTGCAGTTTTGGTCCCCTTACCTCAGAAAGGATATTATTGCCAAAGAGGGAGTGCAACGAAGGTTCACCAGACTTGTTTGGGGATGGCAGGACTGTCTTAAGAAGAAAGATTGGGCAAACTGGGCCTGTATTCTCTAGAGTTTCGAAGAATGAGAGGTGATCTCATTGAAACCGCCAAAACATTTAAAGGAATAGACAGGGTAGATACAGGTAAGATGTTTCCCCTGGTTAGGGAGTCTAGAACCAGAGGACACAATTTCAAAATAAGGGGTAAGCCACTTAGGACCGAGACAAGGAGAAATTTCTTTACTCAGAGGGTTGTGAATCTTTGGAATTCTCTATACCAGAGGGCCGTGGAAGCTCAATCATTAAGTATGTTTAAGGAGATTTATGATTCGCAATAATGCAAAGGATTACGGGGATAATGTGGGTAAAAGGCATTGAAGTGTTCAATCAGCCATGATCATATTGAATGGGGGCGCAGACTCGATGGGCTGAATGGCCTTCTGTTCTTATATTACTATCTATAGAAATAAATTTTAGATCTTAACTGTAAAAATGTTCCATTTTCTTCTTTTTTTTTATTAAGACAAAGTGGCAGGAAAGGCCCAATCAGAAAAGGCTCCACATGAAAAGGCTGAATCAGAAAAGGCTCCACCTGAAAAGGCCCCATCAGAAAAGGCTCCACATGAAAAGGCCCCATCAGAAAAGGTTTCAGCAGAAAAGGTTTCAGCAGAAAAGGCTTCAGCAGAAAAGGTTTCAGCAAAAAAGGCTCTGGTCAAGTCAGGGGCTGAGTTGGAATTCTGGTTGAGTCAAATTTATTTCTTCTTCATGAAGAGGCTATTTCCAGCCTTTGGACATGCTGAAGTTCTGAAAGTGGAGGCAAAGAGGGACATTGTGCGACAGAATGAGCTGGCTCGCCAGGCTGCGGTAAAGGCTGCAACAAGAGCTAGGTCTGTATCCCTATGTTTACTAGAAGATCATTGATTAATCCCAACTCTTATAGGCTAGGAGTGGATGGTGTGGAGAGATAGATCTGTTGATCTGGTCTTGGCTATATCTAAAACAAAAGGTTTTCACAAGGTTAGGATTCCCTCACATTGGAGTTTGCTGAAGAGGATGAGTCTGGTTGATACAAGTCTGAGGCAAAGATTGCTTGTTCTTTACTGGTGTGTATGCCATACCCGAATAAGGAAGCCTAATGGTTTCATCCTGGACTGGTAGCCCAGAGGTCATGAGATATAAATACCCAACTTGCCTTGCTGGGATTTGAATTCCACATTGTGGTTTAAGTCCCACTATGAAACTCAATTCAGGAAATCTGGATCCTTATGAGCTAGTGCCAGAAAAATAACCATAAAAGTTACACTGTTGTAAAAACCCAGATGATTCATTGATGTCCTTCAGGGAAGGGAACCCTCTCTGAAGAAGAGTCATATGGACTCAACATTAACTCAATTTCTTTCTCTCTCCACAGATACTGTTAAAACCTGCTGAGTTTTTCCAACATTTTCTGTTTTTGTGTGAGGGAAGGGACCCTGCTGCTCTACCGTGGACTGGACCTAAAAGTGACTCCAGTCTCACACATGCACTCTCACCAGTAGGAATAGCCCCAGTATTTCAAGTCTCTCCTCTTAACAATAGATTTTCATGCATGGTGTCATTGTGGTGTATCAAGACGCTAGACTTCCTGTGGCTTTAAAGTTCCTGCCCAAACTGTTTTAACCAATGCCTTGTAGAAATTTTGTACACACCTCTTTGGCTCTTGTACTCAGGATCTCTACTTATACTACTTTGATGATAATTCATAAGCCAATAAGTTAAGATGTTGCATATTGTGATATGGACATTAAGTGATTTCTGCATTGCTATCTAATGTGCCTCAATGGCATCCCAACTGGTGGTGTGTTCTAATATAATTATAGATTGAAACAGGAAGCCTTTGAACAAGAAGAGACTGAATTGACTTTGATTGAACATAGTGAAGATGGAGATACATTTACTAATCCAGTGCAGAAGGTGCCCACGGAAATTGTCCATGTAGTGCCAAACAAAAAATCCAATGGAACCAAAAAGAAGAAAAAATCTCTATAAACAAGTTCCTTTTGTATTGACTGGGCAGACTTTATTAAACAGCGAGATTATATTTTAGCAAGTAAATGGAACCAGGCCATTTTCTAACTTTAACTGAAATGTAAAATCAGATGTTGGGAAAACAAACCAATTACAGTTTTTTGTAGCAGTTTTAAGCACAGGTCAAGGTAGGGTCAATGCACGAAAACCTCTCTCTGTGCAAGGTGTGTTGTGATCAATAACTATTTGTTCTCAAATCTCTTCACAGCCTCATCGCTTTCCTTTTCTGCAAACTCCTCCAGCTCTACAATCTTCAGAGATATCTGTCCTCCCACAGTTCTGTCTTCTTGTGCATCTCCGATTTTAATCTCTTCACCATTGGCAGTCATGGTTTTAGCTGCCTTGGCCTTAAGCTCTCACTAAATCTATTCATCTCTCTCCCTCCTCCTATAAGACAGTCCTTTAAAACTTACCTCCTTGACCATACTTTTGGTTACCTGTCTTAATATCTCATGAGGCTCAGTTTCACATTTTATTTGATAACGTTCATTTTTTATAGGTGTTATATAAATACAAGTTGTTGTTGATAGATTGCAATTGTTTGTCACTATAGAAAGGTTCATTTATTGCAAAATAAAATATTTGAGGATTGACAGGAACATCAAACTGAAGGTACCTCATTGTCTTCACTCTTCCCCCTCCCCCCACCCACCTCACTCTCCCGCTTGCCCAACACAAATGGGGCCTGAGAGGGGTTAAAATTTGAAAATTTACCTCCCAGCTCCTTAATATACAGAAGCTATTGACAGTGCGATGTAACACTAACCTCACATCACTGCACCTCCTTCAGCCTAGGAGCACAGCCATAGCAGGAGCAGCCCACTAATCAGCAGAGAGCCAGATTCGTCTTCTAAAATTAGTTTTGTTAGAATAACTTGTGGCCTATGAAGAACAGGAGTGCTCTCCTCAGATAGTTCAAGGGGCCCTTGGGCCCTCCAGTTCCCCCCACCTGCCCTGATCTGCCTTTGAACTCATGCACACTATAGTGTTCAATCTCTATTCAAGATGGCATACAAAGCTCAGATTTATTAATATGATAGAAGTTTTAAAAATCTGTTTTTTTAAATTTCTCCTTGTGACTATCAATTATTTTTCATTTCACTAAGTTCTACAATACATTTTATTACACATTCATTTTAGAGCATTCATGTTGCCCAGACTGTTGTAATACAGAAATGAACACTAGAGATCACTCTTACTACTTAGATACCAAAAAGGAGTACCATTTTTGGGACTGATCTATAATTAAGTCAACTTCCTCTTAATTCACAAGATCAAAAGTTAAACAGGTGACAAAGACCATTTGGCATTCTAACTTGGCAATTGAGAAAAAAAAAAGTCACACTGTATTCACACACCCCCCACCTCCCCCCACCAACTCATTCTGTATTAGAGTATCTATTGCTTCCACACCGTCTAAAAATTAGAACCAAACCTTCCAGTAGTGCAATTAGGAAACACTTCTAAATATAGAGGGTGGTAGAACTTTGGAACTCTTCCACAAACAGCAATTGATGCTGGATCAAGTGCTACTTTTAAATCTGAGACTAATATGTTTGATTAATAAAAATCTACCAAGTCAGTGCAGTCTCGATGGGCCAAAGGGCTTCTTCTGCACTGTGTTATTCTGTGATATGGGACAAAGTCAGGTGTATGGAATTAGATCACAGATCAGTCATGGTCGAGTTAAACTCCTACAACATACCTTCAAGATATGGGTGAGAGACTGAGAAAAATAGTGGAAATCCATGAATGTCAGTTCAGATTCATGCCTGGAAAAGCACCCCCAATGCCATTTTCATTTTGAGACGTAATATAGAAATATCGGGAAGGTCAATGCAGCATGAAGATTATTCATCAATCTAGAGGCTTACGACTGGGTGCCTAGGAAGGTAGAATAGAGATGTGCTAGAATTTGTAAAGTCTCTTGAGAAGTATGCACAGCCATTACAGGACATGTACATGGAGTGCCAGACAAGGGTAAAAAGCAATGTGCGGAGTGTGAGAATTTGCAAGTTAAAATTGGATTCCATCAAGAATTGGCACTGAGCCCCTTCCTCCTCCTGAAATGAAAGTTCTAACTGAGCAACTGAGACAGGAAGTGCCAAGGTCAATGATGTTTGCAGATGACATTGAGTTAAGTGATGGGTATGATGGGAACATTACTGAAGAAAGTTACTAGAAGACTTGGGTACGAAGATGAATAGACCTAAATATCCATTATATGGACTGTCAGTGAGCCTAGGGAAAAGATTGGAGATAAGGTATGAAGTTTAAGGGTGAAACCTGGAGAAAGTGAGTAGCTTCAAGTACCTGGAGTTGGTGACAAAAGATGAAAGTATGGCAATGGAAATTACCGTATATTGTGGCTTATAAATTTACCTGGCATATAAGACCAGAAACTGAACTGGACTAGCCACATACTGTGGCTACAAGAGCAGGTCAGAGGCTAGGAATCCTGCAGCAAGTAACACACCTCCTGACTCCCCAAAGCCTTTCCACCATCTATAAGGCACAAGTCAGAAGTGTGATGGAATACTCTCCGCTTGCTTGGATGAGCATGGCTTCAACAACACTCAAGAAGCTTGACACCATCCAGGACACAGCAGCCCGCTTAATTGGTACCTCATCCACAAACATTCACTCCCTCCACCACCGACGCACAGTGACAGCAGTGTATACCATCTACAAGATGCACTGCAGGAACTCACCAAGGTTCCTTAGACAGCACCTTCCAAACACATGACTGCTACCATCTAGAAGTACAAGATGAGCAGACACATGAGACCACCACCTGAAAGACCCCTCACTTGGAAATATATCGCCGTTCCTTCACTGTCACTGGATCAAAATCCTGGAACCCCCTTCCTAACAGCACTGTGGGTGTACCTACGTCAGGTGGACTGCGGCAGTTTAAGGCGGCAGCTCACCATCACCTTCTCAAGGGCAATTAGGGATAGGCAATAAAATGCTGGCTTAGCCAGCAGCACCCATATCTCATGAATAAATAATAAAAACATTTTTCCAAACCTAAAAATCAAGTTTTTGCACCTACTCAGCATATAAGTTGACCCCCTTTTCAGCCATGATATGCTATACTCACATTAGTAGTCTGCCTCAATTTTTCTCCTCACAAATGCATGTTTTACTTACTGGTATCTTATAACTGGGTGTAGGGGATCAAGCTCTTTGTGTCATTAGCAAAATGGCAACCACCAACACCCATGCCAGGGTTCAGTTATATACACGGCGTGTAAGTATATTTATTATACAACATATCACCTGCTGGATCATGAGCACATACAGTGTCCTGAAATACAAGCAAAGATTTACTTTATGAAAGGACTGCAGCAAGAGAATTACATAGAATTTACAGCACATAAACAAGTGCATTCAACCTGATTAGTCCATTCCTGATTTTATGATCCGCACGTGTCTACCTCTTCATCTCGCCCTATCAACATATGCTCTTCTGCTGAAACATAGCTTTTTGAAAGACAACTTTTGGGCTTCTTTCATGGCTGTGGGGGGTGTCCCTGGTGTGCCAGTCTATTATCTAACCCTTAAAGGAAAATTTACTGAGTACTGAACTTTTTGTCAAAGCTAACCAATACAAATGTGCATAATGCACAGACTTTACACAATACTTATGGAGTATAGAACTGTCAGAGCTGTAATTTTTTTGGAGGCCTCATCTGCCCTCTTAGGTGGATGTAAAAGATTCCAAGGCACCATTTTGAAGAAAAGCAGGGTAGTTTTCCCTGGTGTCCTGACCAATATTTATCTGGCAACCAACATCACTTAAGAAACAAATTTAGCTGGTCATTGCTGTTTGTGGGATGTCGTTGTGTGTAAACTGGACGATTCCTACATTATAATTGTGACTGCACTTCTAAAGTACTTCGTTGTAATGTACTTTGAGACATCATGAGGCTGTGAAAGGCACTATAAAAACAAAAAGTTCTGTCCGTTATTCTATTCAAATTATCTGATAATGCACTTTTTAAGCACTGAATTAACATTTTGCTCTGATATTTCCACTGTATAACTCTAATTGTTAATACCAAATGTTTGAATTATAATATATATTTATAAATGCAAGTTTGTTCTTTTATATAAC
Organism: Carcharodon carcharias; assembly: GCF_017639515.1. Taxonomy (NCBI): domain Eukaryota; kingdom Metazoa; phylum Chordata; class Chondrichthyes; order Lamniformes; family Lamnidae; genus Carcharodon; species Carcharodon carcharias. The sequence goes on along the minus strand of NC_054481.1, from coordinate 26,758,626 downwards.
TTTGATTAAACCTGATAGTATCATTAAATTGTCCTGCTTGCAAGTTCAGTAAAGTCCATTGAGCAGAAATTCAATTGTAATTTACAAACTGCAATCAATAACCATAAAACCAGAAGCATCAGCAGATGAGGATATAAAATCTCACTGCAAGTGAAATCAAACTCAGCGCTGATTTTATTTCCCAGAAGCTAAACGGTGTCACATTAAAATTAATTTTCTCTCTGGTATCTTGAATTTGCACAACTTTAGGTACAGTGTAGAAACACAACAGAGTCTTGTGTTAGAGCAGATAGATTTTATTTTATTTTTTAAAAAATATGCATAATTACATGGATAGATCAGCACCTTTTCTCAGAAAACCCGTTTTGTTTTAAGTTGAAGTAGCAGGAAAAACGAGGTGGCAGAATTCTTGAACACTAAAATACAGCCGGGTATACGCCTGTACTTGTCTGATGTGAAAAATGTAAGTTTGAGGTACAAAAGTTGTGCTAACTTTTTTTCTAACAAAAAATTGAGAATTTACAGCATGCAACATACAAGATCAGACATCTAAAGAGGTAACATTTGAGGATTAGACCGCATTTTGAAGATAAGGTATTGCAATTAGGACTAGGAGGTTATGTAAATTTGTAACTAGCGCTGAGGAAGGGGAGGCAAAATCCTACGAGCGTGACTTAACTGGGCACCACTAAGACCAACACAAGAGAAGCCATCGATATGTGACAATGGATCATTCCTTTTCCATTATCTTAAAAGAGGCTCCATTGTGTTAGGTTAGCTGTCCATTCCATGTACAAAATGTTTACATAATGCAAATATTTCCTGCGTCTAGTTTCTGAAACAATTTCTTTAATAAAAGGTATAACTACAAATGTAGGATCTATGTCCAAGTGACAGTTTCATTACTTAACTCGATTTTCTTAAAAAATAAATGAATTCTTCAAATTATAATTACACTTTGCTCCAAGCGTTCATGTCCGCAAATATTACAGAGTATGTAGTCTTACTCGAAGGCCAAGTTACACAGTACATAGCTGTATTCTAACCTTTATGACAATAACCCACATTTCGTATTGCTGAGCCAGAACACTCCTTCATAAATACAGCTTTTACTTCAGGCATAAACCCACAATTTTAAAGTGTAAAAAAGGCCCATATTATATAGGAAGATCATTTGCCTTACATTAGAGAATATAATTTTCTACAAAATATCCAATGATCAACCCTCCTAACTGAGGGTTAATATATAAATAAAGCAAAAATACACAGACACAATTGGAAAGAAGTTAAAATCTCACTCAAATGTTACTGTTAATTTATTTTTTTTTTACAATACAGGCTTGCCATATATTACAGACTGGAATGATAAAGTTGACATCCTTTTAATTCAGTTATCATAAATATTTAAAATCTAATTATCTTACATTCCATGGAACTTTCCTATAACAGTGACTGCTCTCTGTGAGTTGAGGTGGGGCTTTGCCTTTTGAGGACAAGCAGCATCAGTGAGGATGCTGGACTAGCCATTGGCAGAGTGGAGCATGAGTTACTTGCTGCATACGGCATCGTACGGTTACTTCCTGTGCTGGCAGGGTCACCAATGCTCACCCACATGTCTGTGCCACACCCGAAACCACAATGGGCGGTGAGCTTGATGGTTAATCTAAGAAGAAGATGTTGTTAAACTGCATTGTGCAGAGTTTCTTAACTTCCTCTGGAGGGAGACAAACAGTTGGAAAAAGAACAAGGTAATTGTTAGACATGTTTGGGATTTCATCATTACCAATGCCATCCTCCCACAGTTAGAACCTTCCAGCACCTCATTTAAAAACTGCCCAGCAGTGCTCAAACTGCTTAAATAGCACCAAACTTCACCATTCTCTGCAGCCTGATGCATCCCTGATCTGTGTGCACTTCTGGAACATGGCTGCAAAAGGAGGCCATTCAGCTACTTCATAGAATCATAGTACAGTTACAGAAGGCCATTTGATCCATCATGTCTGTGCTGGCTCCCTGAAGGAGCAATTCACTAGAGACATGACCTGCCCTTTCTCCTTGCAGCCCTATATGCTTTTCATTTTCAGGTAATAATCCAATTCGCTCTTGAATGCCTTGATTAAACCTGCCTCCACCACACTCCCAGGCAGTGCATTCCAGATCCTAACCACTCGTTGTGTGAAAAAGTTTTCCTCATGCCACCATTGCTTCTTTTGCCCATTACCTTAAATCTGCACCGTCTGGTTCTTGACCCTTCCACCAGTTGGAACAGTTTCTCCCTATCTACTCTGTCCAGACCCCTCATGACTTTGAATATCTCTATCAAATCTCCTCTAACCTTCTCTTGTCCAAGGAAAACCATCACAGCTTCTCCAAATTTCTAACAAACTGAAGACCTGTTCTTCGTTGAATCAGGTCTCCATTATCACATCATATTTCCGCATGGCTATCTGAGCCTACAACTCACCCATCTTATTTACCACACATTCACATTCACGCACGGTGACCTTAATTTAGACTTTATTACTCTCTCCCTTATGCAGGACCTACCTACCACCTTACTATTTCCTACTGTGGGGTTCTCTGTCTCTCCCAGTATTTGTGCACCTCGGTATTCCTCTCTAGTATTACCTCCTGGTGCCAAGTTAGTTTAAACCTTCCCCAAAAGGACGAGCAGATCACCCTGCAAGGAAATTGACCCCGGGGCTCTGTTTGGGTGCAACATATCCAGCCTGTACAGGTCCCATCTCCCCCACAGCTGGTCCTAATGTCCTAGGAACCTAAAGCCTGGTACCAGGGTCACAAATTTACTGAATGGCTGCACAGCACCCTGAGTATGGGGTGGGGTAGGTGGGTGAATCTGTGGGTGGTCTTGGTCCACTCCTGCACCATCTCTCTTACCATACATTCATTTGCTTTATCTTCCTCTTTCAGTACTCATTTGCGCATGATGTTGGAAGCAGTTCCAAAAATGCTACTTTTGAGTCCAGGTTGCTAATTTCCTACCTAGCTGCCTAAATTCTGACTGAAGGGCCACATCCTACTTTCTACTTACATTGTTGGTACCGATGTGGTTCCCGACTGCTGACTGTTCACCCTCCCCCACTCAGGATGCCCAGCAGCCGTTCAGTGAACCAGTGACCCTGGCACCAGGAAGGTGACAAACCATCCTGGGTTCACATCTGCGGCTGCAGAAACACCTGTCTGCTCCCCTAACTATCGAATCTCCTATCACTATTGCTCTTTCAGGCTTCTTATTGCCCCCCTGTATGGCTGAGCCAGCCTTGGTGCCATGGATTTGGCTCTGACCAAGTCCCAGAAGGTGAACCATCACTCTCCTCAGTATTCAGAACTGAATACTGGTTGGAGAGCGAGATGAACTCAGGGGATTCCTGCACTATCTGCCTGTCTGCCTGCTAGGTGGTCACCCATTCCCTTTCTCCCTGCAGACTCTTAAGCTGCAGAGTGACAACATCTATAAATGTGCTACCTGTTCCACTATTTTGTTAGATCATGGCTGATCTGTATGCGTTTCTCAGTTTGACTTGAGCTAGAGTTTCAACTGCAACCATCACACCACTGAACATGTTCTAAATCAGAACACCAGGTTCTGGTAGTATCAACAACTCGACAGGTATGTACATTAGTGGGAACAGTGATGAGAACGTTAACCTGTGGCTCCCAGGCCTTTCAGCCCCTCTAACTTGTTCCACAATTCAACTGGTTCATGGCTGATCTGTACTTTAACTCTACCCATCCTTGGTTCTGTGATCCTGAATACCCATGGCAGCATCAATCTCAGTTTTCAAATTTTCACTTGAACCCTGGCCTCAAAAGCTTTTTGGGGAGAGAGTGTTCCAGATTTCTGCTACCTTTTTTGTGAGGAAGTACGTCATGACTTCACCCCTAAAATGTCTAATTTTAAGATTATGCCACACCTTGTTCTGGGCTTCCCTCACCAGAGGAAATAGTTCCTCTCTGTCTGCCTCATCCAATCCTTCGATCATTTTAAACACCTCAATTAGATCATCCTCTAATCATTGACACTCCAGGGATTACTAGTCCAGTCTATGCAACTTGTCACCAAAAATTAATATTTTTAACCTCGGTATCATTTCATTCCCATTCATAATTGGAATAGGATGGATTCTCTTCCTCCTCCTGGGTGTAGTACATTGCCGTGAACTAGTCTGGCAGTGGGATGGGAACCTGAGGGAAAATTCAGAGTGCGGAGGAGAAAAACTGGCAGTGGGAAGTAGTGAAGTTTAACTGATAATGAGGATATATCAGATAGTTGCATCAAGGTAGATAGAATATTTGGGAGAGTTTGATAGAATTAGAGAAGGCAACAGTAGGTCAGTAGATTGAGTCAGAATAAGGGGGAAAGTAAAAAAGCCTAAATCAGGGTTGATGTGGATGTGTGTGAATGCACGGAGTGTGATTAATGAGATTGGTGAACTGCAGGCACAGATTGACAAATAGAATTATGATATTTTGCTATAACAGAGACCTGGTTCAAAGAAGGGCAGGACTGAGCGATAAATATTCCTGGGTACAAGATATTTAGGAGAGACAGGAAAGGAAGAAAAGGGGGAGGGAGTGGGAGTGGCAATATTGATTGAAGATGGCATTACAGTACTGGAGAGAGAGGATGTTCAAGAGGGCTCAAGGACAGAATCTCTCAGTATAGAGGTATGGAATGGGAAAGGTGCAATACATTGATTGGTGTAGTACATAGACCATCAACTAGTGGAAGGAATGTGGAGAAGCAAATTTGCAAATAAATTACGGAGAGGTGCAAGAGTTATAGAGCAATCATAATGGGTGACTTCAATTATGTAAATATAGATTGGGATAGGAATAGTACAAAAGGACAAGAGGGGCGAGAGTTCCTGGAATGTGTTCAAGATAATTTTCTACAGCAGTATGTTTCCAGTCCAACGAGAGGACATGCACTTTTGAACCTGGTTCTGGGGAATGAGTTGGCCCAAGTGGATCAAATATCCAAGTGGGAGAGTCTCTAGGGGACAGTGACCATTGTTTTATGAGGTTTAGGTTAATCATGGAAAAGGACAGGGAACAATCCAGAGCAGGGATAATTTATTGGGGGAAAGCCAACTTCGATGGGATGAGAATGCATTTGAGTCGAGTGAGTTGGAATCAAATGATGGCAGAAAAGACGGTGGCTGAACAACAGGCCACCTTCAAAGAAAAAGTATTGCAGGCAATGTCAAGGTATATTCCCTTGAAGGGAAAAGGTAGGACAAATAAATCCAGAACACCCTGATGACGAGAGAGATAGAGGTTAAGATAAAAAGGAGGAACAGTGCATACGACAGATGTCAGGTAGAAAATACAATGGAGAATCAGGCTGAATACAGAAGGACCAAAGGGGAAGTGAAGAATCTAATAAGAAAGCAAAGAGGGACCATGAAAAGAGGCTGGCAGCAAACATAAAATAATTCCAAGGTCTACTATAAGCATGTAAATAATAAAAGGGTAGTAAAAGAGAGAGTAGGGCCAATTAGGGATAAAAAAGGGGACTTGCATGTGGAGGCTGGAGAAATAGCGGAGGTATGGAATGAGTACTTTGCATCTGTCTTTATAAAGGAAGAACTTGCTACCCAGGCCGAGGTGAGAGAGGAAGTAACCGGTATACTAGAAGAACTTACAATCGAGAGGAAGGTGGTGTTGGAAAGGCTATCTTTATTTAAAATAGATAAGGTACCAGGACCGGATGAGATGCAACCAAGGGTACTGAGGAAGTGAGAGTGGAAATTGCAGAGGCACTAGTGATAATCTTTCAGTCTTCCTTAGACACAGGGATGGTGCCAGAGGCCTGGAGAATTGTGAATGTTACACCCTTGTGCAAAAAGAGGTGCAAGGATAAAGCCTGCAACTACAAGCCAGTCAGTTTGATCCCAGTGGAAGAGAAACTTCTGGATAAAAATCAATAATCACTTAGACAAGTGGAAGATAATTAGGAAAGCCAGCATGGATTCATTAAGGCAAAATCATCTTTAACTAACTTGTTGCAGTTTTATGAGGTGGTAACAGGGAAGCTTGATAAAGGAAACGCTGTTGATGTGGCGTATGTGGATTTTCAATAGGCATTTGGTACAGCGCCACACAACAGACTTGTGAGAAAAATTCTAGCTCATGGAATAAAAGAAAAAGTAAACACTTCAATAAGAAATTGGCTGAGTGACAGGAAACAGAGAGTAGTGATAAATGGTTATTTTTCAGACTGGAGGAAGGTTTGTAGTGGAGTTCCCCTGGGGTCAGTGTTGGGACCCTTGCTCTTCCCGATATATATTAATGACCAAGGCTGTGGTGTGCAGGGCATGATTTCAAAATTTTGCAAATGATATGAAGACGGGAAATGTTGTCAGGTGTGATGGGGATAGTCTTAAACTTCAAAAGGACATAGACATGTTGATGGATTGGGCAGACAAGTGGCAGATGAAATTCAATGCAGAGTGTGAGGTGATTTGTTTTGGCAGGAAAGATATGGTGAGACAGTATAAAATAAAGTGAGAAACTCTAAAGGATATGTAGGAACAGAGGGACCTCAGTGTATACGTACATAGGTCATTGAAGATGGGAGGGCATGTTACAAGAGCAGTTAATAAAGCATATGGTATCTTAGGTTTTATAAGTTGGGGCATTGAGTACAAGAGTAAGGAGGTCATGTTGAACTTGTATAAGACACTAGTTAGGTCTCATCCAGTTCTGGGCACCATACTTGAGGAAGGATGTGAAGACATTGGAGAGAGTACACAGGAGATTCACAAGAATGATTCCCAGGATGAAGAATTGTAGCTATGAAGATAGATTAGAGAGGTTGGGACTGTTTTCCTTGGAGAAAAGAAGGCTGAGAGGAGACTGAAGGGTGTGGACAGGTAATTAATGAGAAATGATTCCCACTCAAGGGAGCATCAAGAACTAGAGGGCACAGATTCAAAATAATTGGCAAAAGGAGTAAATGTGAGATGAGGAAACTTTTTTTTCACCCAGAGGGTGGTTGGAGTCTGGAACAAGCTTCCTGAAAGGGTGGTGGAGGCAGGTTCGATCAAGGTATTCAAAAGAGAATTGGACTGATATCAGAAAAGAGAGAATGTGCAAGGTTATGGGGATAAGGCAAGGGAGTGGGATTAGGTGGAATGCTCTTTCAGAGAGCCAGTGCAGTCTCAAAGGGCCATATAGCCTCCTTCTGCATTGTAAAGATACTGTGATACCATGAATACAAAGCATGGAGAAGAATCAGGTGGAGAAGGTCATGTGCTATAAGGGAGCAAAGATTCCACCCCCCATCCCGACCCCAGTTAAATTAGTGGCTGAAAAATAGTCCAAGCTCCCTGACAAGTATGATCCTTCCAACCTGAATTTCCTCTATTTATTATACAATTACAACTATATAAACCTGCATTTATAAAGCACCTTTAATGTAGTAAAATGCCCCAAAGTATTAGGAAGCAAATTTGGACACAAAGCCACATGAGATGTTGGGACAGGTGATCAAAAGCTTGGTTAAAGAGGTAGATTTTAGGCATTATCTTAAAGGAGGGAGAGGCAGAGAGATTTTCAGAGGAAATTGCAGAGCTCAAGTCCAAATTTATTCCTGGTTTTCTCAACAGAAAAAACAGCAAGGTTAAAAAAAAATACAAGTCATGAAGCACGAATGTTGAGTTGTGAGCACACTGTGGTGTTTTAAGAAACCAAAACCAAGAAATGATACAATCTCGGTATGCATCCATAGTTAATGCAGGAGTCTGCCATTTCACTTAGTCCTTGTTACCTGAAACCTACCCTATATGTAAATGACAAACACAATCTGCACATACCAAAGGACAGCCAATTTCCTCTCAAGCGATTGACTCAGGCCAAGTCCCATTTATCCATCACCCCTGTGCTCGCTGACCTACATTAACTCCAGCAATGCATCAATCTCTAAAATTCTCATCCTTATTTTCAGATCCCTCCATGGCCTCGCCACTTCCTACCTCTGTCATCTCTTCCAGCCCCATAAGATCTCTGTACTCCTCCAACTATGGCTTCTTGCGCATCCTGACCGTTCCACCACTGGCGGCCATTCCTTCAGCTCCCTAGGCCCTAAGCTCTGGAATTCCTTCCCTGAACCTCTCTGTATCGCTACTCTCTTCTACCTCTTGCTGCCCTAATACCGCCTTATGTGGTTTGATGCCAAATTTTGTTTGTAGGTCCTTGGGATGTTTTGCTATGTTAAAGGCACTATATAAATGCAAGTTGCCATTATCTAAAAAGAATAATATTTAATCAATCATTTTGCCTGAGGTACATTTACATTTAAGTAGCTAAGTAAAATTAAACCTGCAAAGTCTCAATAGAAGCACATAAAAGCTCAGTCTGTGTACAAACAAAAAGGTTAAGATCTCAGTTTCTGGCTTGCATCAGATATGTTCCAATGTGGGCTACACTTGAAATGCTGGGCCTTCTCTGCTTTTAAATGTAAGGATAATCTATAAACACAAAAGATGTACTATGGCCAATAGCCCTTTAATAAGACCATAAGATGTAGGAGCAGAAGTAGGCCATTCGGCCCATCAAGTCCACTCCGCCATTCAATTAGATCATGGCTGATCTATTAATCCTCAACTCCGCTTTCCTGCCTTTTCCCCATAACCCTTGATTCCATTACTGATTAAAAATCTGTCTATCTCAGCCTTGAATATACTTAATGACCCAGCTTCTACTGCCCTCTGCGGTAAAGAATTCCATAGATTCACTACCCTCTGAGAGAAGAAATTCCTCCTCATCTCTGTCTTAAATGAACGACCCCTGACTCTGAGATTAAGTTCTGGTCCTAGACTCTCCCACAAGAGGAAACAACCTCTCATCATCTACCCTGTCAAGCCCCCTAAGAATCTTATATGTTTTAATAAGATCACCTCTCGTTCTTCTAAACTCCAATGAGTACAGGCCCAAAATACTCAACCTCTCCTCATAAGAAAATCCCTCCATACCCAGGATCAACCTAGTGAACCTTATACTGGCATTGGAGGCAGTCCTTACATCTTTCCTTAGATAAGGGGAGCAAAACTGTTCACAGTATTCTAGGTGTGGTCTAACTAGTGTCTTGTATTGTTTTAGCAAGACTTCCCTATTTTTATACTCCTTTTCCTGTGAAATAAAGGCCAATATTCCATTTGCCTTCCCTATTACCTGCTGAACCTGTATGCTAGCTTTTTGTGATTCATGTACGAGGACCCCCAAATCCCTCTGTGCTGCAGCTTTCTGCAGTCTTTCTCCAATTAAATAATATTCAGCTTCTCTATTTTTCCTGCCAAAGTACACAACCTCACATTTTCCTACATTATATTCCATCTGCCAAGTTTTTGCCCGCTCACTTAAACTGTCTATATCCCTCTGTAGACTCTGTTGTCCTCACCACTTGCCTTACCCCCTATTTCTGTATCATCCACAAACTTGGCGATAGTACATTCATTTCCCTCATCCAAGTCAGTAATATTAATTGTAAATAATTGTGGCCCCAGCACCGATTCCTGTGGCACTCCACTAGTTACAGGTTGCCATCCTGAAAATGTCCCCCTTATCCCAACTCCCTGTCTTCTATTAGTTAGCCAATCCTCTATTCATGCTAATATACTACCCCCCAAACCATGGGCTCTTATTAAGTAGCCTTATGTGTGGTAATTTATCAAACGCCTTTTGGAAATCCAAATATATTACATTTACTGGTTCCCCTTTATTGTTGCCCCCTCAAAGAATTCTAATAAATTTGTTAAGCATGATTTCCCCTTCATGAAGCCATGCTAACTCTGCTTGATTAGATTATGTATTTCTAAATGCTCTGCTATTACATCCTTTATAACGGACTCCAACATTTTCCCAATGACAGATGTTAAGCTAACTGGCCTATTTTTTGTCTCCTTCCCTTTTTGAATAAGGGTGTTACATTGGCCGTTCTCCAATCCTCTGGGACTTTTCCAGAATCTAAGGAATCTTGGAAGATTACTACCGGTGCATCCACTATCTCTGTAGCTACTTCCTTTAATATCCTAGGATGCAACCCATCTGGTCCAGGGGACCTATTGGCCTTTAACCCCATTAGTTTCCCTAGTTCTTTTTCTCCAGTGATAGTTATTGTATTTATTTCCTTCCCCTCCCCACCCTTTTGCCCCTTGATTATTTAATATTTCTGGAATGCTATTACATCTTCTACCATGAAGACTGATTTAAAGTATTTATTCAACTCCTCTCCCATTTCTTGGTTCCCCAGCCTCATTCTCCAAGGGGCCTATTTTCACTTTGGCCCCTCTCTTCCTTTTCATATGTTTAAAGAAGCTCTTACTGTCTGTTTTTATATTCCTTGCTAGTTTATCCTCAAAGTTTATTTTCTGGTCATCTTTTGTTTGTTTTTAAAATTTTCCCAATCCTCTGGCTTACCTCTAATCTTTGCCACATTGCATCCTTTTTTCTTTCAATTTGATACTATCCTCAACTTTCTGGTTAACCATGGTTAGTTTATTCCCTTTCTAGAATCCTCCTTCCTCACTGGGATGTATCTTTGTTGTGAGTCTGAAACTATTTTCTTAAACGTCTGCCATTGTTCATCAACCGTCTTTTCTGCTAAACTCCTTTCCCAGTCCACTCCAGCCAATCCTGCCCTCATTCCTTTGTAATAAGCTTATTTAAGTTTAGCACAGTTGTTTCTGACCCAAGTTTCTCACTCTCAAACTGAATGCTAAATTCTACAGGATCTTTTATTCTGATATCATTTATTAAACCTGCCTCATTACACATTACCAGATCGAAAATAGCTTATTTCCACTGCCTGCTCAGTCGTACCTCTGGTGACCATTAGGTTATGGTCACTGCCCGTGATGCTACAATACAAAAACTTCACATGGAATTTACAGCACAGAAACAGGCTGTTCTGCCTACCTGGTCCATGCTGCTATTTACAAGAGTCTCCTCCAACTCCTCTTCATCTCATTACCAACATTTCCTTCTATTTCTTTCTCCTTCATGTGTTTATTTAGCATCCCCTTAAAATCATCTATACTATACACCTCAACCGCTCCTTGTGGTAGCAGGTTCCATATTTAAAAAATTTTGTTCATGGGATGCGACTGTTGCTGGCAAGCTGTTGCCCATCCCTAGTTTCCCTTGAGAAGGTGGTGGTGAGCTGCCTTCTTGAACCGCTCCAGTCCGTGTGGTGAATCTACACCCACAGTGCTGTTAGGGAGGGTTTTGATCCAGCGACAGTGAAGGAACAACAATATGCGATAGTTCCAAGCCAGTATGGTGTGTGACTTAGAGGGAAACTTGCAGGTAGTGGTGTCCTCATGCACCTGCTGCCCTTGTCCTTCTAAGTGGTGGTGGTCGTAGGTTTGGAAGGTGCTGTTGAAGGAGACTTGGCAAATTGCTACAGTGCAACCTTGTAGATGGTACACATTGCTAGCACTATGCATCAATGTGAAGTGAGTGAATGTTTGAGGTAGAATATAGGGTGCCAGTCAAGCAGGTTCCTTTTGTCTTGGGTGCTGTCAAGCTTCTTGAGTGTTCTGGGAGCTGCATTCATCCAGGCCAGTGGACAGTATTCCATCACACTCCTGACTTGTGCCTTGTAGATGGTGGACAGGCTTTGAGGAGTCAGGAGTTGAATTACTCACTGCAGAATTCCCAGCCTCTGACCTGCTCTTGTAGTCACAGTATTCTTACCACTCTCTGGGTAAAGAAGTTTCTCCTGTATTCTCTATTAGATTTTTAAGGACTATCTTATAATTATGGCCCCTCGTCTCAGTCTTCCCTCACAAGTTGAAATATCTTCTTTAATTTACCCTATCAAACCCTTTCATAATTTTAAAGACCTCTATCAGGTCATCCTTCTCTTTTCTAGAGAAAAGAATCCCAACCTGTTCAGTCTTTCTTGATAGTTATCACCTCTCAATTTTGGTATAATCTTTGTAAATCTAGGGAGGATTAGAAAGCTCAGTTCTAAGAACACTGTCCTGCTCACCATTAACTTCGATCAGATTTGCGTTCTTCTGATTCAAGATTACATAAAGTTCCCGCTGGTCAGATTTTTTGCCAACAACCCAATAGTCTGTCATCGCCTTCACAATGATCTCTTCATCCTCGTCAGCTCTGTGTAAATTATAATGTGCAAGTTAAGCACAAATAAATAAAGCCCACCATGAATAACTGCTCACCTTTGAAAAGTGTTACTTTAAGAAAATCAACGGAGTACCTTGAGAAATCACTGTTAATGTCCCCCAGGATTTTCATTAGGTCAGGATGGACCGATGTCAGGGACATGCTGGCTGTTTTACGCATGTGGATGGTTGTTTTCTCAGCCAGGTTCATGTGATTGAAATAAATAAATTTGAAGTGGGGTTCCTTTTCAGGTCTGCAAAATAAGGAAATGTATCAGAGTTTTATTGATGCCATTTTTCCCTACTTAATTTAAGTATAACCCTCCTCCCCCTCACAATTATTTAGAGAGTAATTCCAAAAATATTCTTTTAATAAGGAAGTTGATGAATGTTAAATGTTATTTTTTCATATATAAGACAGTGAAGAACCTGGGAGACAAACTTCAGAAATGCTCCATAGAGCCACCTAATGACCAGATGCTGCAACTGCTTTGTGACAACCGATATAGTAAAATTGAATGGGAAATGTTGACAGAGAAGTTTAAAACGGTGACAGAAAAGTGTCATCACAAACTGTGATAATAGGAAGTCCGCATGTTATACCCAAGCTTTGTAATACATTGATGGAATTTCTTGCCACTATCAATTTCCTCATTCCCTGCTGGTCAAGTCTACGCTCTCGATTTCTTAATTTGTAATTTTTTCATAATTTTCTTAAATCATATTATGCAAACCCTGTTCCCCTTTCAGTACTGACGATGGTGATCTGCTCTGTTCGGGAAAAGTTGAAGGCTGTCACTGTTCTGCCCATCCTACTTACAGCCCATAGAGTGCTAATACTGGAGAGTGAATGAAAAAGTGATAGAGGCCAATGGAAATAAATGAGATGCAACACATCATGTGCAGAATGTCCTGTGTTACATATGGGACATCCCTCACAGTGCCCTATGTTGTAGGGTGAAGAGAAAACATGTTGAGGAGAGAACCCCACTGAGGTGGGGTTGGAAGAGAAGAGAGACCCTGTTGACAGGCAGCAAGGGAAAGAAGTAGACAATTTCTGCTGTTTGTGGGTGGGACATGGTTCACCACCAGCACAGCTCAAAGGTTGGAGGATGGTGGAGTGATAACTGCTGTCTGACTTAGCTGGACATAGTGATAAAACAATGCCTCCTCCAAGTCACTGTGGGTAACACCATAGTTCTATAATAGTATTGCAAAAGGATACAGTATCAAGTTTATTTTGGGTCTTTTTCGGGTTGGCAAGATGTGACGAGTGGAGTGCCACAGTGAGCAGTGCTGGGGCCTCAACTATTTACAATCATTGGAAGAAGGGACTGAATGTATGGTTGCTAAATTTGCTGATGACACAAAGACAGGTAGGAAAGTAAGTTGTGAGGAGGGCATAACAAGTTTGCAAAGAGATATAAATAGATTAAATGAGTGGGCAAAAATTTGGCAGATGGAGTATAATGAGGGAAAGTGTGAACTTGTCCATTTTGGCAGGAAGAATAGAAAAGCAGCCTGTTATTTAAATGGAGAGAGATTGCAGAACTCTGAGGTACAGAAGGATCTGGATGTCCTGGTACATGAATCAGGAAAAGTTAACGTGCAGGTACAGCAAGTGATTAGGAAGGCAAATGGAACCTTGTTGTTTATTGCAAGGGAATGGAATATAAAAGTAAGGATGTTTTGCTACAATAAAAACAGAAAAAGCTGGAAAAACTCAGCAGGTCTGGCAGCATCTGTGGAGAGAAAAATAGAGTTAACGTTTTGAGTCCATATGACTCTTCGTCAGAGGCAAAGAAGTAGAAATGTGATGGACTTTAAGAGGGGATGGAGCAGGTGGAGCAAGATAGGAGGTCAGGGATAGGTGGGAGCTAAGGAGAAATTTGACATATATGTCATGAACACAGGCCAAAGGGAATGTTAATGGTAGCATTAAAGAATAAAGAAAGTGCTGATAGTGACAAAAATAAAGATAAGATAGCAGAATGTGTTAATAACAGAACAAGGGCCAGCACGCTGTAAAAGCAAAACATAAGAACAAATGGCAGATGTGGGGGGACGAAGGGGGGGGTTAGAGAAAAATAATAAAGAAAATGTATATACATGTAAATAATGTAGATTAAAAAAATCTCTTCCATTTAAATCAATTTTTAATACAATTTTAAAATTATTTTTACCCCAAACCCCTCCCCCACCAACACAGGGCCATCTGTCATGTGTTCTTATGGCTTTACTTTCACAGAGTGCTGACCCTTGTTCTGTGATTAATACATTCTATCTTACCTTTATGCCACTATCAGCACCTTCTTTAGTCTTTAACGCTACCATTAACACTCCCTTTGACCTGTGTTCCAAGACATCTTTGTCAAAATTCTCCTTAACTGCCACCTACCTCTGACCTTCTATTTTTCTCCACCTGCTCCAACCCCTCTTAAACAGTATAAACTCCATCACATTTCTACTTCTCCTTACTGCTGAATGGACTTGGAACGTTAAATCTGTTTCTCTCTCCACAGATGCTGCCAAACCTGCTGAGTTTTTCCAGCATTTTCTGTTTTTATTTCACATTTCCAGCATCCACAGTACTTTGCTTTTATTTTGATGTTTTGCTACAGTTGTACAGGGTGTTGGTGAGGCCACATCTAGAGTACTGTGTCGTTTTGGCCTCTTTAAGGATATAAATGCAATAGTTCAGAGAAGATTCACTCAACTGATACCTTGGATGGGGATGGTGGGGGGATATTTTAAGAGGAAAGGTTGGACAGGCTGGGCCTGTATCCATTGGAATTTAGAAGAATGAGAGGGGATCTTATTAAAACAAAAGATACTAAGGGGACTTGACAGGGTGGATACTGAAAGGATGTTTCCCCTTTTGGAAGAGACTCAAGCTTGGGGACACAACTTAAAAATTAGGAATCTTCTATTTAAGACCATAAGACATAGGAGCAGAAATTAGGTCATTCGGCCCATCGAGTCTGCTCTGCCATTTAATCATGGCTGATAAATTTCTCAACCCCATTCTCCCACCTTCTCCCCGTAATCTTTGATCCCCTTACCAATCAAGAACCTATCTATCTTGGTCTTAAATACACTCAATGACCTGGCCTCCACAGCCTTCTGTGGCAATGAATGCCATAGATTCACCACTCTCTGGCTAAAGAAGTTTCTCCTCATCTCTGTTCTAAAAGGTCATCCCTTTACTCTGAGGCTGTGCCCTCAGGTCCTAGTCTCTCCTACTAATGGAAACATCTTCCCCACATCCACTCTATCCAGGACTTTCAGTATTCTGTAAGTTTCGATCAGATCCCCCCTCATCCTTCTAAACTCCATCGAGTATAGACCCAGAGTCCTCAAACGTTCCTCATATGTTAAGCCTTTCATTCCTGGAATCATTCTTGTGAACCTCCTCTGGACCCTGTCCAGGGCCAGCACATCCTTCCTGAGATACGGGGCCCAAAATTGCTCACAATATTCTAAATGTGGTCTGACCAGAGCCTTATAAAGCCTCAGCAGCACATCCCTGCTTTTATATTCTCGTCCTCTCGGAATAAATGCCAACATTGCATTTGCCTTCCTAACTACCAACTCAACCTGCAAGTTAACCTTAAGAGAATCCTGGACTAGGGCTCCCAAGTCCCTTTGCACTCCAGATTTCTGAATTCTCTCCCCATTTAGAAAATAGTCTATGCCTCTATACTTCCTACCAAAGTGCATGATCTCACTCTTCCCCACGTTGTATTCCATCTGCCACTTCTTTGCCCATTCTCCTAACCTGTCCAAATCCTTCTGCAGCCTCCCCGCCTCCTCAATACTACCTGTCCCTCCACCTATCTTTGTATCATCTGCAAACTTAGCCAGGATGCCCTCAGTTTCTTCATCGAGATCATTAATGTATAATTAGTAATTAATAGCACATTTAAGATGGAGATGAGAAGAATTTTTTTCTCTCAGAGGTCTCTGAAACTCTCTTAATATTTTTAGAGAAGAGATAGATTGACTCCCTTGTTAGTCAAGAATCTAAGGTTAATGGCGGGGGGGGGGTAGGTGGAATGTGGAGTTGAGGCCACAATCAGATTAGCCATGATCCTATTGAACAGCAGAGCAGGCTTGAGGGGGCCGAATGGCTACTCCTGCTGCTAATTTGTACGCTCATATGTAACTTAGCAAAGGACCAACAAGCCATACCAATGCATTAAAGGTAACTACATAAAATAAGCTCTCTACCAATTGTAGGGCACTTAAAATTGTGTGTTACATAAAAGTATTAGACTCAGCAGCTATAACTTGATGCAATCATCAAAATGCCTAGCATCCATTTCATACTCATTTACAATGCAGTTAAAAATTAATTAACAAGATGGCTGATCCTGGATATTGAGTAACAAGAGGCATATCCTATTAAATTATTTCTTTTGGTGATCACGAACAACTGCTCGCAGACTGAGCCATAAGGTCCTTGTTCAGTGATATGCTGCTAGTTTGTGCCATCAATTCTTTCTCACACTAATGCAAGTACTTTATTGTATTGAGCATCATCAGAAGACATGAGCAGCATTAAAGTTTTAGGTGCAGTTAATCAGTAGGAAGGGTCCGTGGTTCCCTAACATAACCTCTCAAAAGTCTGATAAAACAACAGGATTTAACGATTCAGGAGGAAAGACTGCACGAAAGGTCTAAAATCGAAACATCGCACAGTGAGCCTTAAAGCTGTAGAGCCCAATTAATTAATCTACAGCCTAACGAGTACATTTAGGGCAATTTAAAATCAAGTTTTGAAGATGCAATTTAAAAATAAAAATTGATTTCCCTGATAGCTAACTGGATGAATGCACTGTGAGCAAACTGTGTGAAAACAGCTGATCTCAGCCAGAGTAACAGCGTCACAATTATATAGAATTACAGATTACAACAGGGAAATGAGCCATTCCGACAATGCAATTCACCCTCAGCGTGAGCAGTAGCTCTAATCTTATGGAGAAGGAAATGGAGGATTATACGGATAGAGTTAGACGAGGAAGATTAGGAGTGCCTCAAGTGCAGCACTCCGAATGAGCTGAATGGCCTATTTCTGTGCTGTAAAGTCTATGCAAATCTATGTAATTCTATATACAACTCTCGCAAGACCACAGTTGGAGCACCGCGTGTAATTTACACAATGGGAGGGATATTGAGGCAATAGAGACGGTATAGCGCAGAGTCACCAAGATGCCGCCTGATGTGACGAAATGTAAACATGAACAACCGAGGGGACTAAGGGATGCTTTGATAGAGATGCTTAAAATTATGACAGGATGGAGCAAGGTTTTAAAAAAAAAGAAAAACTTGTATTTATAAAGTGCCTTTCATGACCTCAGGGCATTTCAAAGTGCTTTACAGCCAATGAAGTACGTTTTTAAGCATAGTCATTGTTACAACATGAAAACCAATATTTCAAAACAGGCTGTTCCCCATAGTGAGGGGTTTAGAAGATGGGGACATTGGTACAAGTTTAAATGTAAGAGATTTAGGTCAGAGAGAAAGAGAAAGTTCTAATACAGAGGGCTGTAAGGATGTGGAATACTTTAATGGAATAAGTGACCGAAGCTGAGATCAGATCAACATTTAAAAATAGATTTATGGAGATTATTGAAGGAAAAAATTAAATAAAGGAATATGGCAGCAAGACAGGCACAGGAAAAAAGAACTTGTATTTATACAGCACCTTTCATGACCTTGGAACATCCCAAAGCACCTGCCAGCCAATGAAGTACTTTTGAAGTGTAGGCAGTAATGTAATGTAGGAAACATGGCAGCCATTTTGTGCATAGCAAGCTCCCACAAACGTCAGTGTGTTAATGAAAAAAATAATCTGTTGTAGTGATGTTGGTTAAGGGATAAATATTGGCTAGGATGTGAGGGAGAACACACCTGCTCTTATTCAACATAGTGCCGTGGGATCTTCTATGCCCACATGAGAAGGCAGATGGGAGCTCAGTTTAGCATGATATCTGTAAAATGGCACCTGACAGTGCAGCACTTCTCAGTACTGCACCAGAGTGTAAGGCTAGATTATATGATCAAGTCTACGCAACAGGGTTTAAACCCACAACCTTCTGACTCAGAGGTGAGGGTGCTACCCACTGAGCCACTTAGAATGGCCTTTAACATGTGGACCTGATCAGTGTGCACCAGCCAATACTCCATCACATCCGAGCCTGACCATAGCTTCGCACACAACAGTGTGGTCACTACATATCAATCTAGAGCAGAAATGCTGGCTCATTTTTCTCCTCTTTCAATCCAATTATACTGCAGCAGGATTAAAATTCCCCCACCTCAGCAAAATGTTTAAGTATGTTCATTATAAATTACATAGAATGTACTGCACAGAAACGGGCCTTACAGCCCAACTGGTCAGTGCTGCCATTTAATCCACATGGGACTCTGCCTATCCTTCATCATTTCACCCCACAGTTTAACCTTCTATTCCTTTCTCGTTCATATGTTAATCCAGATTCCCCTTAAATGCATCTATGCTAATTGCCTCAACCACTTCTTGTGATAGTGAGTTCTATATTCTCACCTCTCGCTGGGTAACAGAGTTTCTCCTGAATTCCATACTGGATTTATTAGCAATATATTTTATTTATGACCCTAATTCTGTTCTCATCTACAAGTAGAAACATAGAATCATAGAACAGTTATAGCACAGGAGGTAGCCTTTTGGCCCACTGAGTCTATGCTGGCACCCTGTGAGGCCAACTTACCTAGTTCCACTTCCTAGACTTTTCCCTGTAACCCTGCAATTTCTCTCTCTTCGGGTAATTATTCAATTCTCTTTTGAGTGCCTTGATTGAATCTGCTTCCACTGCCCTCTCAGGTAGTGCATTAGATCCTAACCACTCACTGTGTAAAGAGGCTTCCCCTTATGTTGCCATTGTTTGTTTTTCCCATCACCTTAGATCAGTGCCTTTGGTCCTTTCATGAGTGGGAACACATTCTCCCTATCTACTCATAATTTTGAACGTGTCTATCAAATCTCCTCTCAACCTTCTCTTCTCCAAGATGACCAGCTCCAGCTTCTTCAATCTATCAATGTAACTGAGGTTCCTCATCCGTGGAATTATTCGTGTGAATCTTTTCTGCACTCTCTCTAATGCCTTGACATCCTTCCCAATAATTAATTAATAATAATAATTCATAATATTAAAGACTTCTATCACGTCCCCTTCAGATCTGCTCAGACCCTCTGTCCTTGGTCACTATCTTTTTTGAATGCATTTACCGAACTAGCTTTTACCAATCTCAATGTTCATTTAGTCAATCAGCAAATCATTTGATTTCTCTCCCCCGACCTGTTCTGGTGAAAGGCCACAAGAGCTGAAATGTTAACTCTGTTTTTCTCTCCACAGATGCTGCCAGACCTGCTGAGTATTTCCAGCATTTTCTGTTTTCACTCCTGTCCCCACCCTTGCTTCAATTACATCTCCTTCACTGTGTAATTACATTTGCCATTCTTAGTAGTAATGCTAAAAACATTTCTAAACATTATGTTCTATCCCCACCCCCATTCATTGGTCCCATAGATGCTCATTTTCTGCAGATCTCTGAATGACGTCCCTTTTGGTTGAAGTATTCTAGTTCCTCATAAGTGCACACATTCCTTTTCACCTCACAGTGCTCTGCTTTACCACCAGATGTCTGTTTATACTCACGCTGCCAGCCTCTTGTTTGTATTGAACTGTTCACAGATGTCTGAAGCTAGAAGTGTGAGCTGAGGTCCCACAAGGTTGTCCAGCTTCTGGCAAAATTCTCGAGTCAGCTCCACTGAGGCTAAGGAGAAACATAAACCATTAATATTAACATCACCATTACAATAGCAGAAGAGTGAGAAACCATCTAACAAAATGGGGGTTGCACAAGAGGCCAGAATTGGAGGAACGCAGATATCTCGGAGGAGATTACAGAGATAGGGAGGGGAGTGAGGTCATGGAGGGATTTGAACACAAGGATAAAAATTTTTAAATTTGAAACATTGTTGGACTCAGAGCCAGAATAGATCAGCAAGCAACAGGAGTGATGGGAGAGTAAGATGTCAAATGAGTCTTTAAAGTATTTTCTCAACAAATTCCATTGATTGCCTCACATTAGTCTGTCACTACAACCTAGATAAATGAACATGGATGAATGTTACACTTGAATTTTTAGAGTTGGATTTAAAAGAGAGTGACCAACGTATTAAATGGAAACCTGGCTAGGATAGAGGCAGAAATCCTGGAAACGTTTAAAAAATAAATGAAATGCTGCAATGGGTGAAGAGTTGTGTCTAACTGGATGAATGAATCAAGCTGGTGTTCCACATCCAAATTTACCTTGCAATCTTTAATGGGATAGACTATGAATATTGGAAATTAAAACAGGTTTCAAACAATGAAATAAAGCAACTCACCATTAATCAGAAAACAAACCACTGCACTCATAGCCTGGAAACATAAACAGAGCATGTAAGCATCTAAAAGCTGAAACATAAAACATTATAAATATTACACAGCTGTGATTATAACATATAAATAATCCTCAAATCAGTGGTAATTAACCTAAACCTAAACACAGACTATAATACAATATGTGCTTTGATATGCTGAATGCAATAACTCCCATTATCATAGCCAAGTTAGAATCAATTATTCTATTCTTTAAGAACTAAACCTCTGTTTGTGATGAGCTTTACAATGCACAATTTAATTCATGCACAGATTCAGGAAAAGTTGACAGGTATACTGTAGGATTTACAAGAAAACTCTAGGATATACAGTGAGTTATGCAGAGAAGAATCTAGAATCACAGTGGGAGATGGAGTGAAGACTAACAGGTGCACTTTGGGAAAAGCAGTGAAAACTCTGATGGATACACTATGGATATGAAGTGAAGAATCTGACACTTATGGATGGAGGGATATGGATTGAGACTCTGAGATACACTGTGGGATATGCAGTGAGAAATCTGATACACTGTGGGACGTAGAGTGAAGAATTTGATAGATAAACTGTGGGATCTGAAGGAGATCATGGTCATGCTTATCACTGGTTTTCCCAACATTACCCATTATCCCATTTATACAGCAAATTATATAACAACCTTAGTTTGTGTTCAAATATTGACTTTAAACGATTTGATGCCTCCAACTGTTGACCTTTGTGGGAGTGCCAAAACACATCAACTGAAGTGGTTTTAATTAATTATACAGTGACACACAAACAATAGAGCAAAACTCATGATCGGAAACGTAGCTATGAAGACCTCCAGAACCCATTCGGAGTCTCAAATAAACTGCATATTCATCGTGCAACAGACCATCAAATGCTTCACTGCATCTGGGCATTGCAGAAATAGATTTGAGGAGTTAAACATAATGATGAACAAAAATATTCACATGAAAGAAGAGTGAAATTTACTTAACCATCTTGAGGACAGTTGGTCATGCAGGCATTGTTTTGAGGTGCATATGGCAATGAGCCAACTTCTGAACTAATGTTTTCAATGTGCCAAATGAGCAGTGATCAAAATTCTTTACAAATTCAACGTGTTATAAAACAAGAGGAAAATATCAAACTCATGACCACAGCCAACATTCCTCTCAAAGTATTTGATGTAATTTATGAACAATGCAAAGGTCTTGCATTTCTATAGCATCTTTCACAACCTCAGGATGTCCCAAAGCCCTTTACAGCCAATGAAGTATTTTTTGAAGTGTAGTCACTGCTGTAATGTAGAAATTGCAGCAGCCAATTTGCATGCAGTAAACTGCCACAAACAGCACAGAGATAATGACCAAAGAATCTGTATTCAGCGACCTAAACCTTCACTTTGGAGGTCAGGCATAAAAACCAGTGACTGTTCAATGACGGTAGACAGTGCCACCAGTCTCTGATCAACCTTGAGTCTTGGATGAAGGTTAAGCAATATGGGTAATCCCAATGGCTTCGGGTGGCGATCTCCATGGGGAAGGAAGCATGATCCTTAATGGAGAATGAGCTAATCCTCGAATTGGCCAACTGCCTCAGCAACCTAAAGGGAATGATGCAGTCCCAGTACAGAACAAATCAATGATAGAGACACTATGGAGCATCCTAATCCCAACCCCAGGGTTTATATCATTGCATTAAAGCGGTGAGCAGAAAAATCTTGGGGCTACAATGAAAGTCAACCCAATAATGGTGATGGTGATAGCCTACCAGCAACTCTGGTCTCTTATAGGAAAGATCTTGGATGTAGATCATAACCTCCACTGAACTGTCCTATTCACTTGTTATAGGCCAGGTTAAGATTCCTGTCTGAGGCCACATGTCTCCAGGTTTCATTTGTACATCTAGAATTTTCTTGGTCTCTTTATCTAGGACAATCTAATGAGCTGGATCAAGCCAAAACAGATCAGTTACCATTGTGCTCAAACAACTGCATCACCAAAGAACTTTTCCCAGTTCTCTGAGCAATACAGCTATCAATTAGCATTAATCAAACAGGCGCAGTGACACAGGCTGGCAACAAGTTGGTAGCATTTTCGTGTTTTGGCCATGTCACAAACTATTGACGGTAGGGCTCAATTACACAACTTTCTATTTACCTGCAAACCCAGGGTTGTTTTAAGTCCCTTGTTAATTATTTAGGACTTGCCATATTACACAAGAACAAAACTAATGTGACTGCAGATGCTGGACTTTAATAGCAGCCAAAGCTCAATGGGTAACACTCTGTCCTCTGGAGTCAGAAGGTTGACATATGCACTTCAGCATCGAGGGGGTGCTGCACTGTTAGAGATGCTGTCTTTCGGTTGAGATGTTAAACTCAAATTCCATCTGTGTCATCCCCTTGAGGATGTAAAAGATTCCCAAGGTGCTATTCAAAGAAGAGCTGGACAGTGCAAGGGCCAATATTTATCCCTTAATCTGTTTCAGTGATGTAAATTATCTGATCATTAGCACTGACCTAGCTGACATTGGGAAAGAGCTGACACTGATGTGTGCCACATTTTAAAAAATATTTTATTTATTCGTTCATGATGCGGGTGTCACTGTTTAGGCTAGCAGTTATTGCCCATCCCTAATTGCCTTTGTTCAGTGGGCATTTAAAAGTCAACTGTGAGTCTGGAGTCACACAAAGGCCAGACCAGGTAAAGACGGCAGATTTCCTTCCCTAAAGGACATTAGTGAACCAGGTGGGTTTTTATGACAATCGGCAATGGTTTCATGGTCACCATCAGACTTTTAATTCCAGATTTTTATTGAATTCAAATTTCACCATCTGTCATGGTGGGATTCGAACCCCAGTCCCCAGAGCATTACCCTGGGTCTCTGGATTACTAGTCTAGTGACAACACCACAATGCCACCCCAAATTACAAGAACGACTACACTTCAAAAAGTGCTTCACTAGTTGGACAACACTTTGGGATGATCTGTTTTGTTGATATGCATTTAGAAAGAGAAAGGTTTCCTCCTTTATGCTTGTTTACTAATCTTCTTTTATTCAAATATTGTTTGTGGTGTGAGAACGTCTCCTGCTATATATCTGTATGAAGCTTGTGTATGTTATGTTGAAAACAGATTTCACCTTGTAGACAATCAAGTGCAATTCTTCATAGGCACTGTCAGTATTCACAAAGATCTTGGGAAACCGAACTGCAAGTTCGGGATTGTTGATGTCGTACGGGCCAGTGAGAAACCTGAGGAAAAACAAAATATCCGGGGGATTAGAATCCTTTTACGAGAATTACATCTGTGACAGAGTGACTGCTGCCCCAACACATCTGCCTTCTGCTAACAGTGTGGCAAGTCTGCATTTCCAACAGTGGAATTTGCCTGGCCATGCGGGAATATCAGCTCATAGGTCAGCTTTATGCCAAAATAAATTCAGTGGCAGGCACGAATAAACCCAACACTTTATTCTTTTTGGATTACGTGTTGAGAATAAAATACTAAGGATGCTGGAAATGAGAAATAAAAACAGAAAATGCTGGGAAACACTCAGCAGGTCTAAAGAAAGGTCACCAATCTGAAATGTTAATTCTGTTTCACTCTCTCTCTTGCCAGATCCTGTATTATTTTTATGTTTTACTTTTAATTAAAAGGATTGCGCTGAATGTGGAGTGCTGAGCCCAGATTTACCTAACAGTCAGGAGAGCTGGTACAAGCAAAGTGTTCGATCTCAATGACATCCAGGCCCAGCTTCCTGCAGCTTTACAAATCAATGACTTCTCAAATGAAACTGCCCCTATGAATAATAGCCTCAGGTCCCAGAATATGTGCCTTTTTCAAAGACCAAATCTCCATTCTAAGTGGAATACCAGGACACTGGCACCAACCGAGCTGCACAAATAAAGGAGCCTTTAGGCGATTGGTCTCAAGATCGATTCTCCATACCAATCATGCAGCACACTCCAAGAATGCTCGTATATTTGTGAGATAGCTCAAACTGTGGCTTCAGAGTCCATTGTAGCTGTCTGTACTGACCCTCAGTAATGTAACCAACTGAAGTTGGGAATGGATCCCATTTTTATTCCCAGGATGTGGGTGCCACTGGCTGGACCAGCATTTATTTCCCATCCCCAAGTGCCCTTGAGAGGGGGGGGCGGTGAGCTGCCTTCTCTGAACCGCTGCAGTCCATGTGGTATAGGTACACACACAGTGCTTTTAGGGAGGGAGTTCCAGGATTTTGATCCAGCAACAATGAAGGAATGGCGATATATTTCCAAGTTAGGATGGGGTGTGGCTTGGAGCAGATTTTGCAGGTGGTGGTGTTGCCACGCATCCTCTGCTCTAGTCCATCTAGATGGGAGCGGCCGTGGGATTGGGAAGGTGCTGCTTAAGGAGCCTGCCCCTCCATTCACTACAACCAGAGTCTGAGCTTATTTTGTTTGTGCGGAGCAGGTTTGTGAAAACCTGTACTGCCTGGCCCTCCACCCCCACCCCCTGCCCTCACACAAGATAGAGAGATCAATGTGCCAAGTTTTACACAAACAACAACCTCTAGTTTTCACAGGAGCATTCTGTGCCAATGCAATTAACTGCTCACCAGATTAGTTTGGACTTGTGATGCATTTCCGAATGGCTGACAGAGGGTGCAGTTCGCCACTGGAACCAAAGAGTGGGGTTTCAGAAGTAATAGAAAGCCAAGTGCATTTACTCAGAAATGATGTCAATGCTTAATTAATGTTCACTCCTTTGGTCATTTAGTTCTAAACATCACGCATACCCACCTCTGCCTAATAGGGCCAGGCTGCCAAACCCCACACTGTTACAAATCCTATTCCACTATGTCCATTCATTGTATGCAGTTACACCCACACATTGCTGTGGTCCAGCCTTGAACGAATGGTGCAAGTTTGTCCACATTGCGAGTTTCCATTCATTTTTCCATTCCCTCTCACTCACCTACTGCAAAAAAAAAAATCACCCCACCTTCACATAGCAGCACTCAGGCTCAGCGTTTACCTTACTTTTGAAATTCCCTCCCTCCTCCTTAATCTTTGCAAGGCAGGAGATTCTAGATCTGAGACATTTCCAGAGGAGCTTTGGCTCCGAGGCTATTCCACCATCATGGGAACTTGGATAATCTGCAAAACTCCCAGCTATTAGACACACCAGCTCATACTGGGAAGCAACCTACATACTCTGCACCCAAATACTAAGGCTCAAAATCAGGTCTAACAACAAGGAATGCTTTTTGTTTGTTGATGGGATATGGATGTTGCTGGCTGGACCAGCATTTATTACGCAACCCTAAATGCCCTTGAGAAAATGGTGCTGAGCTGCCTTCTTGAACTACTGCAGTCCATGTGATGTAGGTGCATCCACAATGCTGTTAGGGAGGGAATTCTAGGATTCTGACCTCGTGGCAGCCAAGGAACGGCTTGGATGGTGTCAAGCTTCTAGTGTTGCTGGAGCTGGACTCAGCCAGGCCAATGGAGAGTATGTCATCACACTCCTGACTTGTGCCTTGTAGATGGTGGACAGGCTTTGGGGAGTCTCAGCGCAGGATTCCCAGCATCTGACCTTCTCTTGTAGCCACCATATTTATATCGCTGGTCGAGTTAGTTTCTGATCAATGGTGATCCCAGGATGTTGATGGTGGGGGATTCAGCGATGGTAACACCATTGAATGTCAAGGGGAAGTGGCTAGATTCTTTCCTGTTATTGGAGATGGTCACTGATTGGCACTTGTGTGAAAAGAAAGACATGCATTTATATGGCACCTTTCACAACCACCAGATGGCCCAAAGAGCTTTAAAGCCAATTTGTATATAGCAAACTCCCACAAACAACAATGTGACAATGGCCAGATAATTTGTTTTTGTAATGTTGATGGAGGGATAAATTTTGAAGGACACCGAGGAGATCTCCCCTGCTCTTTTTTAAAATAGTGCCATGGGATCTTTTACATTCACCTGAATGACAATACATTCGACTCGCTCGATAGTGCATTGGAGCGTCAGCCTTGATTTTCGTGCTCAAGTCCTGGGGTGGGACTTGAACACAAGCTTCTGGCTCAGATGAGAGTGCACCCAACAGAGCCATGGCTGATGCACAGAACTTGGATGAAGACCTCGATGGGGCAGCATATAGGGGATTGCTGAGAGTATTGGCTAGACTGCCAGACAGCCTCCTCCCATGCAGGAGTCCAGTTCCAAATTGACAGATGGAATGGCACGGACCCTCCCTTCTCCACGCCTCTACTCTGCCTCCCTGCAGAACCAGAAACTCGGCCACTGCTGTCCCCATGCCTGATGTAGCCCTTGCGTGGAGTGGTCCCTGTCAGGATGCAGCAACACGTTCTGGCAAATCTAGCAGCTCACCACAACACTTCCAAAAAACACTCCAGAGTACTACCAAACACTTTGCAACAGCAGAGGCTAGCGCAAATGTTAATTAACAGAGAAACTTGTCAAGGGATGAAAACTAGCCCAGGCTGACCAGGCACAAGCTCTTCCATTTGAAGCATTTCCCCAGTGTTCTAACGACCCCCAGGGGCCACTATCCCTTTAGATCGGACCTGCCTCAATGGCAGGAGAGGAACGTACGAGGCTGGCAATGCACAACCTATCGGCAGGGAGACTCCAGTGGCCAGCATGGCGAGGCTGGCTGTTGAAGTTCAGCTCCCAGGTTGAGGGGAAGTGGTGAAGGTGGTCATTTGGGTGCCAATAGTACATACTCTGAGCTCTGACGGTTTACCAATCCATATCTCACCAGGACCAGCGCGCATTTCAATCTCAAACCCCAGCTGTCTCCGTTCAGGTCAGGTGGTAAAACCTGCTAGCTTAGCAACAGCAGACTGCTCCAATGCTCTCCCAGCCGGCCTCCCGCCTGCCAATCCCCAAGGAGCTTTGTGGGAGCATTAATCAGACAAAATGACATCGAACCACTTAAGGGAGGACCTAAGCTCAGTCAAGAGGTAAGTTTTAAGGAGCATCTTAAAGGGAGAAAGTGAGGTAGAGAGACAAAGAGGTTTGGGGTGGGAATTCCAGAGCTTGGGCTTAGGCTTCTGAAGGCATGGCCACCATTGGTGGCACAATAAAAACTGGGGACATGCAAGAGGCTAGAATTGAAGGAACACAGAGATCTCAGAAGGTTGCAGAGGCTGGATGAGGTTGCTTAGACAGGGAGAGGTGAGGCCATGAGGTATTTGAAAACTAAACGGGTGCTGGTGATAAGTGAGGATGGTTTAAGTAGTGGGGCCGGAAGGTGCCCGCTAAAGTGTTGTTTGATTAGGGACGTTTTGAGTGCAAGATTACAGGGGAAGTACCACAAGTTATACACCAGGCTCCTGATATAATGAATCATCAATAATTGTCATAGAAGGTTATACCTGCCATAATGGTTGAGACTCACAGTTATTCCACCTCGTCCTGGGGATTCACGACCAATTAGCTAAAGGCAAAGGAGAAAACAAGTTCATTACCATTTGAGTTATTAACAGAAAACATCTCCATTAACATAATTTATTTGCAAGTAAGTAAATTATATACATTGCGACCAATAACTGCTTGACTGTAGGGGTTCAGATTAATAAATTGCCCTTTCACCTCTGGGTTCAGAGATCAATCTCAGACTGAATGACACATCACAGAAGGAGGCTATTTGGCCGATCGTGTCTGGGCCAGCTCTTTGAAAGAGTTATCCAATTTGTCCCACTCCCTCTGGCTCTTTTCCCATAATCCTGCAAAGTTCTCCCCTTCCAAATATTTATCCAATTCCCTTTTGAAAGTCACTATTGAATCTGCTTCCACTGTCCTTTCAGGCAGCAATTTCCAGATCACAATAAAGTGTTGTATTAAACAAATTCTCATCGTATCTCTGGTTCTTTTGCTGATTACCTTCAACATGTGACATTTGGTTACCAATCTACCTGCCAGCAGAAACAGTTTCTCAGTTACTCTATTAGGGCCTTGATAGAATCAAAGTCTCTTTAACAGCCAAAGGTGCTGCATGTTAGAAACTCGAGCGATCTTAATCCAGGACCTTGTGGCTGGGGCTAGGGAGGGTGGTGGGTAGTAGGGATTACAGTACCAGACTGCTCTGACTGGACCTGATTACCCCCCAAGACCCCTCTCCACAGAGGTATCAGGACAACTGGTGCAGGGAATCCAATGTTGGGGGTGAGGCGCCTCAATGAGCCAGAGCAGATAACTGTGTCTAATTGTGGTATTCGGAGCCCTCAATAACTTCTTAAAAGAAAGCACAGCAATCCACTTCCCATCGCAATAAGCACAAAAATTCATGGGTTTTTTAAAAAAAAACACAAAAGCTTCTTGTTAATAAAAGATATAAAAGGGTGCTGCATCTCACAGGAACAGGTGGGCATTCAGCTCCGCAAACTTGCTCTGCCATAAAATTAGATTATGGCTGATCTGTAGCTTAACTCCATCTCCCAGCCCATTCCAAAACCCTTGCCCAACAAAAATCAATTTATCTAGTGAGATTCTTAACTGATCTCCTCAGCAGAGAGAGTGTCCAGAATTCCACTACCCTTTGTGTGAAGAGCTACTTCCTGGCATCACCCCTGAACGGCCTGGCTCTAATTTTAACGTTAAACTTTAATGTCGTACTTCTTGAGCGTAGGGACAGATTAAAGACATTTTGCGAATACCTCAGGCTCCAGTTGCCTTGGGAACAGTGATGTTGTGAGATACTTGTACAGGATTCGCATATCGTCCTGCTCCAACCCACTCCTGAAATAAAACACAAACTTGCATTTATATAGCACCTTTCCCAACGTGCTTTACAGGCAGTGAATGACCAAAGTGTAGTCATTGTTGTATTATGGGAAATGCAGCAGCCAAGTTGCGTGCAGCAAGCTCCCACAAACAGCAATCTGTTAATGACTGGATAATCGGTTTTAGTGATATGGATTGAGGCATAAATATTGGCCAAGACACTGAGGATAACTCCCCTGTTCTTCAAAAAGTGTTATGAGATCTTTTATGTCCATCTGATGGGGCGGACAGGGCCTCAGTTTAATGCCTCATTGAAAAGATGGCACCTCCGACACTGCAGCACTTCCTCAGTACTGCAGTGAAAGGGGCCCATCATGCAGCTCTGCACAACACAGCAGCAATGAACACTGCTCCGTTTCAGACTGCTCTTCAGCTGCCCAGTTCCCCCAACCGGAGTTTCCTGGCAGATAATGAAGGAAATAGTGCCAAATTCCATACGACCAACAACCCTGTTCCCCTGGGTCTTAGTGTCCGCCTCTAACCTGTGCCTAGACCTGTGGATCCAGAAATGCCCCCCTGAGGAAATCATGACCTCACAGCATAACATGTATGTCACTGTTGCGTATCCATTTTTCTTTCTGATGTCTCTAATTAAGAATGTCAACTATGAGTATTGCTGATAAAAGACTCATGTTGCCAAAGCTTCTCATCTTGCACCCACCAGGACAATTTGCAAGAATACCTAATTGTAAAGGGAACAATTTATAATTTAATATTTATAATTTAAACAAAGACCAGCAGTTAACTGTCAGTTATCAGTTAACTGGCACATTCTCCAGAGTCTACTTGTCAACCAAACTGCACTCTCTCCTCATGCAGTATAAATTGTTGTTCCCTTTATAATTTGGTATTCTTGCAAATTGTCCTGATTGAGTGCAAGGCAAAAATCTTCAACATCTGCCTTTTTTCAGCAATACTCATTCTGTACTACCAGATGACTAGGCACTGGGCAATGTGGCATGGACATTCTGCACATGTTCTGTCAAAAATGCATAAAATCTCACCGAAACATTTACAATTCTTAACAAATTGGATAGAATACATGTTGAGAGGATGTTTCCCCTGGCTGTAGAGTCCAGACCTAGGACTCTCAGTATCAGAATAAGGGGTCAGCCATTTAGGACTGAAATGAAAAGGGGTTTCTTCACTTAGCGGGTTGAAAATCTTTAGAATTCTCTACGCCATAGAGCTGTGGATGCTCAGTCATTGAGTATATTCAGGTCAGATTTTGATAGATTTTTGGGTAGTAAGGGGATTAAGAGATATGGGGATAGTGTGAGAAGATGGACTTGAGGTAGAAGATCAGCCATGATCTTACTGAATGGTGGAGCGGGCTCAAGGAGTTGTGGCCTACTACAGTTTGTATTTCCAATAAAGAGAGTAGCCTTGCAAACATAAAAAAGTCTTTCAAACACATGCTTGTTCAGCAGGGTGTATCATTCTTGCCTCTGAGTCAAAAGGTTCTGGGTTCAAATCCCACTCGAGACTTGAGCACAAAATTCAAGCTGAGACTCTCAGTGGAATAGTAAGCGCTGCACTGTTGGATGTGCTGTATTTCGGATAAGACATTAAATCTGGAGCCTGTCTGACCTCTCAGTTGCATGATCTAGTTGCTTGCTAACTTTTGCGTTTCTGCATTCACTACTGTTCCCAGTCAAAGCAAACTCTAGTATCAAGTAGCAATGGACTTACCAGATGAGTTGATCGTTGTACAGAAATGCTGTGTACTTAACGAGATCTAGGCTTTCCTCCATTCTGTTGACAAATGACTGAATCTTCAGGTAGGTCATCTTATCCAGAGGGAAGAAACTGATTCCGCCAAACACGTCCAGCAGGTCACATGAATGTAAGTGCAACGTTTGCAAGTACTGTGGGAGAAATATCAAAACAGTCTTTATCTTAATTTTTTTTCCCCCAAGAGAGCAAATAAAAGTGATCTCCCTGACTCAAACAAAGGGACAGGAGGAGGCCATTCAGTTTCTTGAACCTCTTCCTTAGCAACAGAAGTAGGTTATTCACTGCTTTTGAATTGTAGTCACTGTTGGAGTGTAGGAAATGCAGCTGTCAAATTGTGCACAACAAGCTCCCATAAACAATAATGTGATGGTGACCAGATCACCTGGGGTGTTTTTTTTTTTAAAAATGTGATGTCGGTTGGGTTACAAATATTGATTGGCCATGGCACTGGGGAGAACTCCCCTGCTTTTCTCTGAAAGAGCTCTGTGGGGTCTTTAACATCCACCTGAAAAAGCAAACAGCAAATCTGAAAGACAGCACCTCTGGCAGTGCAGCACTCCCAGAGTACTGCACTAGAATATAACCACTTTCGCCCAAGAGCTACCTTACCCACAGACTGACTGTGTTTACTAATGCAGTTAGAGACTGTGTAGGTTTTACAATCCCAGTAGTCACTAACCTAATTAACAAAACCTCAGCAGATGCTCAATGAAAAATAAATTGGGATTATCTCATATACACCTGTGCTTGATTTTCTGAATGATTTTCAAAACCGCAGCTCAAAAGTTATCAAGTTTGAGACACACAAAATAAACCCATTCTTGACAAGATTTTATATCAATACGTACTTGAGACTAAAAAAGTTGAGGAAATCATTTTAAATTATCTTGCTGTCACTTCAAATGAATTATTTAACTGCAACATTATACAGGCTTCATTACAAAGTTTGTTGTCAAAGGCAGCTGTCACAAGGCTCATTTGTCCCACTGCATAGTATAAATCAGGCAGTCGTCTAACAGTGATGTTCAGTTTAGAATGTACATGAACTAGACAAATAATGCAACTACAAAATATGTTTGAACAGATCAGTGTAAAACAGAATAACGTAACTTAACCCCAAACTGGTCATTAAATTATTATGGCAATGGGGTTAGATCACAGTGACATTTAGCCAGCAGTGAGCTCCATGTTTAAACTAATCCGTTATGTATTATTCAGGCCATGAGGAGCACGGTGCAATAAGAATTTCAGAGACCAGGGGTGGGGATTAGAGGAAACATAAGTGCACACACATTGAAGTTTAGATCTATTTGAGCATGAAAACCACACAGGGATGCTAAAATAAATGCTTTTAACAGTCTAGCAGCAGATGTTTAAAAGTTGGAGGACTTTGTAAAGTGCTTCACACAATACTGTGTGAAGAGGGGAGGGGAATGCAGAGGGGGTTGGCTGGGGGAGAAGATGGTTGATAGGTTTGAGGTGCTGCCTCAGACACAGTAGGCAGAACTTTCCTGTGGGCTTTGGGACACTGATGTTGGAACCAATTAGGGGTCCCGAGCCTGCACTCGCCAGCAGCCAGACCCAGGGAGCTATTTATTTGGAGGCAGCCTGCTAATTGGCCATCTCTGCACTCACAGTCTTATTAAGGATGACGGACAGTCTGTTTGTTTTCCTGCACTGGCTTTGACTGCCTGAGAGTGTCGAAGAGAAACCTCCCTGAGTATTTCTTCCCTTAGGGTACCTGGATCTTTTTTACAAGGGTTATAAGGATGAATTGGGTATCGTCCAGTCAAGAGGGAATACCAGGATTATATTCCCTTCTGTATAGAAGATAACGGATGATCTAATTAAAGGGTTTAAGATGGTTAAAGGATCTGATAGGACATATAGAAAGAAACATCTCCTCTAGTGAGGGTAGGGTAGGGTGGGGTGGGGTGGGGGTCCAGACAAGGGACCATAACTTTAAAATTAGAGTTTAACTGTTCAGGGATCACGTCAAGAAGCACTTCTTTACACAAAGGGTAGTGGAAATCTAGAACTCTCCCCCAAAAGCTGAGGGTCCTGTGGCGGGGGTGGGGGTTCGAGTGAAAGTTTCAAAGCTGAGATTAATAGACTTTTATTGGGTTAAGGGTATTAAGGGTCATGGAACCATAACAGGTAAATGTAGTTAAGCTACAGATTAACCATAATCTAACTGAATGACGGATCTGGCTAGAGAGGCTGAATGGCCTCCTCCTGTTCCTATGTTCACATAAATGCACCTTCCAGTACAGGTTGGGATGGTGGAGAGGGGCCAGGAGCAGAAATCACTGGATAGTGATTAAGCAAAGGCAGATTCTCACTATTCTCAGCCATGGAGCACTGATCAGAATTGTAATCATCTTAAAAACCTCAATTACAATAAACCTTAATCTTTTCTACTTCAGGGAATACAAGCTGGGTCTATGCAACCTGACCTCACAATTTAACCCTTTTAGCTCCAGTGTCATTCTGATGAATTCGCACTGTATCTTCTTTAAGGTCAAATACAACATACTTGGGGGAAGTGGGGGATGCGAAGAGGACCAAGAACGGCTGTAAAGCAACCCACAGTCAAACAGCCCACTAACCCTGGCCTGCCAGTGGGGAAGTTGGCAGGAGGCAGCTGATGGAAGACACAGCCAGAAAGAGTCAGCACCTTCAGGACAGGAGGAGAGGAAAGGGCAACAAGATTAACAAAAACAAATCATGGGTCCTTACAGCACAGGAGGCCATTCAGTCCACCATGCCTATGCTGGATCTTTGGATGAGCTGTCCAATTAGCACCATTCCCCTGCTCTTTCCCCATAGTAATTCAAATTTCTCCTTTTCAAGTACGTATCCAATTTCCATTTGAAAGTTACTATCGAATCTGCTTCCACCACCCTTTGAGGCAGTGCGTTCCAGATCACAACAACTCACTGCGTAAAAAAAAAGTGCTCCTCATCTCCCCTCTGATTTTTTTGCCAATTATCCCAAATCCGTGACCTCTGGTTACTGGCCCTTCTGCCAGAGGAAATAAATTATCCCTACCTACTTTATCAAAGCGAACTCATTATTTTGATCACCTCTATTAAGTTTCCTCCTTAAACTTCTCTGCTCCAAGGAGAACAATCCCAGCTTCTCCAGTCTCTCCACATAGCTGAATTCCCTCATTCCTGGAACCATTTCAGTAAATTTCTTCTGCCCCCTCTCCAAGGCCTTGACCTCCTTCCCAAAGTGTGGCGCCCAGAACTGAATGCAATACACCAGCTCAAGCCTTGCCAGTGATTTAAACATTTAAGAGCCCTACCCTGTAGAAAAACTTCTGGATTCTCTGTTGCAGATGGTCAATGCCTCCAGCCTCCATGGATTTTGCGAAGGTGCCATTGAAGAGCTGAACATGCGGGAAAACCAGAAGCGAACGTTAAGCTGGGAAAATTGGGCAGTAAAGAAAACAGGAAGGAGAAAATGCGTAAGAAATAGCCGATCCACATCACCTTGTACATACAGTAGCACTGCTGGATCACTGCTCCATACACCGTGTCCTGAAATACAGTAGAAGCAAGATTTACTAATTAAAGGAAGAGAATTAGATAGGATTTACAGTGCAGAAATAGGCCATTTGGCCCAACTAGTCTATGCCAGTGTTTATGTTCCACTTGAGCCTCCTCCCAGCCCTCTTCATCCCATCCTATCAACATTTCCTGCTATTCTTTTCTCCTCATGTGTTTTACCGTCTTCACCTCAAATGAATGTATGCTATTCACCTCAACTATGCCTTGAGGTAGCGAGTTCCACATTCTCACAACTCACTGGGTAAAGAAGTTTTTTCCTGAATTTCCTACTGGATTTATTAGCAATTACTTATATTTATGGTGCCTAGTGTTGGTCTTCCCACTAGTGGAAACATCTTCCTTACATCTACCCTATCAAATCCTTTCATAATTAAAAAGACCTCTTTCATGTGACCTCTTATCTAGAAAAAAGGACAGTTTTTACAGCCTTTTCATGTTTGCAATGTCTTAGTGACACAGGAACAGGAAGAGGCCATTCAACCCTTTTCAGCCTATTCCACCATTCAGTTCTATGATGGCTGCTGTCAATTTTTAAAATGACAATAGCCTTTACTATGCGTTTTGTTGAAATTTATGAGAGAAGTGATTGACAATGAACATCCATAGACCTTTGCAGCACAGTTGGAGGCCATTTGACTCATCATGGTTGTACCTTCTTAGAAAGAGCCATACAATTAGTCTTACCCCCCATAGCCCTGCAAATTTCCTTCTGTCTCTTACAAGTTGCTAACCATAAAGGTGGTAATTCTGGGATGAGGTTATTTTTCTGGTCATCGCTGCTATCCATCACTACTATTCATAGCCATTTGTTTTTTCACGGATGATGTGATACCCAGTGAAGATTTCCTAGTGACATCTAACCCTAGGACCAGACTAGATCATGAGCAGACACTGACTAACCAATAACTCATCCTCCTGGTATTCCAGAACACGAGTTCCATCCTTGTTCATCTTTTCAATCATAGGATTTGACACCACCTGGACACAGCAACAGAAAGAGCAACAGTTGTGAACAGACAGAAACACCTCCAGCTTCTAATAGGGGAGGGGGAAGAGGTGAGGGGAGGAGGAGAAGGCGGCTGGTGGGATAGGTAGGGAAAACAGTTATTAAAGTGACACCAAGCAATCAAAACATGAGCTCTATGCATCAATATCCTCCAACCACCAGTGGGAAGCCAGCACTGAACAGTGTGTCTTCCTCAGGGAGAATTGAAGAAAAGAACTTGCGCACAGCCCCCACAAACCCGAGAGATAACCAGATAATTTGCTTTACTGATGTCGGTTGAGGGATAGGTCAGGACACCAGGGAGAACTCCCTGCTCTTCTTTGAATAGTGGCTATGGGAATCTTTTACATGCACCTGAAGATTCAACCGGGGTCTCAGTTTAATGTATCATCCGAAAGGCGGCGCCTCTGACAATGCAGCAATCCCTCAGTGCAGCACATCGTCAGTGTTGGCATTGTCAGCCTGGATAATGGATTCAAAACTCTGGAGTGGAATTTGGACCCACAACCTTCTGGACCAAGAGGTGGGAATGCTGCCTAAGTGTCAGAGGTGAGATCTGGGGAGAGATTCAGCTGCAGGCTGCATTCATCCAGCTTTGGAAGAGGCAGGGTCAGGGTGTAACAGGTACATTTGAAAAATACAGTACCCATAGCTTCACAAGCAAAACAACAGTCCTAGGTGACACGCACAATCTACATGACTTCTGCCTATAGTAATGTGTACCATAACCATCCAGAAATTCTCCTCTGCTTCATGAAAAAACTGTCTGTTCTTCTGTGTATGCAAAGACTTTGCAGGCTTGGTGGGACAGAAAGTCCTGTAAACGGCAGGGAAGAAACACTTAGGTTAGTTCGGAGTCCATCTCTGTAAACCTGTGAGCTAACACAGTGAGGTTCTCTCAGATTGCAGGTAACATACGATCTACTCTCACTCGTGAACAGCTTATAACGCTTGCAAAACATCAGGATAAATGAGGAGATCAAGCCACTGAACAAAGGAATGAACAAACTTGTATTTCTATAGTGCCTTTCACAACATTGGGACATCCCAAAGTGCTTCACAGCCAATGAGCCACTCTTTGAAGTATAGTCGCTGTTGTAATATAGGAACTGTGGCAGCCAATTCAAGCACAGCAAGCTCCCACAACAGCAATAAGATGATAGATTATGTCTTTCAGTGATGTTGGTCAAGAGATAAATATTGGCCAGGACACCAGCTAGATAGTTCCATGAGACTGTTAACATCCACCTGAGCAGGCAGATGGGGCCATGGTTTAACGTGTTACTTACAATAAGTGCTTGACATGGAAGAATGAGTTAAAAGCTAGTCATTTACCTCAACCATGTTTATTCTCAAGACAACTCTTCAAACTCACCCAATCCCTTCCACAATGGAATGTTACAGCTCTATCCAGTTATAGGTGAGCCAATTCTGATCACCTGTTCTAACAATGCAAATATCTTAACAATGTAATTACTATACAATGTAATTGTCAGTCAACAGGAAGATTGTCATTGGACCCTGACAATGTAATTACTGATACCTTGACAGAATGTTCTATCCACCTCTGACAATGCAGCCGACCCTCGCTACTGCACGGGGAGTGTCAGTCTGGATTATGTGATCTAATGTCCGGACTGGGGATTTAAACCCATGACCTCCTGACTCGGGAAATGATATCACTCGGCCACAAAATGCAGCAAGTGGTCACATTAAAAAGCATGGAATGAGAGGCCATCCAGTTTAGGAGGCCAGGTATAATTGGCCCCACTAATGTTCTCGGAGAACACTCTTGTTATTAATACTCTCTCATCCCCAGATCTAGTCAGAATGACTTCACACAGTTCACCCTTCCTTGCATCTCCATGATTTAACCCTGACCTGCTGCCCTCCAGAGAAGATCCTCCTTATCTGAGAAGTAACCATAAGATCCCATGTGTTATCTGAACATTTCGATTCTACATTTATAATTTCCGGTCTCATTCCCAACCAGATACCTATGCAGCTCATGTTGCCACGAAACCACTTTCGCTGGGGATTCTGTTCCACACCCGCTGCTCAGCAGTTTATCTAACCCCTCGAACGACTCGTAAATTTGAAACTGCTTTTCTCTGACCTCTGTCCCTGTGAAACTGCTGCATTATTCACCTCTCACAACATTGAAAAGAAACCTGGATGATAACACGTCTCACAACAGGACAAGCCAATGACACAGAGACATTTCTTCCCTCGCATCAACAGGGCATCACGCATGCACCTAGTGGAAAGGCTGCATTGTGAAATCAGCGCTGTTTTGTTAAAACCGTTCTGCTCAAAGATCCTTACCGTGTAAACTGCACGATTGCCTCACACAGTCCAACATTCCTAATCTTTTCATTCTTATCAACCTCACTGGGATGGTAAAACAGGATCTTCTTTTCTTCCTAGAAGGTAAATCGCAGATTGGTTAGTGATTCACAATGACCCACCTCATCGTTAAACAATAACAGCTTGCATTTATGTAGCACCTTGAATGTAGTGAAACATCCCAAGGTGCCTCACAGGAGTCATCAAATAAAATTTGATACTGAACCACATAAGGAAATATTAGGACAGGTGACCAAAGAAGTGGGTTATAAGAAATGTCTTAATTGAGGGGAGAGAGGTGGAGAGGTTTAGAGAAGGAATTTCAGAGCTTAGGGCTTTGGCAGCGGAAGCCACCAATGGTGCTATAATTAAAATCAGGGCTTCTCAAGATGCCAGAATTAGAGGAGTACAGAGATCTCGGAGGGTATTAAGGCTGGAGGGGATTACAGTGATAGGGAGAGGGTGAGGTCACGGAGGGGATTTAAAAACAAAGACGAGAATTTTAAAATTATACTGCTGCTTAACTGGGAGCCGACTTAGATCAGCGAGCACAGGGGTGATAGGTGAACGGGACTTGGTGCGAGTTGGGACATGGGCAGCCAAGTCAGACTTGATACATTCACAGATTAGAGCAATACGCCAATATTTTGTAATCAGGCAATCAAGGTAGGGATTCTGATGGTGCACTGACTGTTACATCAGCCTCAAAACTGGTACTGACGGAGCATAGCACGAGTCAGCAAATACAATCAATTATACTCAGGTTGCTGTTCACCTACCTCACCTTCTCTTGGTCCAAACTTTGGATTGTAAATGAAAAAGCTCAACAGCGATGGGGGAAATTGCTTTTCATGTGAAGTTGTCATCCTGGGGCTGAAGAGAAACAAGATGACAGCAGGATGTAAGGTTCCATTCATCCAAATCCCTACTAGGAATTCAATCCTGTCTGTATCAGGATCCGATAAGCTGCTAAGTCAATGTAAATCTACAAACTCGTACAAAAATTCCAGAGTTATTGTGAAGTGTTTGCACTGGCATCAATATGCCATAGAGAAACAAACTGATGCTTAAGCCTTCCAATCACATTCAAAAGTGCTGATAGGATTTTCCAATGATATCATTAATCTGCCACCTCAAACTCTTCTCACCATCAATAACAGACCAGTGGCCAACAGTTTGGAAGGCTACTAACTATTGATGCAGAGCCGGGTGGTTCAAATCGACTATTAAAGTTTCCCAGACACCTCGTTGCTCAGTGACAACACAGGTCATAGATCAGTTAAAAGTTGATACAATACAGTTACATGCACAGAATTGAAAAGCAGACAAGTTATGTTAAACTTATTTAGAACTTTGGTTAGACCACAGTTGGAATTACTGTGCACGGTTCTGGGCTTAGACACTGGAGAAG
This sequence comes from Carcharodon carcharias, assembly GCF_017639515.1. Classification (NCBI taxonomy): domain Eukaryota; kingdom Metazoa; phylum Chordata; class Chondrichthyes; order Lamniformes; family Lamnidae; genus Carcharodon; species Carcharodon carcharias. Next base: position 26,719,143 of record NC_054481.1, on the reverse strand, counting down.
GTGCAAAATAGATTTACCAGAACTATTCTGGAACTGGGAGATTATCCTCTGGGACATTTCTCTCTAGGGAAAAGGAGTCTAAGGGGTAATCTGTCTGACAGAGTCTTTAAGAATATGAAAGGGTTTGATAGGGTAGGTGTAGAGAAGACATTTCCACTTGTGGGGTAGATTGATAGTCACTAATAAATCATACAATGAATTCAGGAGAAATCTCTTTAGCCAGCGAGTGAGAATGTGGAACTCCCTACCACAGGGAATGGTTGAAGTGAAAAGCATTGATGAATTTAAGGGGAAGCTAGATAAACACATGAGAAAGGAATAGAAAGATATGATGACAGTGAGATGATGAGGTGTGGGAGGAGGCTCATGTAAAGCATGAACACCCATAGGTGCAAACATCTTCTCCATGTCTCCCCTATCAAAGTCCATCATCATTTTATAGACTTCATCTTTCCTAGAGAAAAAAACCCCTAGCCTCTCCAATTTTTCCTGATAGTTATAACCTCTACATAATAGTGTCATCATTGTAAATCGTTTTGCACTTTTCCCAATGCTTCCATATCCCTTTCATGATATGGGGGAGAATTTTCTCCATCAGGCGGGCAGTTCGAGAGCAGGCGTGGAGCCAATCGCCACCCGCAATTGGCTGCGTGCCACCATTTTGCATGGGCAGGTCAATTAAGGCCAGGCCAGCGTGACGCCTACCTGCAAGTGTTCAGCACTACCTGTGTGGATGAGAGAAGAGGGGAGCGCCTAATAGTGCAGAAGTCTCTCTGAGGCACGGAGCTGCCTTGGGGAGATTAATTTGATAAAACATTGTAAAAAGAGGATTATTCACACATGTCCCCTCATGTGACACTGTCACATGAGCTGGGATATGTTTATGAATTTTAATTAAAAAATGTTATTTAATTTATAAACCCTTCGTGAAACCTCATCCTGCCCGTGGATGAGGTTTCATGAGAAATGCGAAGGCCGCCTGGGCTCTTCATCTGCCCGCCGACCTTAAGGTTGGATGGGCAGCCCTGACAATCACTTTAATGAGGTAATTAATGGCCTTAACAGGCCTTTGACAGGTTGGCGGGCACGCAGCTGACTCTGGTGTCTGCCCGCCGAACTGAAAATTGGAATGACGCTCGGTGGCATTGGGACACACGCCCGACGCCACCGTGCATCATTTTATGCATTGGCGTGCAGGGCCAGGGCCCTGCACGGAAGATTCAGTCCATGGAAACCAGAATTGTGCACAGTGTCGTCAGACCAAGGTTCAATACAAGCTTAACTTGACTTCCCTGCTTTTCAATTCTGTCTCTCCACAAATGAACCCCAAGGTTGGGTTTGCTTTTTTTTAAAAAAAAAAGTCCTTATTAATCAACATCTTTACAATTTTAATCTCTCCACCATTGGTGGCTATGCATTCAGCTGCCTGGGCCCTAAGCTCCGGAATACCCTCTCTACATCTCTCAGCCTCTCTATCTCTCCCTCTCTTCCTTTAAGACATCCTTACAGCTTACCTCTTTGACCCAGCTTTTGGTCATCTGACCTAATGTCTTATAGCGCTCGGTATTAGACTTTATTTTATAATGTTCTTATTATAATGTTCTTATGAAGCGCCTTGGAATGTTTTACTATATTAAAGACGCTATATAAATAAGTTGTTGCTGCATTGCTACTTCTAATGGTTGTGGTGCTGGAGGTCAGTCATCTCAGCTCCAGGACATCACTGCAGGAGTTCCTCAGGGCAGTGTCCTTGGCCCAATCATCTTCAGCTGCTTCATCAATGACCTTCCTTCCATCATAAGGTCAGAAGTGGGGATATTCGTTGATAATTGCATGATATTCAGCACCGTTCACGACTCCTCAGATACTGAAGCACTCCACATCCAAATGCAGCAAGACCTGGACAATATCCAGGCTTGGGCTGACAAGTGGCAAGTAGCATCCGTGCCACATAAGTGTCTCCAACAAGAGAGAATCCAACCATTGCCCCTTGATGTTCAATGGCATTACCATCACTGAAACCCCCACTATCAACATCCTGGGGGGGGTTACCATTGACCAGACACTGAACTGGATTAGCTATATAAACATTGTGGCTATAAGAGCAGATCAGAGACTAGGAATCATGTGATAAGTAACCCACAGCTCCCACAACACTCAAGAAGCTTGACACCATCCAGGTCAAAGCAGCCCACTTGATTGGCACCACATCTACAAACATTCCTTCTCTCTGCCGCCGACGCACAGTAGCAGCAGTGTGTTCCATCTACAAGATGCACTGCAGGAACTCACCAAAGCTCCTTTGACAACACCTTCCAGACCCACAACCACTACCATCTAGAAGGACAAGGGCAGCAGATACATGGGAACTTCTGGAAATTTCCCTCCAAGCCACTCACCATCCTGACTTGGAAATAAATCGCCGTTCCTTCACTGTCGCTGGGTCATAATCCTGGAACTCCCTTCCTAACAGCACTGTGGGTGTACCTACACCACATGGACTGCAGAGGTTCAAGAAGGCAGCTCAGCACCACCTTCTCAGGGCAATTAGGATGGGCAATAAATGCTGGCCCAGCCAGCGAAGCCACATCCCATGGATAGATTAAAAAAAATCTTTTAGTGATTTGTGGATCTGTGCCTCCAGATCCCTTTACCCCATTTAGATACTTATACAGGAAGTATATGGCCTCCTTATTCTTTTGCTATATATAAACTTAATCACCTGTTCTTATGCTGTTTTGTAGGAATAAACAGAATACACTTAAAGACTTGCTGCTTTATATATTATTAATCGTGTGCAATTATTATAAATTCCACCGAAAATCACTTCAGACAACATTTGTACCGTATATTGGTTTACAAACCTTAATGCTACATGTATCTAGTTTCAGCTCATCAGCCTAGTTTCCCAATGACACTATTTATTAAGAGTGAGGAAAAGATCCAGATGTGAAAGTGCATTCATAAATTCCAGCTCTTTGATTCGATCACTTTGCACCTAGTGTCATCTTATACTCAAACCAATCTCAGGATTGAACCTTAGTATTTAAAATATTTGTAGTTTTAACAACATTTTCCTATCCCCACTACTCTCCAACTAATACCTAGTAGCTCATCAGGGATTGAGCTAGAATTTAATGTTCTCATCCTCCAGTCCTTGTCTCACTCTCTCCCCATCTCTGTAATCTCTTCCAGCCCCACAACCCTCTGAGAGATCTACTCTCCTCCAATTCTGGCCTCTTGTGCGTCCCCGATTTTAATCGCTTCAGCTGCCAAGGCCCTAAGTTCTGGAATTCCAACCCTAAACCTCACCGCCTCTCTCTCCTCCTTTTATGATGTTCCTTAAATTACACTGATTATGTTCCAGAGAAGTGTTTTATGATGTTGAAAGGGGGGGTGGGGGGCTATATAAATGCAAGTTGTTGTATTCAAGGATTGAGGCAGCGGGGCCTACTCTCCCCTCTACATTTTAGTTCTGTGCTCTTCATGTGAATAGAAGAATAACTGGTTTCTACAATTACCTTGTCATCAACATTAGCAATGGATTCTAGCAGTTTCTCTGTCCTGGTTCTGAAGTACATTACGCAAAGTCTCAGGCAGCCATCTGCCGAAAGAAAGAGAGAAATGTCAGAACAATGGTTCCACTTTCCAATGCTTCTCAATCTCAAAGTCCTGCTTGGTTTTAGCTTGGACTTACTCAGGTAATGAGGGGCCTACCACTAACCACTTCGGAGAGAGCCAGTGGCATTGATGGAAGGGTAACAGGACGATCTGAAATGGTTGAAGCGAGGGGAGGCAAGACTAAACTGGGAGATAATAAAACTGTCAACACAATCAAGGCTACCCCATGTTCTTACAACAAGGAGCAGGTGTCAGCCATGGCTCTACGGGTAGCCCTCTCATCTTGGGAGTCAGAAGGTCATGAGTTCAAGACCCACTGCAGAGACTTGAGCACAAAATCTAGGCTGACAATCCAGTGCAGTACTGAAGGAGTGTTGCAGTTTCGGAAGTGCCATCTTTTGGATGAGACGTTAAACTGACAGCCGTCTGCCCTCTCAGATAAAGGTAAACGATCCCACGGCAGTATTTAGAAGAGCTGGGAAGTTATTCCAGGCGTCCTGTCCAATCCTCAACCAACATCACTTAAAAAATAAATTTACCTGGTTGTTATCTCACTACTGTTTGTGGGAGCTTGCTGTACATGAATTGGCTCCTTCAATTCCTACATTACAACAGTGACTAGACTTCAAAAGCACTTCATTGGCTGTAAAGCTCTTTGCGATGACCTGAGGCTGTGAAAGGCTATAAAAATACAAGTCTGTCTTTGTTCTTTAAAAACACAGCTATAGAAATAAAGGCAAATATGTTTTAGTGCGCATGTTGACGTTAACACAAATTGCTCGCAGCACTAGACGGTGTATCATCTTTTAGAGACATCAAGAGAAAATGAGAACAGAACAGGGAACAAAAGGATGACTGGATTCTGATTCCGTCCTCTGTGGTTATTGTTAACAAAATTTAACACAGGGAAGAGAGCTATGGATGGTTTGTCTGGGATTTAAATCTATGGGTTTTTTTTCCATTGCTTCCCAAATTACTGACTGAAGAATTGGAAAGATTAAAAGCAGGGAGGGGATTTCTCAAAACTCTGCAACAGTTGAGCTGAGGCATGGGTGGGATCCTAGCTCACAAAGGGTGATTGCTAATGCTGGAGAGGTTGGGTGCTCAAAAGAGACAAAGGATGATCCATGGAGGAATTTAAATACAAATGTGACAACAAGGTGCAAGGAACTGAACTGTCCCAAATAGCCAGCAAGATGAACATGTTACAAATGGTGTCTTTGTAATTGAGCTCTAAGCTAATGGAAACAGAATTACCTGGAAAAACTCAGCAGGTCTGGCAGCATCGGCGGAGAAGAAAAGAGTTGACGTTTCGGGTCCTCATGACCCTTCAACAGAGTTTTTCCAGGTAATTCTGTTTTTGTTTTGGATTTCCAGCATCCGCAGTTTTTTGTTTTTATCTAAGCTAATGGAAAATGGTTAGCATTTAGTTGATTTATTTTAGGAAGGAGATTAACATTTTGGGCTGAGCAACGTGCAAAACATCTGTCATAAAGTTTTTCTCTCGGACAGATTTTGGGGGTGAGATAATGAAATTTTCACAGTATAATATTTTGTATTTTGAAAGCTTAGATTTATAAATCTCTATATTTCCTACATTATGGCACTGACTACATTTCAAAAACACTTAATTGGCTGTAAAGCACTTTGGGTCATCCTGAGATCATGAAAGATGCTATAGAAATACAATCTTTCATCATATCCCTTCCTATCTCCGTAGTCTCTTCGAGCCCTAAACACTTCGAAATCGCTGCGTTCCTCTAATTCTGGCTTCTTCCATATCTCCAATTTTAATTGGTCTACCATTGGTGGCTGTGCTTTCAGTTGCCTGGCCCTAAGCTCTGGAACTCCCCCCCTAATTTTCTCTCTCCTCCTTTAAGACACACCTTAAAACCAAAACAAAAACAGAATTACCTGGAAAAACTCGGCAGGTCTGGCAGCATCGGCGGAGAAGAAAAGAGTCGACGTTTCGAGTCCTCATGACCCTTCAGCAGTTCTGCTGAAGGCCCTAAGCTCTGGAACTCCCCCCCTAATTTTCTCTCTCCTCCTTTAAGACACACCTTAAAACCAAAACAAAAACAGAATTACCTGGAAAAACTCGGCAGGTCTGGCAGCATCGGCGGAGAAGAAAAGAGTCGACGTTTCGAGTCCTCATGACCCTTCAGCAGTTCTGCTGAAGGGTCATGAGGACTCGAAACGTCAACTCTTTTCTTCTCCGTCGATGCTGCCAGACCTGCTGAGTTTTTCCAGGTAATTCTGTTTTTGTTTTGGATTTCCAGCATCTGCAGTTTTTTGTTTTTAACTCCTTAAAACCAACCTTACTGGTCACCTGTCATCATGTCAAATTTTGTTTATCATGCTCCTGTGAATCATCTTGGGGCTTTACTACATTAAAGGTGCTATATAAATGCAAGTTGTTGTTATACCTCACCACTTCTCCCCAAACACTTCACAGCCTTTGGATTACAGTTAAAATGCAGCTAATTTGCATACAGCAAGCCCTCAATAGCAGCAGATAACTGAATGAGCTATTAATTTGTTTTTGGTAATATTGGTTGAGGGGAGAATGTTGGCGGAGAATGCTGGCCAGGACAATTGCCCCGCTCTTATTCAAAAAAGTAGCTGTGGGGTCTTTTGAGTCAACTTCAGAGGGCAGACAGGACATCATTTAACATTTCATCTTAAAGACAGTACCTTTGACAGTGGTAACAAAATATAATTAAAAGGACATTGTTGACCCTGCACAATAATTTACTAGGTTCGCAATCCAACAGCATGCAAGGACAAGGTGATATAATCAAGCTATTGGTCTTCCCTCTCATGTAAAGCATAGCTTTAAATAATCTCCAAAGCTCGATCACCAAAGTGAATGAATAAGCAAAACAAAAACAGAATTACCTGGAAAAACTCAGCAGGTCTGGCAGCATCGGCGGAGAAGAAAAGAGTTGACGTTTCGAGTCCTCATGACCCTTCGACAGAACTCGAGAATGGAGTGCAGTAAGTTCAGAGAGAGACAGGTTAGAATGGGTGAGAGGAGCAGAGAAATTGAGATGACTAATGTCGCACCGACAGTTCTCAATGAAAAGATCGAGAGAAGGTAAGAATCCAGAGGGAGGGGTCCAGGTGGAGGGAGAATATTGGAGATAGGTAAAAGGATCCGTTGAACTGGGAGAGGACTCCTGCCCAAAGAAGTGAGCCCGGAGACGAAGACGGCGGAAGAAGAGTTCAGTATCATGCCGAGCCCGAAATTCATTGAGGTGAGGGCGTAAGGTTATGAAACTAAGTCCTTTGCTGAGCACTGAACGTTCAGCATCGGAGAGGGGAAGGTCAGGGGGTATAGTGAATACACAGCTGGGGTTGGGATTGGAAGAAAGGGTGGGGATGGAGGGACAGGCAGGGGTGGTGTTGATGAGTTGTTGGAGCTTGCGTTCCTTAGCACTTGAGAGAAAGAGAAAAAGTTTCTTGTTGAGGCGTCGGATGAGCCGAAGGATAAAATGAAACTGGGGGCACGCGCAGCTTTGAAAAAGGGGTACAGCGGTGCTGCTGGAGGGAGAGGTCGAGTGTGTTCATATGGCGGCGCATGGCACTGAGTGTGGATTTCAGAATGTGACGGGAACAGCAGTCCGAGAAACGTTTTATGTCCCGGAGATACCTGTAATCCTGGGTGGGTTCGAAACATGAGGGGTGGAATTTCAGTTGAAATCCACGTGGGGTAAGTCGGAGACGGAGACAGTCACTGAGAAAGGAGATATGGCTGTGAAAGCGGGTTTTAGTAAACACCTTGTCAAACACTAGGAGGGAAATGGAAAGCAAGGAAGGTGAGCAAGACAACAGAGAGATACGGAAATCTTGTCGCAGAGAGGAACAGAACTTCTTCAAGGAGGTAGGCATTTCTTGAAGAGCAGTGGCAATCAATTAAACACATAGTTCTGTCGAAGGGTCATGAGGACTCGAAACGTCAACTCTTTTCTTCTCCGCCGATGCTGCCAGAACTGCTGAGTTTTTCCAGGTAATTCTGTTTATGTTTTGGATTTCCAGCATCCGCAGTTTTTTTGTTTTTATTTATGAATGAATAAGCAGTTAATCTGTTATTGGTAGTAACGTTTGAGGGAAGAATGTTGGCCAGGACACTGGAAGAATTTGTTACAACTGTACAAGGCACTGGAGACTGCACCTAGAGTGCTGCATACAGTTCTGGTTCTTTTAATAAAGGAGGGATTTCCTTGCTTTGGAGGTAGCTCAGAGTGGGTTCACGAGGTTGACTTCTGGGATGAAGGGGTTGTCTTATGAGGAAAGGTTGAACAGGCTGGGCCTATACTCATTGGAGTTTAGAAGAATGAGAGGTGATCTTATTGAAATGTGCAAGATTCTCATCACCACTTTCTTAAGGACAATAAGGATTGGGCAATAAATGCTGGCCTAGCCAGCGACACCCTCACCCGAGAATGAATTAAAAAAAACTGAAGGGGTTTGACAGAGTAGATGCTGAGAGGATGTTTCCCCTCGTGGGGGAACCTAGAACCGGGGGCAGTTTCAAAATAAGAGGTCTCCCAATTAAGACAGAGATGAAGAGGAATTTCCTCTTTCAGAGGGTTATGAATCTTTGGAATTCTCCAACCCGGAGAGCTGTAGCTGCTGTGTCATTGCATATAGTCAAGGCTGAGATAGACATATTCTTGAACTATAGGGGAATAAAGGATTATGAGGGCAGACATGAATATAGGGTTGAAACCAAGATCAGATCAGCCACAATCTTACTGAAAGGTGGAGCAGACTCGAAGGGTGTATGACCTACTCCTGCTCATATTTCTTATGTTCTTAACTTACCCCCTCTCTCTTCTTCCACAAGTGCCAGGGATGAGTCCACCTCAGCTGCAGAATAGGTCTCAGTTTAACACCTCATCTGACAATGCTGCACTCCCACAGCATTGCACTGGGCAGTGTCGAGTCAGGCTGTGTAGGGATCTCAATGTAGAATTGCTTGGCACAAGGAGCTGGGCCAGGTCAAGAGGGAAGGCAGGTGGTGGTGCAGGCAACGTGTGTACGGGACTTAGACTAGGAGAGGATTTGCCTGCAGAGTGTTGGCTCAGTTAAGGGTAACTGAAAGCTGGACATGCAGGTTCCAGTGAGATCCTGTATCTTGGCTCAGCGGAACACCTTTGAATGGGAAAATTAGATACAAATATAAGACATGGATTGTAGCTGCATATGGGTTGAACTGAGAATTTTAAGTCCATACTGAACATAATGAAACTGATTCTAAACATAGCCTGTCCACTGTGACTCTTAGAACTGCTTTGAATTAATAGGTTACATCAGAGGCTGCATTAAAAGATTGTTGCTTGGTTGCAGATGCAGTAATTACAAACAGGTTACACCCTGGGCTGAAATATTTTTCAGAACCAATCCATTCTAATTGTGTTGCTGAACTATACAAATCAGGGTAGAACCAGGTCTGATCTTCAGCGTATGCTGAATTAAATGGCCTAAGCCAAGGGCAATAGTGTCAATGTTATGATCGGTTTCAGTGACCTCGGACTTGGGAAGTGGGAGAAAAGAAACAACCAGGACTCCTGCTCCTGATCGCTATCCTGTCACAGGTGTCCGGGCAGTACAAATTCAGACTGCCTCTAAACATCAAACATGGTGCCCAGCTAATAAGGAATAAAAAGGCTTGTATTTATATGGCACCTTTCATGACCTCACAGCCTATGAAGTACTCTTTTGAAGCGTAGTCACTGTTGTGATGCAGGAAACAATTTGCACACAGCAAGATCCCACAAATAGCAATGTGATAACGACCAGATAATCTGTTTTAATGATATTGTTTGAGAGATAAATATTGGCCAGGACACCAGGGAGAAAAGGCCCCTGCTCTTTGAATTAATGGCTGAGAGATCTCTAACATCCAACTAGGAAGGCAGAGGGGCCCTCAGTTTTACATCTCATCCGAAAGATGGCACCTCCAACACTGCACTGGGAGTGTCAGCCTAGGTTATCATGCTTGGGTCTCTGCACTGGGACTTAATCCTACAACCTTCCGACTCAGAGGAGAGAGTGCTACCCACTAAAGTGCACTGAGAGATTTGAGCCCATTCCTATATTGTGCAATCAGAAATAGAGCCCCTCCTAATCTGGTTATCTATTTCATTGCTGTTTGTGGGAGTTTGCCGTGTACAAAATTGCTACAATGTTTACACTACAACAGTGACTGCATTCCAAAACATAAAGAATTAGCTGTGAAGCACTTTGGGATGTTTGCGAAAGGTACAATATAAATGCAAGCTCTTCCTTTCAAACTAAAGCAGACCAAGGAGGCAAAGATTTGGCACAATTGGAAAAATGAATACATCTCCATGCAATTAATAACACACTTGCATTTATATAGCACCTTTAACATTGAAAAAATGTCCCAAGGCACTTCACAGGAGCGATCATCTGGCAAAAACGTACATTACCATAACATAGATCACTCTGGGGCACGCACGAACAAGTTCAAGGTTAACAGGGGCACCATTAAGCATGTTCAAAAGTACCAGGGCTAGTCACAAACAACCTGAAGGTGTTAAGAACAAGAACAACCTGCTTATCTGGACAAGTTCAAAACTGCTTCTTCAAAAGAGCCCAGCTCAGCTATTAAATCATACATATTTATCGAAAACAAGTAATTCACAAAAGGTTCTTTTCATAAAACAAAATTAAAAAGCACTTCTTAAAACAACCTTTCTCCAAGTTGTGTTTTTGTTTGTAGGCCTCGCTTGGTACGAGGCTAAATTTGGAAACCCAAACCCAGCTGCTGCTGTGTGCGCCCTAGTTGGAAATATGAGACTCTTACAGCAACAATATATTAGTTTTAAAATGTAAAATTATATATAAATAAAACGGAACATCTTACTGACACACACACAAAGAAACCCAACAGCAAAATATACTAGGCCCCATGCTTCCAGCGGGCTAAATTTATCAGCTCTCCCAGTGACGATGTCTGTTGCCTGGGACACGGCCTCCAGATGGATCAGTCAGAAAGCTGAGGCCTAGAACGCTACACAAACCAATCACACCATTCCCACATTAAAAGCTTCAATAACGTATGATTTTTTTTTTTACAATAAATTAAAATATTTAAAGGAAAAATACCGTTTTTTGTTTGTTTGTCACTGGATGTGTAGTCTAAATTCCCGCAGCATTTCCCTTCCTCAGTACTGGAAGGTGTTTGTGGAACTCTATAGCACCACATACTGGTTAGGGGCACATTTTTGTTTCTCAAAAGACTTGTTCACATATATATACATATATAAATATATATATATATAAAAATCCCTGTTTTTAAAATTGGTTTTGTTTTTGGAAATAAAAAATTGTTTGAAAATTGTACAAAAATAAAAGTGCTTCAGTTTCCCTTCAAGTGCATTCCCCCAATGAAGTAAAGACTGACATATATACGTATACTGCACCTTTCACAACCTCCCAAAGCAACAAATTTACATTTCCACAGCAGCTTTGACAACGTCAGAATCTCCAAAAAGAGCTTTAAAGTCAATGAGTTTCTATGGAAGTTTAGTCACTGCTGTAATTTAGGAAATGAAACAGCCAATTTGCACACAGCAGGCTCCCACAAACAACAATATGATAATGACTAGATAATCTGTTTTTGTGATTTTGGTTGAGGGATAAATATTGACCAGGATGGGGAGAACTCCCCTGCTCTTTTTTGAAATAGTGGCCATGGGATCACTTACATCCACCTGAGAGAGCAGATTTAACATTTCATTTAAAAGATAGCACCTTTGATATGCAATCACCAAGGCTTGTTCGAAAGCACCTTCTAAAACCACAACCACTACCACCTAGAAGGACTAAGGCAGCAAATAGGTGGGAACAGCACCACCTGGAAGTTCCCCTCCAAGTCACTCACCATCCTGACTTGGAAATATATCAGCCGTTCCTTCATTGTCACTGGTTCAAAATCCTGGAACTCCCTTCCTAAAGGCAACTTGGGTGTACCTACACCACATGGACTGCAGCGGTTCAAGAAGGCAGCTCATCACCACCTTCTCAAGGGCAACTAGGGATGGGCAGTAAATGCTAGCCCAGCAGGCAAAGCCCACATCCTGTGAATGAAAAAAATACTCAGATTATTAGCCTGGAAGGAGCTGGGGTAAGACTTGAACCCATGCTCTTTGGACTCAGTGCAAAGAGCACAATCAGCTGAGCCGAGGGTTTTACCTAGAGTGAAGAGGAGGTCCTATGGCTCATTATTGCAGCTTTATTATCCTGCCTCCTTTGTTTCTCTCGAAAGCTCTGAATTCAGTTTCCATACTGTTCCATCGATGAGCCTGCCCAATGGTGCAAAATGATTTTGTCATGACCCTAGACATTCGAGGCAGAAGCTTTTAAATTAGTAGGTGAAGGAGGGGTGTAAAACTGTCTCCATTAGATCACCACTCCCTGTACAACTGCTTTCCTTTCAATTGATTTCAGCCATCACAAAGCAAAATTGGACGGTGTTTTAGCAGGCACTGATCCAATACCACTGGTTTTATGTCCTTCTCCACCCACCGAAATGGAATGTACCACTCAAGATATTCCACAGCAGAGGGTATCGCTGGGCCTGTCCTTAGCTGATATCCACATGCATAAAGATTAGATAGATGGCAATCAGACAAAGATACTTCAGGCTGATTTCTGGCTTCAACTTTGAACAATGCTTTCACTCAATAGGTGTTAGAATAAGGATAAACTAATTACAGCGATTAAATATTAACACTGTCTTCTCCATAGCACATATCTTTAACCAATAAGAGATGTTCAAAATGGCAGATACTGCCAGTTGACATCAAACAGTGACACCTGTACAATACTCCTGGAACAAGGCAAAACAACAGCAGAGATGAAAAGTGATGAGCGAAACTGAAGAACTTGGCCGGAGGTAAATTCATTTAAATTAGAAGATTTAGTAAATAAAATTCCATTTCATGCCAATATTGCTTTCCATTGAAGACAGAAATGTTTCAAGTCAACTTTTTTTTTCAATAATGTCCACTCAAGTAGCACAATTTTAGTTTCTCTGTTGACAGTGCCATGTAAAAAAACTTCTTAATTTAAATTTTGAAAGCTGTTCCCCATATGTTGTATCAGCATCATGATTATGGTTCACATATCAAATCATGGTTATTCTTCTCCCTTCCCCAGGTTATCTTTCTTTGGATTTCGTAACTTAGCAAATATGCTTCCTGGTGGGTAAATGCTGCTTGATGTGACCAGGAAGACCTCAAGTTCAATCCCTGAGTCCACTGATCTAAGCAGTCACTGCAACTGGTCTCAATGAGCCCAGACTGAGGAAAGCGAAGATCAGTCTGATTGCAATCCAACTAATCTTGTTGGAGAACTTGATCATCTATATTATTGATCTCAAGTGATATCAACCACAAGGTTTTACTGGCAATAGTTAACTTGCTTGTGCCTGAAAAGATAGCTACATTTCAGTGAGACATTTGATACGTGACCTTGAATTTCAGATGAAGCTTCAACTTAGCCAGAGGTTTGATACCTGGACTTTCCCTCCAGTTCTTGGAATCTGTCTGGCAGTTGGATGTTTGGAGGTAACATTTTTGACAACGCGGTTATTAGACCATCTCAAACCTGGAGCCAGCACTGAGACAAAACCAAAGCACTGTGTGGATCATAAATTCATAGAGTGGTTACAGCACAGAAAGAGGCCATGAGGCTCTTGAGCCCAAGTCAGCTCGCTGCAAGAGCAATGTAACTAGTCCCACTCTCCTGCCCTTTCCCCATAGCCCTGCATTTTTTTCCCCTTTAGCTGCTTATCCAATCCCAGAGCCAATTGGAAACCTGAAATAAAAACAGAAAATGCCAGAACCACTCAGCAGGTCAGGCATCATCTGTGGAGAGAGAAACAGAGTTAACATTTTAGATCAATGTGCATTGGAAGTCATTGACCTGAAACATTAACTCTGTCATTGGGGTGTTCACTTCCTCAGCCATTCCATGGTTTGATCTTCCCCATTTTCTGAAGCATGTTTTGGTTGATATTGAGTCTTTGACTGAACTATGGTTCTGAGTGCTCAGCTGTTTGGTGCTCTGAGTTCACCTGATCCCTGAGTTTTTAGACTGAAAGTTGGGATGTTGATCTGAGTTAAAAACTTAATGCTCGAGGTAATTTTTTTTGGCTCAGCAATACAACTAAGCCCTGTTGCCTGTGAAAGGCTACTTGGATGAAGACTGGGGAGTGGTGAGAGGTACCAAATTATTGGAGTTTACAGGCAATTAAACAGGGATCTAAACTTTAGTCTTGAACTTAAAATTGCTGGAATCTCTATAAATGATAATCACAGAATGCCCATCCGTCAAACAGATCTGGACATTTTGAGTGCAGGTTTTTTTTTATCTGTAATGAGCACATAGATAGATAAAACTTACATTTCCATACCACATTTCATGACCTCACAATGTCACAAAGCACTTTTCAGCCAATTAAGTACTTTTGAAGGGTAACAGCCACTTGATGCACAGCAAGCTCCCCAAAAAAGCAAAGGGACAAATTACCAAATTGAGGAATAAATAACGATGCCTGTGAAAATTCCCCTGCTCTTCTTTGTAATAGCGGCCATGGGAAATTTAACTTCCACTTGGATGGGGGTCAGTTAGCTTAGATGGCTGGAGTGTGAAGGGGAATGATGCCAATGGTGTGTGTTCAATCCCTATATCAGCTGTAGTAGTTCATTGAGGCCTGCCTCCTTGCCTTGCCCCATGCTTGATGTGGAGTGGTGCCCCTCAAGCAATCTAAACAATTGTCTCTCTCTAACAGCGAGAGATGCCTATGGTCCGTGGTGGACTATGGCTAATTAGCTATCCTCACTTAACTACATGAGAGGGCAGATGGCGTTTTGGCTTTACATCTCATCCAAAAGACAGCACCTCTGACACTTTCGCAGTACTATACTGAGAGTGAAGGCAAAAGCAGGAGCAAAATTCCAATTGTATATTTAGGATATGTTCTATAAGTATTCAGGAAACATGAAACAACAACTTACATCTATACAGTACCTTTAACATAGTAAAACAACTTATGGCACTTCACAGAAGTGTTATAAAGTCAAAAGCCAAATACTGCAGATGCTGGAAATGTGAAACAAAAACAGAAAATGCTGGAAGAGCTCAACAGGTCTAGCAGCATCTGTGGAGAGAGAAACAGAGCTCTGAAGAAGGGTCATACGGACTCAAAACGTTAACTCTGTTTCTCCCTCCACAGGTGCTGCTGGACCTGCTGAGTTTTTCCAGCATTTTCTGTTTTTGTTATAAAGTCAAATTTGACCCTGACGCACATAAAGAAATATCAGATCAGGTCATCAGAAATGTGATCATAGAGGTAAGTTTTAAGGATCGACTTAAAGAAGGAAAGAGGTAGAAAGACAGAGAGGTTTCAGGAGGGAAATTCACAGCTTAGGGCCCAGACAGCTGTTGGCACAGCTGCCAATGGGGAGCAAAGGAAATTGGAAATGAGTCAGAGGCTAGAATTGGAGGAGGGCATTGATTTCAGAGGGTTGTAGGACTGTAGAAGGTTACAGAGATAGGGAGGGGGTAAGACCATGGAGGGATTTGAATGTAATGTTGCAAATTTTAAAATCTCATCTATGTTCCCAGTTTACGGTATTTAGATATAATCAACTAATTTTTTTTAATTATTCATTCATGGGATGTGGGTTTCACTGGCTAGGCCAGCATTTATTGCCGATCCCTAATTGCCCTTGTTCAGGGAACATTTAAGAATCAACCACATTGCTGTGGGTCTGGAGTCATATGTAGACCAGACCAGGTAAGGACAGCAGATTTCCTTCTCTAAAGGACATTCATGAACCAGATGGGTTTTTAGGACAGTCAATAATGGCTTCATGGTCATCATTAGGCTTTTAATTCCAGACTTTTATTGAATTCAAATTCCACCATCTGCCATAGCAGGATTCAAACCCAGGTCCACAAAGCATTACCCTGGGTCTCTAGAATACTAGTCCAGTGACAATACCACTATGCCACCCAATACGAAGTAATGCAGTGCTTCCCCGTCAACAACTCACCACAATAATATTAAATAGCTTGCATTGCAACATCATAGAAGGAGGCCATTCAGTCCATTGTGCCTGTGCTGGTTCTTTTAAAAAGCAATTGTTGTTGGTCCCACATCCTCACCTTTTGTCCACAAATTTCCCATCCTCAAATACCTGTCCAGCTACCTACAACATGACTTGTGGAATCAGCTTTCACCACCTTTTCAGGTCCAGTGTCCCAGATCACAACAACTCTCTGAGTGAAAATAAGTTCTCTTCTGGATCTTTTTCCAACAATTTGGAATTGATAACCTATAGATATTGACCCACTCACCAGAAGAAATATTTTTTCTGTCTTTGCTGTAACAGAACATCTCAGAGCCGCAGGAAACGCTATATGAAAACACAACAATTTGAATGGACAAGCCAACTAAAGAAGTACTCTGCACACTTCGCTATTTTTGTAACATTTATCAAGAAATGATACAATTTAGTTGCTATTAAACCTCGGGGAAACACTTGTGAAGATGCCAAGGCACGGAAATGCAACATTAAAATGATTAAGAAAAGGTGCATTTTCCAGCTACCCCCATGGTTTCCATTTTCACAAGAACATGGGCTAGGATTTTACATCCCGTGGGCAGACGCGTATCCGACCCATCCGGCTGCGAAATAGCGTGAGACGATGTCGGGCGAGCGTTCCGACATCATCGCGCACTTGCAGGATATCTCGCTCTGCGGATGCACACGGCAGTTGGAAGCACGCCCGCCGACAATTAAGTGGGCAATTAAGCCCTTTAAGGAGGCACCTGAAAGCGATTTTTCGTGACCTGTCCACTTTTATGATTGGCGGACGGGCTAACCGGCCTTTACATTTTCATCCTGCCCTCGATCCCGGGCAGGATGAAACCTCCGTGGGGAAATGAAGCAAAGGGAGACAGCTGGGGACTGCTTTTATAATGAGGAATGCTTTCAGGTGCTTGAATGTGCTGCATGGACATGTTTTGCAGCATTTTTGTTGTCTTGTTTAATCTATGGAGGTCTGCAGCTCCCTGAGGCAGCTGTCTGCCTTCAGGGAGCTCAGTGGAAGCGCTCACCAGCACCCGCAGTGATGTTGGCGCCGCCATTTTCCTGCCCACCACCCCCCCCACTGGCAGTGCTGAGCCTTTCTCAGCATGTGTTTCACGCTGGCTGGCCGTTAATCGGCCAGCCAGTGTGAAATCGCAGTCGGGAGCCGATCGCAGTCAGGGGCCCATTTCCCCTCTGCTCCTGGGTGGGCAAGTGCAAAATTCAGGCCTTGGGATAATTGCATCCTCACTCTCGAATTTGGGATTATATCATTTACTTTGGTAATAAATCATTAAACACAGCGAAACCCCACAGGTCAGCAACTCGTGTAGTGAAACAGTATCGCCTGCATAAACTTTTAAAGGCAGCAAAACAGGTGAGAAACCAGTATTGTGGTTACAGATCCTTCCATCACCTTAATTGTTTGCAAGGCAAAACCGTGCTTTGAAACAGGCTCAATGTTATTAGAGAGCACAGTATCAAATGTACCTCTGAACGAAACCTGATAAGGAGGGTCATTCTTCCATGTAAAGGTTTTAATACTGCATTTTTTTTGTGTGATGACACTAGTGTTGGCTAGTAGACTATCAATAAATGTTTCTTGCACCTCTGTTTTTTTGTGAGAAGTTTCACTTTGATTTTCTTGCAGGCATAAATATTTGCAACGACCTTGGAAGCGATGATGTATGTCAGTATATTCCACAGTTTAGTGCACACAGGGATTCCAGGTGATAGACATGTCTCTTGCCTTTCAGCTCCAATCTGCAGACTTAACCAAGGATCCTGAGAGCCTGGGTGTGATGGAAACTAGAGGCAAGCCCAGTTGGAAGCCAAAATGCTGTCACAAGGTTGATGCAGATGTACAGATAGCTCAGGGATCTATTTTTATTTTAAAAGTTTGGAAGGAATTCTCCATTCCCTGTGAAATGCTGTCTTCAAGAGAAAGGATGAATAAGGAAAACTGGAGAGATTTTTTTAAATAAAAGCTTGCACTCCTGATTGCAAAATCTGCACTTTGACTCAGAATAGCGCAAAATTAATTTTAATTAGAAATTAACTTAAAATGTTTTTTGCCATTCAGAATAATGGAGATAGATATATTATAATACATCGAATCCTGTTTAACCATCACCCCCTTTTCTTGCTGACCTACATTGGCTCCCGGTCTAGTAAAGTGTTGATTTTAAAATTCTCACCCTTGTTTTCAAATATGTCCACAGCCTCACCACCCCCCCTATCTCTATAATCTCCTCCAGCCACACAATCCTCTGAGATCTCTGTGCTCCTCCAATTCCAGCCTCTTGCGCATCCTCAATTTTCTTTGCTTCAGCTTTGGTGGCCATACCTTCAGCAGTCTGGACCCTAAGCTCTTCCTAAATCTTCAGATACAGAAGCCTGGATTTTCGCTCCCAGGTTGGGTGCACAGTGTAGGGACATTTCTTGGCTCTGCGAACCTAAGCTTGGAAAAAGAGGCTCGGGAGTTGGATTTTTGTTCCGGGAGTGGAAGGTGGGGGTGGGTGGGTGGCAGTGGTGGGCTGGATTAGAAGTTAGGCCCATCACCCGTGGAATGAGTGTGGAGGGTACTGGGGGCAGAGGGCCTGCCTCTGTGCATCGGCACTGTGTGAAAGGGCGAATGAAGGCCAATAATAAAAAAAAATTCCTCTAGCCCTCACCCCTCAACCCCACACACTCCCCATGCCCCATCTCTGCCAACCCATGCCACCTCATGCCCCTGTACCTACCTGCCACGGACCCCCATACCAACCATCACCCCTGTGCTTGCTCACCTATAGTGGCTCCTGGTCTGTACCCATGGCAAGCAATTTTTTTTAATATTCCAGGCATTTTTTTTCTCCAAAATTTAAAGGACAGGTACTTTAAATGCCTTGACAGCTTGACAGTTCCTGTCGACAGTTGCTTTTGAGAGGCCCTCTTGACAGTCTTGAAGCTCCTCCTGACAGTTCGGACAGATCCTCTTGACAGTTAATTTTGGCAGGCCTGTTGACAGTTCCAATGAACTTGACAATAATGCATTTATTCACTTTATGTGCACTTTTTTTGCCTACTTTTAACAATTCCAAAGGGCACGTGACCTACCCCAAAAGGTACCTGGCCTCCATCAAAAGTCCTGGGACCAGATCCAAAGGGGTACCTTACCTCTCCAAAGGGTAAGGATAAAGGCTATCTAAACAAATCCAAAAAGTTCAGGTCTCCTCCTACCTGGTCTAATCTGCACACTCTGGTTTTCACACATCTGGCCTACCAAAGTCCCACTTTAGTGGAGGCAGATGATGATTTAAATGGGCAGCTGTCTCTGTAAACCGTGCACGCACGAACCCTGGCCAAACTCCATTTTCGCCCCTGCAAAAATAGGAACTGCCATGTTTGGGCATGGAACTTCCGATTTCTGGGTTTGTCTGCCATTTTTGCCATGATGGGGAGGCTCTGCACAGGCCAGAGGGTGAGGGGGTTGGGGGAAGTGCGAGGCCACATAGGGATTTGAAAACAAAGATGAGAATTTTAAAATTGAGGTGTTGACAGACCAGGAACCATTGTAGGTGAGCAAGCACAGGGGTGATGCATGAATGGGACATGGTGAAAGTTAGGACTTGGGCAGCAGAGTTTTAGATGGGAACAAGGAGGGTGGAAGGTGGGAGGCCAGCCCAGAAAGGATTGGAATAGTCAAGTATCTAGGTAACAAAGGCACAGATGAGGGCTTCAGTAGTTGATGAGTTGAGTAAGGGGCAGGTATAAGAGATAACCATGACAGCAATGAGAAATGTCATAGTTGACATAATTTGACAAAGAGCCAGCCAGAAAATATAAATGTTTTCTCATCAGCAGTGTTATAAACTCTGCAGCCAGTGCATGTGCTAGGGGACAGATTAGGGAAACAAAATAATGGATCCTAACACATAACAGCAGTGCTGAAAAGGGATTTTTTTTTTTGCTTTATTCATTCATGGGATGTGGGCATCACTGGCAAGACGAGAATTTGTTGCCTATCTCTAATTGCCCTAGAACTAGAGTGGCTTTCTAGGCCATTTCAGAGGACAGGTAAGATTCAACCACGTTGCTGTGGATCTGGAGTCACATGTAGGACAGACCACGTAAAGAGGACCAATTTCCTTCCCTAAGGGATGTTAATGAACCAGATGGGTTTTTACAACAATTAGCGATAGCTTCGTGGTCACCATCACTGAAGCTAACTTTATATTCCAGGTTTATTAATTGAATTTAAATTCCACCAGCTACCATGGTGGGATTTGAACCCATATGTCTCCAGAGCAATAGCCTGGGCTCTTGGATTACTAATCCAGTGACATTACCACTACACCACCATTTTCACTCAAATGAGTTTATGAAAATCACCCATAATTCCAAGTAATATATCTTTTCAAATAATTGCCAGCAATTTGGGTTAATTACTTTTAGCAAGATAGTTAGGCAATAAGGTAAAGTACAGAACAGGCTTCATGATACTTTAAAGAACTGGAGGATAAAGCGTGATGATAATGGTTTATTCGATGAGGTGTTGGTATCATATGTGGCACTGTGCATGTGTTACCACCTTCAGGAGAGGAGAGATAAGAAAAAGAAACAGAGGGAAATCCTAGGAACAGGATCAAGTCTTTCAGCCCTTCGAGCCTGCTACAAAGGCTAATTTGCAGTACAGAAAGAGGCCATTTGGCTAAACAGGCCCATGTTGGTGTACATGCTCCATTCAAGCTTCATCCCATCCCTCTTCATCTCTTCCTATCAATATATCCTTCTATTCCTTTCTCTCGCATGTGTTTATCCAGCTTTCCCTTAAATGCATCAATGCTATTCATCTCAACCACTCCCTGTGGTAATGAGTTCCACATTCTAACCACTCTCTGGGTAGAGAGGTTTCTCCTGAATTCCCTACTGGATTTATCAGAGATTGTCTTACATTTCTGGTCTCTGGTTTTGGTCTACCCCGCAAAGGGAAACATCTTCTTTACATCTACCCTATCAAACTCCTTCTTAATCTTAAGGATCACTAGCAGGTTACCTCTCAGCTTTCTCTTTTATAGAGAAAACAGCCCTAGACTGTTCAGTCAATTCTATTAGATCATGGCTGGTTTGTACTTTAATGCAATTTACTTGCCATATTCAAAGAATTGCATGTGTAACAGCAGAGGGAGAGATACATCAGTAAAATACTGCAGGTGCTGGAGATCTGAAATGAAAACAGAAAATCCTGTAAATATACAATAGGCCTGTCAGCATCTGTGGAGAGAGAAACAGAGTTAATGTTTCAGGTTGATGACCTTTCAATGGAACTGGGAAAGTTAGAAATGTAAGAGTTTTTAAGCAAGTGAAAAGGGGGAGGTGGAAAAAGAACAATAGGGAAGGTCTGTGGTAGAATGGAATACTGGAGGGTTTAAATGACGAAAGAGTTGGCAGTGCAGGGCCGAAGAGAATGGGACAAGTAAAGAAACTTGTACTTTGTACCAAGAGGCAGTCACACACCTTAGGATGTGACTGCAGCTGAGGCAGGTAAGGGGACCCAGAGGGCAGGAGTACAGGAGTGTCAGCCTCTGCAATTGACCTGCAGTTTTGAGGTTCTTTCAGCTTGTTTGGATGAGAGTAGGGGGCTGCAGGGTGGATGAGCTAACTAACCATGGCACTGTGGTACAGTAACCAGCAATGTGCGACAAAGTATACAAGAAGAAATATTGGGTGCTTGTGATAAAGGGATGACAATAATCACGGATGCTTTTAATCTACATATAAATTGGAAAAATCAGATTGGCATTAGTAGCCTGGGTGAAGGCTTCATAGAATGCTTTCGAGATAATTTCTTAGAGCAGCACATTCTGGAACCAACCAGAGAGCAGGTTATATTAAACTTGGCATTGTGTAATCTGACACGATTAATTAATGACCTCAGAATAAAGACACCCCTAGGTAGCTGTGACCACAAAATGATTGAATTTTACATCCAGTTTGAAAGGGGGAAGAGTGGGTCTAAGACTTTACACTTAAATAAGGGCAACTGTGTGGGCATGAAAGCTGAGCTAGCTGAAGTGAACTGGGATACTAGGCTATGAGATAGATCAACAAAGAAGCAGTGGCAGACATTTAAGGGGATATTTCAGAAGACTCAGAACAAGTATATTCCTACTATAAAGAAAAATTCTAAGGGGAGGACCCACCATCTGCAGTTAATTAAAGAAGTTAAAGAAAGTATCAAACTTAAAGAAAAAGCATACAACTGTGCAAAGATGAGTGGCAGGTCAGATGATTGGTCAGAATATAAAGAACGGCAGAGAATGACTAAATAGTTAATCAGGAGAAAGAAATTAAGAGTGTGCGAGGAAGCGAGCTAGAAATGTGACAACTGATAGCAAGAGTATTCTACAGGTATTTAAAAGGGAAAAGAGCAAATAAGGTGAGTGTTGGTCCTTAGAGAGCGACAATGGGGAGTTAATAGTAAACAATAAGGAAATGGCAGAAGAAATGAACAAATATTTTGCTTTTATCCTCACTATTGAGGATACAAAAAGCATTCCAGTAATAGCTGTAAATCAGGAGGTGTAAAAGAGAGAGGCATTTGGTGAAACTACAATTAGGGAAGTGGTACTGAGCAAACTGATGGAGCTGCAGGCTGTCAAGTCTCCGGGTCAGCATGGTTTTGTGAAAGGGAAATCATATTTAACTATGTCTGAAGGAATAACATACACTGTGGATAAAGGGGAGTCTGTAGATGTAATGTAGTTGGATTTCCAGAAGGCATTTGATAAGGTGCCATATCAAAGCTTATTGAGGAAAATAAAAGCTTATGGTGTAGGGGGTAACATATTAGCATGGATGGAAGATTGGTTAGCTGACAGAAAACAAAGAGTATGCATAAATGGGTCTTTTTCTGATTGGCAGAATGTGATGAGTGGAGTCCTGCAGGGGTCTGTGCTGGGGCCTCAATGTTTTACAATTTATATCAATAACTTAGATGACGGGAGCAAAGATATGGTAGTTAAATTTGCAGAGGACACAAAGGTAGATAGGAAAGTATGTGAAGAGGACATAAGGGGGTTGCAGACAGATAGGATAAGTGAGTGGGCAAAATATAGGCAGGTGGAGTATAATGTGGGAAAATGTGAAGTTGTTCACTTTGACAGGAAGAATAAAAAAGCAAAGTATTACTTAAACAGAGAGCAGCTGCAGAATTCCAAGGTGCAGAGGGACCTAGGTGTTCTAGTGCATGAGTCACACAAGTTAATATGCAGGTACAACAAGTAATTAAGAAGGCTAATGGAATGCTATCCTTTATTACGAGAGGAGTTGAACATAAAAGTAAGGATGTTATGCTTCAGTTATATAGGGCACTGGTGAGACCACATCTTGAATACAGTGTGCAGGTTTGGTCTTCTTATTTAATGAAGGATGTAAAAGCATTGGAGGTGTTTCAGAGGACGTATACTAGATTGATACCTGAAATGAACAGGTTGTCTTATGAGGAAAGGTTGGACAGACTGGGCTCATTTCCACTGGAGATTAGAAGAGTGAGGGGTGACTTGATTGAAGTAAATACAATCCTGAACTGTCTTGGCAAGGTGGACATGGAAAGGATGTTTCCTCTTGTGGATAAGTCCAGAACTAGGGGGCACTGTTTTAAAATTAGGGTCTCCCTTTAGGACAGAGAGGAGGAGAAACATTTTCTCTCAGGAGGTTGTGCAACTTTGGAACTCTCTGCCTCAGAAGGCAGCGGAGAGGGATCATTTAAAATTTTTAAGGTAAAAGTAGACAAGAGAATCAAAGGTTATCAGGATTAGATGGGCATGTGGAATTCAAAATTCAAACAGATCAGCCATGATCTTATTGATGGCGGAGCAGGCTGGAGGGGCCGAATGGCCTACTTCTGCTCCTATTTTGTATGTTTGTATTCAAGTGGGGGGAGCAAAAAGGAGTGTAGTGGTTGTAGGGGACAGTATAGTGAAGGGGATTGACACTGTTCTCTGCAGCAAAGAGCAAGAATCCAGAAGCTGTGTTGCCTGCCCGGTGCCAGCATTCAGGCCATTTATTCAGAGCTGGAAAGGAACTTATAGTGGAAGGCGGAGAATCCCATAATCGTGGTTCATGTAGATACCAACAACATAGGCAGGAAGAAGAAAAAGGTTCTGCATAGTCTGTATGAAGAGCTGGGTACCAAATTAAGAAGGAGAACTTCAAAGGTAATAATCTCTGGATTATTACCTGAGCCACTTGCAAATTGGCAAAGGACAAATAAGATTAGAGAAATGAATGTGTGGCTCAAAAGCTGGTTGTGAGAAGTAGTTCTGGTTTGTGTGGCCCTGCCATCAGTACTGGGGAAAGTGGGGTCTGTACTGTTGGGATGGTCTACACCTGAACTGTGCTGCGGCTGGTGTCCTCATGAGCCGCATACCTAGGGAAAGGAGGGTTTCAAACTACATAGTGGGAGCAAGGGATCAAATTTGGGAAGATGTGGTAAATTAAAGAGTAGAGACAAGGCAAGAGAGAAAGGTACTAATATGGGAAATGATAGCAGACCGTGACAGGAAGGGACAGAGATCACAAATCTAACAGTAAATCAGCAGATAAGGCTAGACATTACAAAAATAATAAAAGGGCAAAGCTAAAGGCTCTGTATCTGAATGCATGTAGCATTCAAAACAAAACAGATGAACTGATGACGTAAATAGAAATAAATAAGTCCAATCTAATAGCGATTACAGAGGCATGGCCACATGATGACAGAGATTGGAACCTGAATATTGAGGGGTATGTGACATTTAGAAGGACAGGAAGCTAGGAAAAGGTGGAGGGCTGGCTCTGTTAATTGATGATGGTATTATCACATTGGAGAGACCTAAGTTCAGGAAATCAAGATGTAGAAGTGGTTTGGATTGAGATAAGAAACAATAAGGGCAAGAAGTCATTTGTACAGGCCCCCTAATTGTAACTACAGAGTAGGACAGAGTATAAAGGAAGAGATAAAAGGAGCATGTTAGAAAGGTACGGTGATAATAATGGGGGATTTTAATCTACATATGGACAGGATAAATCAGGTGGTTTAGCCTAGATGAGGAGTTTATAGAATATTTTTGGGATAGTTTTTTGGAACAGCATGTCCTGGAGCCAATCAGAGAGCAGGCTATACTAAACCTGGTATTCTGCAATGTGATAGGATTAATGGATAATCTCATAGTGAAGGCACCGCAAGGTGGCAGCAATCATAATATGACTGAATTTTACATTCAGTTTGAGGGACAGAAGAGTGGGTCCAAGACTAGTATTTTAAATTTAAATAAGGGCAATTATGAGGGCACAAAATCAGATCTACTAAAGTGAACTGGCAAATGAGGTTAAGGGATAGGTCAATAGAGATGCACTGGCAGACATTTAAAGGGATATTTCAGAATACACAGAATGGATACATTCCAATGAGAAAGAAAAATTCCAAGGGGATGACCCATCATCCATGGTTAATTTAAAAAGTTAAAGACAGTGTCAAACTTAAAGAAAAAGCATATAATTGTGCAAAGAAGGGTGGCAGGTCAGAAGATTTGACAGAATATAACAAACAGCAAAGAATGGCCAAAAGATTAATAAGTAGGTTAAAATTAGTGTACGGGAGAAAGCTAGCTAGAAATATAATGATAAATAGTAAGAATTTCAATAGATATTTAAATAAGAAATAAGAAAAGAGTTAACATAGGACTGTCGGTCCTATAGAAAATGAGTCTGATGAATTAATGATGGAAAATAAGGAGATGGCAGATGAATTGAACAGGTATTTTACATTGGTCTTCACTATAGAGGATAAAGGTTACATGCCAGAAATAGCTGTAAATCAGGAATTGAAAGGGAGGGAGGGACTCAGGAAAATTACAACTACCAGGGAAGTGGTACTTAGCAAATTGTTGGACCTGCAGGCTAACAAGTCCCCTGGTCCTGATGGACTTCATCTCTAGAGTCTTAAAAGAAGTTGCTAGTGGGATGGTTGCTGTGTTGATTTTAATTTTCCAAAATTCCCTAGATTCAGGGAAGGTTCCATAAGATCGGAAAATAGCAAATGTACTCCCTTCCTTTATTCAAAAAGGAAGGGAGACGGAAAGCAGGAAACTACAGGCCAGTTACTTTAATATCTGTCAAAGGGAAAATATTAGAAACTATTATTAATAACGTTGTGGCACAACGTTTAGAAAAATTCAAGACAATCAGGCAGAGTCGACATGGTTTTGTGAAAGAGAAATTGTTTTTAACAAATTTATTGGAGTTCTTTGAAGGAGTCACATGTGCTTTGAATAAAGGAGAACCAGTGGATGTACTGTATTTAGGTTTCCAGAAAGTATTTAATAATGTGCCACATCAAAGGTTATTGCGAAAAATAAAAGCTTGTGGTGTAGGGGATAACATACTGGCATGGATAGAAGATTGGCTAGCTAACAAGGATCAGAGAGTTGTCATAAATGGGTTTTTTTCTGGTTAGGATGTGATGAGTGCTGTGTCACAGGGATCAGTGTTGGGGTCTCAGCTTTTTATAATTTATATAAAAGACTTGAATGAAGGGACCTAAGGTATGGTTGCTAAATTTGCTGATGATACAAAGATAGATAGGAAAGTAAGTTGTGAAGAGGCTACAAAGGGACATAGATAGGTTAAACGAATGGGCAAAGATTTGGCAAAAGGAGTATAATATGGGCAAATGTGAAATTGTCCATTTTGGACAAGAATGAAAAAGAAGCATATTATCTAAATGGTGAGAGATTGCAGGGCTCAGAGATTCAGAGGGTTCTGGGTATTCTAGTGCATGAATCACAAAAGGCTAGTATGTAGGTACAGCAGGTAGTTAGGAAAGTTAATAGAATGTTATTGTTTAATGCAAGGAGAATTGAATATAAAAGTTGTGAGGTTATGATTCAGTTATACAGGGCATTGGTGAGACCACATTTGGAGTGCCGTGTACAGTATTGGTCTCCTTATTTAAGGAAAGATGTAGAAGCAGTGCAGACAAGGTTTACTAGACTAATAACAGGAATAGGTGTGTTGTCTAATGAGGAAAGGCTGGACATGCTAGGCTTGTATCCACTGGAGTTTAAGAGAGTAAGAGGTGACTTGATTGAAACCTTTGAGGTTGTGAGGGGTCTTGACAGGGTGGATGTGAAGAGGATGTTTCCTCTTGTGGGAGAACCTAGTCACTGTTTAAAAGTAATTTAAGATAGAGATGAGGAGAAATATTTCTTTCCAGAGGGTCGTGAGTCTTTGGAGCTCTCCCCCTGAAAAGGCAGTGGAAGCAGAGCCTTTGAATATTTTTAAGGCAGAGCTAGATAGATTCTTGGTAAACTAGGGGAGTGTAAGGTTATCAGGGGTAGGCAGAAGGTTACATTCAGATCAGCCATGACCTTATTGAATGGTGGAGTAGGCTCAAGAGGCCAAGTGGCCTACTCCTGCTCCTAATGTGTATGTTTGTATGGTCATAATAGAACATGTGTCTAAAGAAGATGTGAATGGCAGAATTTCTCTCCCCACCCTCATCCGTAACTCTTTTAATGCCCTCTGTCACTTAACCATTTCCATTTCCTGGTCCTAACTGTCTCCTCTTCACCATGGATGTTCAATCTCTCTACACCTCTCTCCCCCACCAGGATGATTGGATGGTTCTCTGCTTCTTCCTTGAATGGAGACCCAACCAGTCTCCATCCACCACCACCGTCCTCCACTTGGCTGAACTCGTCCTCACAATGAACAACTTCTCCTTCAACTTCACTCACTTCCTCCAAATAAAAGATGTTCTGATGGGTACCCACATGTGTCCTAGCTATGTCTGCCTTCTTTGTGGGATATGTGGATTTTGGCTGGGCGTTCCCTTAATTGGCATGGATTCCCTGTCAATTAAGGGCGGCAAGTGGGCTCAGGAATCTGGAGGGCCAGAGACCTTCAGCTTGAGAGGAAGCAGCAGGACGCTTCAATAGGAAGAGTTCCTGTCAGCAACTTCTAAAAAAAAAATTTAAAACCAGCAAAAGGAGCCATGCCATCACTGGTTGGGTACAGGTGGGATGGGGTAAGTACCATCTATGGGGTGACATTTGGCTGCTCCCCATAGGCAAGCACCTGTAGGCCTGCTTGGAGCACTAAAGCCCCCAGCTTGCTACTGGATGCCCACCTTCAGGTCGTTCCTCACTGCACTGGGAAACTGAAGCCCAACAGGAAAATCCCAGTCAGCCTCCTTTGCCTACTCTTAATAAGGATCTAACCGAGCCATTTGCCTGACTGCCTCATGGGGGCAGGTGGCCTTTGCCAGGCCCTGAACCTGTGTCAGCCAAAATGGCCCATGTTGTAAACAGGTCAGAAAACCAGCTTGCCGGCCGGCCTCATAATTTTCAGGCTCTGTTCACCTCTGTTCCTGACCTCAGCGAGGCCTGAAAATCCTGCCCTGAATGTGGTTTGCCTTTGAAGCACATAGAAATCAAGACAAAATAAAAAAGACAAAACTGGGAGTGCGCCCAAGCAAATTGCAATAATGACCTTGGAGACTTGAGGGTATGAGGGAAATAGTCGTTCTCATTGTGTGGGTAGAGTAGGTCTTTAAAGACTGTTGGATAATTTAAAAACTATATCGTTGATGGAAAGTGAAGTACAAAGAAAGGGCAAATCGTGATGTAATTTCTCAGCTAAGGTAATATTTTCAGTCACTTATCAGTTGATCTTAATTTGGAAAATAGACGTCATGGAAAACCAAAAGTGTCCCACGTCCTTCTTGCATTAGATCTTATCTTCCTCACTTGACAACACATCAGGTGGCGATGTACTGATTACTGGAGGGCAAATTATTGATTTACTGAGACATGAAACGCCTCCTACAATCTTACAACTATTTGTCTGAACATCAAACTGTTGTAGCTTCAATGGTTTATCTAATAAACTGGGAGAAGAAACATTGGAGCTTAATCTGTTCAGATTTAAGAGTCTTTCTCTTTTCTCTCACTTATCATTTCTCCATTGATGCTTTCATAAACATAAAACGAAAGGTGGGAAAAGATCACCTGATCCAACAATTCCCCACCTCCATTCAGACCTCATTCAGCCCATTTACAACATCAAACTCACCCCGCCCCATCACACAATGTCCTGGGGCAGGTGTGAAAAACCTTAGACTTATACGCCTGATCAGAAGGGGAAGAATGGAAATGTCCACAATCGGATTCTCCTGTGATTTCCTGCTTTCTGCACGATTCTGAAACACTTTTGTTTCTTCTTAGGTATCCCATTTCACATCACAGATACCCCTCCTTGCGTCTGTTTCTCCAAACCCTCCACTTTTCTGAGCTCTCGCCAATCAGCTTTCCTCCACTGACTCAAACCAGAGGAAATAGTCTTTCCCTGTTCATAACCCTACATAAATTTTAAAAAACCTCAATTAAAATTCTTCTTATCCATACTTCCCCAGTGGAAATAGTAATTGTATCTTAAATCTATACTCATAGCTCTCCGTTCTTTTAAAAAGACTTGCCTTTATATAGCGCCTTTCGTGACCTCTAGATTTCCCAAAGCACTTTAAAGCCAATAAAATATTTTTGAAGTGTGGTCATTGTTATAATGTAGAAAACACAGCAACCAATATGCGCACAGCAAGCTCCCACAAACAGCAATGTGATAATGACCAGATAATCTGTTTTTGTGATGTTGATTGAGGGATAAATGTTGGCCAGCACACCGGGGATAACTCTGCTGTACTTTTTCAAAATAGTGCCATACGGGCAGACAGAGAACTCAGTGTAAAGTCTGATCTGAAAGGCAGATCTCTGACTGTGCAGCATTCTCTTAGTACTGCACCGGGAGCGTCAGCCTGGATTTTTGTGCCCCTGTCAGGTTCAATGGCGGGCGGGAAGGGGGTAGAATTCTGCGGGAGGTCTAAAAATCGCTTTCACACCAGCATGAAATGATGATGGGATCTTTCAATACCGCCTGCCATGGTGGGTCGCGATTCCCACCAGAGGCCAGCGTGGAACCAATTTGCATCTCACTAATGGGAACCACATGAAGGCCCGATCAGAATTTTCCTCCCACGCCCGATTCTCCGTGATGCCAGTGGGAAAGCATGCTGGTACAGAACATTTATGGAACAACGTGGCATGCAAAAGTCCGGATTTACCTTCAGAAGGCCTTGGTCAGCTCACGGAAATCCAAGGAGAAGATGGATGCCTCCAGCTACCGGACCCTGGAGCACCATGTGTATCACAGGGTGGGTGGAACTTCATCCATGTGGGTCCTCTGTGAAGTGGTTTCCAGAAGGTGGGAGTTCTCCATGCAGCAACATCGCTCAACCTTCAGACCTCCTTTCAGGGACCTCACTCTACCTTTGGACCTTCTTCCAGGGTCATCACCATGGGCTTGGGCCTTCTTCCAAGGACTTTGCCATGGGCTTAGATTGTCAAGTTGCAGGTGGAAGCAGGAGGTACTGTTGGGCATCGAGGACCTGTTGCGGGGGGGGGGGGGGTGCGTTAAAGAAAATCAAGAGAGGACCGAAGAGGGATGGGAGGTTGGAGGCCTAGAGGCAGGTGTGGGCAGTTGAGGGTGCTGGAAAGAGTTTTACAGCGGTGTAGCAAGGCAGCAGATGGAACAGAGGGAGAGGGTGGGAAGGGCCATGTTGAGTGCCAGGGGGTGGGGGCAGGGGTTATGAGCAGGTGTAAAGGGACATGGAGGGTGTTCAGATGTGGGTCAGTGGAGTCAATTGTTGACTCCTGAGGAGCGAACTCAAGGTAAGCATGGCATGAGGGAATGGTGAGGCTGGGAGGGTGAGGGTGCGATGGTGTCATGTGAAGGGGCACCAAGTGTTATTGATGGGAACATGGAGCTACACATGAACCTAGGAGTGGGCAGGAGGAGGGTGAGCAAGTCAATGGTTATGGGGGTGGGATTCTTGGGAAGGAAGGGTACGTGAAAGTTGACTTGCGCATTGTCAAAGGAGAAGGGAGAGGGTTGGTAGGTAATGGTGGGGAGCTTGAACGTAATGCCAGGTGGGTCAATGGTAATGGGAGAAAGGATGTCGGTGACTGGGGGAGGGGACACGGGGCTAGAGTTCATGAAGAATGTTACAACCACCATGCTGGTTTGGTCAAAACTAAGCAGAGCCTTGTGATTAAGATCCCAAGTGGCTGCATGGGAGTTGGGTCAGTGGGTAGAAGGAGATACAGGTCATCTCAGCTAGACAACTGAAAGGGAACCCCAGCAGGAAGCATTGACAATGCTAGGGATCTGGGATATGAGACTTTGATGGATGAAGGCTCACCGTGCTCAGGAGAATACTTGCAATGGTCCTGGCACATACCCTTCCCACTGCAGATTCACTCGGGGGCTCAGGTGCATGCAGGAGAAAGGGGCTAGTGGGTGGTGTTTGGTAATCCTTAAGGACCACACTGAAACATGGCCTTAGACATTATTGAAGTGAAAGTGATTATATTTATATAAATTCTAAACGTTCACCCGTGCAACCAGTTGTGATCAATGTTTCATGATTTTTCCGTGGCCTACCACTTCTTCTAGGTGCTCCCCCGACATCTGCAGCAGGGGTGGAGGCAACCTGCTGGCTAGTTGACCTTTGGATGACTTTGGCAGCTGTTCTCTGGAGAGATGAGGCCTGAGGGCCCCAACTTCCTTTGGCTGTCCTTCTGTGGGCCAGCTGCTCCCTCTGCGGTGACAGAGGACAAGGTTGAAGGGGGTCACAGGCAGAGGGGATCTGGAAGGTCCAGGCAGCCTCTGAGAATACTGAGTGGTTGAACCAGAGGTGTCCAGCTGTTGCTCCTCCTCCCTTAAGGTGCCTGAAGGCCTCTGCCTGACTGCTTGAGGGGAAGGGGAACCTGGAGGGAAGTTGAGGTGCCCTGTCCCCCTCTTGTGTAGCCATGCAGAAGCTCCCCCATAGCTACCACTTGGAGTGCAGGTCTGCTCGCATCTCGAGCAGCAACTGCTGGACTAGGATCTCCATGGAGTACGCCAACCTCCCCATGGAGACTTCGATGCACACACAGGACAGTACCACTCCATCAGCCAGCAGGTGGATGGACTCCTCTAACCCGTGTGCTACCCCATTGAGGGACTCTAACCCCTCTGTCTGATGTTCCTCCACCTCTTGCTGACTCTCCACCATCAGATGGAAGGCCAATTCCAAAGGCCCGTCATTGGACTTGGATTTCACAACTGCCTCTTTCCGAGCACTACTTCAAGTGCCGGTGAGCTCAGCTGACCCTACTTCTTCCTGTTGTGGACACATGTCCATGCAGTGACCGCCAGAGTGTGAGACCATTCCTACGCTAGAGCTCATACCCACTGAGGTGGTGTCTGTGGGCTGGTGGACAGTGCAGGTATCTGCTGTGACACCTCTACAGGTGCATATCTTTCCTCTTGTCCTGTCTCCTGGCTCCTCTCTGGGCTTGGGCTTCTACTGAGGCCTGACATGGACCTTGGCCTCTTCTTGGTGGCACCTGTAAGTGAAAGAGGTGAGAACGAATGACAGCATGAGCTGCCTCCAACATGGAGGAACATTTGGCCCTCAGGTTGCTATGCCATGCATGGATCCTTAGTGGGTGGAGGCCCAAATCCAAGCTCCCCATCGCCAATTGCCTGGTCCCACTCCACACCTGCAGCTGGGCTGCCCTCACCTTGAACCCCATGAGAACCTTCATGAGGGCGCTTCCCTCCTGTCTTCTCGCATTCTCACCAGTTGTGCTACAACTTATTCTGCTCAAAAATAACAGAAAGATGGGTTTGAGAGATTGTATGTTGCATCCATTTGGACATAGCAATTTCATGTTCATTTCTCATGCTTAGAGATAACCCTTAGAGATAACCCACAGGATTGTACGGCATGGCATTAATACTCTGCAAGTTGTCCAGAAGGGTTGTGGGCCAGCTCCCTCCAGAGCGCTGAGCCCATCCACCTGCAAGGATAAGACTCAGAGAGGCATCTGATTTGCAGAGATTGCTGGTGCCCTCTGCTCCTGAGCCCATTCTTCCCCACCCCCCTTCCACTCGCATTGATCTCTATATGTGGGAGGGTGAAGGAGGCACAGTGGTCACTCCACTGCAGAGTGGGTGCACTGCAGTGGGGCTATGAGGCACGACCTTATGATGTTGCCACTGAGGCCCATGTACCCTGACATTCATTGGTTTCAGTGTGGCTTGTGTGAGCAGCTGAAGCTTCACTTGCCCTGGCGGAGTAGATGAGGTCGTTCATTCTTTTTCGGCGTTGTATGGCTGACCTGCACTGGATAGCCTGGGCACTGACAGCATCGGCGACCTGCGCCCATGGAGGGTTGGTTTCCCTGCTTAGTTTCCCCCTCCCATCAGCTGGGTAGAGAACATTCCTCCTGACCTCCACATAGCGGGGAGTTGTGGACACTTCTCGTGACCCAGATGGCCTCATGTGCAGGAGGCATCACCGGCTGCACAAGCTTGAGCCCCGCGTTTCAGAGCTTGAGCAGCGGCTGGAGTCACTAAGGTGCATCCGTGAGGCAGAGAACTACATGGATAGCATGTTCAGAGAGGTGGTCACGCCACAAGTTAGGGGCAAGCAGGCAGATAGGGAATGGACCGCCAGGCAGTCCAAGAGAAACAGGCAGGTAGTGCTCACTAACTGGTTTTCCATTCTGGATATCAGTGAGAGTGATGGATCCTTGGAGGAGTGCAGCCCGTGCACACACACCTTAAACCAGCTTATATTTCACCCCTTCCTTGGATTCACCTAGTTCTGTTGAAGGGTCATGAGGACTCAAAACGTCAACTCTTTTCTTCTCCGCCGATGCTGCCAGAACTGCTGAGTTTTTCCAGGTAATTCTGTTTTTGTTTTGCATCTGAACAGAGCCAGGACTGAGTTCCTTGCAGGTTATTTTGCTAGCGCTGTTGGGGAGGGTTTAAACTAACTCAGCATGAGTGTGGGAACCAGGAGGGAATATTGGGAAGTAATACCAGGGTGCATGGAATGTTGGGAGAGGCAGATAGCACTAAAATATAGAATAGTAAGTTAATAAATGGAGTCGGAGTAAGGGAGCAAGTAATGAAGTCTAACTTAGGGTTACACTGCATGTCCGTGAATGCATGAAGTATAGCTAATAAAACTGGAGAGTTACAGGCACAGATTGCCTTTTGGGATTATGATATTGTGGTGATAAAGGAGACCTGGCTTAAGGAAGGGCAGATCTGTGTGTTAATATATTCCTGGTTACAAAGTGTTCAGAAAAGATAGGAAAGGGAAAAAAGGAGGAGGGGTGGCATTTTGGTTAAGGAGTGTATTGCAGTACTGGAGAAAGAGGATGTGTCAGAGAATTCAAGGTCAGACTCGATTTGGTTAGAGCTAAGGAATAAGAAGGGTGGAATTACATTGCTCAGTGTAATATACAGACCACCAGCTAGTGGGAAGGATATAGAGGAACAAATCTGCAAGGAAATTACAGAGAGGTGTAAACATCGTAGAGTAGTTTTAATGGGGGATTTTAATTACCCAAATAGACTGAGATAGTGGTGGTGTAAGGGGCAGTGAGGGATAAATGTTCCTAGATTGTGCTCAGGGGAATTTCCTACTGTACACCTACAGTATGTGTCCAGGCCAACAAGAAAGGGGGCACTGCTAGATTAGGTTCTTGGGAATGAGGTGGGCCAAGTAGATCAAGTGACAGTGGGGGAACATTTAGGGGACAATGATCATCATATCATAAGGTTTAGGATGATAATAGGAAAGGATATTGGCCAATCCCGAGTAAGAATAACCAACTGGCACAGAGTGGACAGAGTGGGGCAAGAACAGAGCTGGGCTGGATAGACTGGAACAAAAGATTGGTGGGAAAAACAGTAGCTGAACACTGGGCTACCTTCAAAGAGGAGATGGTTTGGACACAGTCAAGGTATGTTCCCTCAAAAGGGAAGGGTAGGACAAACAAATCCAGAGCTCCTTGGATGAAAAAGGAGATAGAAGTTAAGCTAAAGAAGAAAAACTTTGCTTATGACAGGTGTCAGGTAGCAAATATAATTGAGAACCAAGCTGAATACAGAAGGTTCAGAAAGGATGTGAAAAAGCAAATATGAGAATCAAAGAGGGATTAAGAGATAAGACTGGCAGCTGACATAAAAGGAAATCCCAAAGTATTCTATAAGCACATCAATAGTAAAAGGGTGGTAAAAGGAGGAGTAGGGCCGATTAGGGACTAAGAAGGGGATTTACAAATAGAGGCAAGAAGCCTGGCTGTGGTGTTAAACGAATACTTTGCATCCATCTTTATTTACGAGGTAGACGCTGCCCAGGCCATGGTGACAGAGGAGGAAATTCAGTCACCAGAAGTGTTTAAAATTGATAAGGAGGAGGTATTGGATAAGCTAAAAGCAAAATACTGCAGATGCTGGAAATCTGAAAGAGAAACAGAAAATGCTGGAAAAGCTCAGCAGGTCTGACAGCATCAGAGTTAATGTTTTGAGTCCATATGACCCTTCTTTGAGCTGAAGAAGGGCCATACAGACTCGAAACGTGAACTCTGTTTTTCTCTCCACAGATGCTGTCAGACCTGCTGAGCTTTTCCAGCATTTTCTGTTTTTCTTTCAGATTGGATAAACTGTTGGTACTTAAAATTGATAAGGCACTGGGACCGGATGAGATGCATCCAAGGATATTGAAAGAAGTGAGATTGGAAATTGCAGAGGCACTGGCAATAATCTTTCAATGTTCCCTGGATTTGGGGAAGGCTCTGGAGGACTGGAGAATTGCAAACCTTACGTCCTTGTTCAAAAAAGTTTGTAAAGATCGGCCTTGCAACTACAGACCAGTCAGATAACTTCGGTGGTGGGGAAACTTCTAGAAACAATTATTTGGGTGCAGAATTAATAGCCACGTGAAAAAATGTGGATTGATTCAGAAGAGTCAGCATGGATTTCTTAAAGAAAAATCATGTCTAACTAATTTGCTGGAGGTTTTTGAAGAGGTATCAGAGATGGCTGATGAGGGCAAGGCCATTGATGTGGTGCATATGGACTTCCAAAAGGTGTTTGATACAGTGCCACACAACAGTCTTGTGAGGAAAGTTATAGGTCATGGAATAAAAGGGACATTAGCAATATGGATATAAATTGGTTGAGGGATAGGAAACAGAGAGTAATGGTTAATGGAGTTTTTTGGGCTAGAAGAAGATTTGTAGTGGAGTTCTCCAGGGGTCAGTATTGGGATCCTTGCTTTTCCTGATATATACATAAATGATCTAGATCTTGGTGTGCAGGGGACAATTTCAAAGTTTGCGCATGACACAAAACTTGAGAGAATTATAAACTGTGAGGAAGACAGTGTAGAACTTCAAAAGGACATTGACACATTGGTGGAGTGGGCAGATAGGTGGCAGATGAAGTTCAATGCAGAGAAGTTTGAGGTGATACACTTTGGTACAAAGAACATGGAGAGAGAATATAAAATAAAGGATACTATTCTAAAGGGTGTGCAGGAGCAGAGAGACCTGGGTGTATATGTACATATGTCATTAAAGGTGGCAGGAGAGAACTGTTACTAAAGCATACAGTATTCTAGGCTTCATTAATAGGACCATAGAGTATAAGAACAGGGAGGTTTTGATGAACTTACATAAGACAATGGTTAGGCCTCAGCTGGAGTATTGTCTACAGTTCTGGGCGCCATACTAAAGGAAGGATGTGAACGCAGAAGAGGTTTATGAGAACAGTTCCAGGGATGAGACACTTCAGTTATGAAGAAAGATTGGAGAAGTTGGGACTGTTTTCCTTGGAGAGGGGAAGGCTAAGAGAAGACTTGATAGTTTTCAAAATCATGAAGAGTCTGGACAGAGTAGATAGGGAGAAACTGTTCCTGCTCCTAAACAGATCAAGAACCAAAGGGCACAGTTTTAAAGTGCTTTGCAAAAGAAACAAATGTGAGGTGAGAAAAAACTTTTTCAGACAGCGAGTAGTCAGGGTTTGGAATGCACAGCCTGGAAGTGTGGTGGAGGCAGGTTCGATTGAGGCATTCAAGAGGGCATTAGATGATTATTTAAATTGAAACAATATGCAGGGTTATGGGGAAAAGGCACGAGATTGGCACTAAGTTAAAATGCTCAGAGAGCCAGTGCAGACATGATGGGCCGAATGGCCTCCTTCTGCACAAGTCTGTGATTCTGTGAAGAGGACTCGCAGGGAGGAGTCACTGAACCTGGGTGCTGGACCTTCCCCTCCCCTTCCTGACTTCTCAATGGGACTTGACAGTAAGTTGAAGTCTGTGTGCCTTTTAAATATGGTGCTTGGATACGATAGCCACTGCGCTAGATGACGGGAAGCCCCTGGCTGCATAATTAATGATGCTGGGGACACAAGATTCGCAGGATTTCCTGTTGGCCTCTGCAGAGGGAAACACTTCTTGTCCCACTAATCCTGCCATGCAACTTAATCCTGGATAGGAAAATTCCACTCTTGGAATGGGACTTGAACCTGCAATTTTCTGATTCAGAAGTAAACGTGTTACCCACTGAGTCACAGCTGACATGAACTTCATTCCTTCAAGAAAAGCATTCTTGCTTCTAGAGTTTGTCCACTGAGTAGCTTGCAGGGGGCGGTGGGGGTAGGGATGGGGGCTGGGGTGGGGGTGGGGGCGGGATTGGGGTTGGGGGTGGGGGCAAGGGCGGGGGCAGGGGAGTGGGGCTTGCAGTAGCGCGGACCAGGTTCAATTCCTACTCTGACATTGAGTTAGCTGATCTCAAATGAAGGGCCCAGTAGGAATCAGAAGAGGAAGAATTGAAAAATCCACAATTGGATTCCCTTGTGATTTCCTGCTTTCTGTACATATCTGAGATGTACATTCTCTTCCTCTTAGGTATCCCATTTCACATCATAGAGATCCCACCTATTGTCTGCTTCCCCAAACCTTTCCAAATTCTCATCAACCATGTTTCCTCCTCTGACTCAAACCAGAGGAAATAGCCTTTCTCTGCTCATAACCCTTCATAAATTTTAAAAACCTCAATTAAAGCTCCTGTTATCCATACTTCTCCAGTGGAGCACTTCACTGACTGGAAAGTGCTGAGGGATGTCCTGAGATCATGTAAGGTGCTATAGAAATGCAAATTATTTTTTTCTTACCTGAAAGTGTTTGCTTCTGAATCTCAGTGCCAAAAGTGGAAGTACTCAGCATTGTTGTCTATTACCATGATGGACATTAAAAAATTATCTTTCAATTTCCCAATAACCCTCAGAGACCCCAGGAAAGGACCATCAAGTGAGAATATGACAGGCAGCCAATCCACCAATGCCAGATTTCTGTTGGAGATGAAAATTACTATCTACCCCATTCTGTTGTTGTTGTAGTGTCCGTCGTATGAGTTTTGTTTGAGGGAGAACATTGTGTCAGGACACAGAAAAATGTAATATGTCAGAGGTATTTTTACTCCTGTGGTTTAGCTGATAGTACTCCTATCCTTGAGTCAGAAAGTTATGGGGTCATGTCCACTCCAGCCAAATAATCCAGGTTGGCACTCCAGTGCAGTGCTGAGGGATTGTTGCACTGTTGGAGGTGCCATCTTTTGTGTGAGGCAATAAACTGAGGCCCCATCTGCCCCCTCAGGGGGATGTAAAATATCCCAAGGCAAATATTTCAAACAGGAGCAGTGGAGTTCTCTCTGGTGTCCTGGTTAATATTTATCCTTCTACCAACATCACTAAAAACATAAATACACAAGCAAAAATACTGCAGATGCTAGAAATCTGAAATAAAAACATAAAATGCTGGAAATACTCAGCAGGTCTGGCAGCATTTGTGGAGAAAGAAACAGAGTTAACATTTCAGGTTGTGACAGTCAAGGATGCTGCCAGACCTGCTGAGTATTTCTAACATCTTCTGTTTTTATTTGTACGGGTAAATTGGCTGCTGTGTTCCCAACATTACAACAATCACTGCACTTCAAAAATACTTCACTGACTGTCATGTGCTCACGGATGTCCTGATTTCATGAGAGGTGCTATAGAGATGCAAATTATGTTTTTCTTTACCTGAAAATGTTTGCCTCTCAAGCTCAGTGCAAAGAGTGGATTCCTCAGCATTAATGTCCTTTAGCATGATGGGCATAAAAATACCTATCTTTCAATTTGCCTCTTGAGATGTGCCACCTGACCATGTTCAGGCACATTATTTGCAATCCAGTAATATAATTGCCTGAAAAGGTTCGCAGAGGCCAAATTTCACCTCATTGAAATGTGTGTCCTAAATTAAATGCGAAGTCATGAACAAATGGTGCTGATTTACAACTATACACGAAAACACGATTGCAAAGCAGAAAACACTTATAGTAAATTGTATTGCCTGAAGGTTAATTGACATCTAACTTAGAAACTTAATGGACAGGACCCCTTCATGAAACCTTTTCCAGAAATCCAAGTTCACATTATTATTTGACATACCTATTCATGTAGTCACCCCCAAAAGAATTCTGGTAGATTTGTGAGGCGTGACCAGTACTTTGCATCCCCAATCACCCTGACTGCTTTTTCTGGGAAACAATTCCCCCTAAGGTGAATGCTTTGGCCTTGGAGGTGTGCAAAGGACATGAAGCAGGCTGAAGTGTGATGACAGAAGATGCATCCGATAGGTGAACACAATATCTTAAACTGCAACAGTAAAGTTCCAACAGCATCACCTGGATCCCGAGGTGTGTTGCATCTTTGGAGCACAACCCAGTAAGGCTATTTCATTTGGCTCAAATTAATCTTTTTCTACAAAGGTGAGTGTCATGGTGGACAATTTGATGGCTGGTCAGTCCTCATAATTAAATCACACGATTTGAGATGATTTGGGCTTAACTTCACGGTGTTGAATGATTGATTATTTTCTTGTCCGAGTGAAACAGTTTTGAGACATATTGTGTGACTTTTTATATTCAGATGACAATGTTGCATTGGGAGCACATCAGCTCATCCAAAGCTCTGCTGTCTATATTCTAGTTTGCACCAAGTCCCGTTCACCAATCACCCTTGTGCTTTCTGCCCCACATTGCTTCCTGACTCAGCAATCCCTCAATTTTATTATTTTTTTAAATCCTTGTTTTCAAAACTCTCCATGGCCTCAGCTCTCCATATCTCTGTAAAATCCTCCAATCCTAGAGCCCTCCATGATCTCTGTGATCCTCCAAGCCTGGCTTCTTGAGCACCCCCAATTTTCATCACTTCACCATTGGTGACTGTACCTTCAGATGCCAAGAACCTAAGCTCTGGAATTCCCTCCCTAAGCCTCTTTGTCTTCCTACCACACTTTCCTCCTTTAAATCTCCTTAAAATCTATCTCTTTGAACAAGCTTTGTCCTCATCTCTTTATATCGCTCGATGTCAAATTTTGTCTGATAATGCTTCTGTGAAATGCCTTGGGACATTTCACTACGTTAAAGGCACTATATAAATGCAAGTCATTGTTGGGGAGAAATCAGACACACGAGAATGATGGAGTTCCGTTA
Source organism: Carcharodon carcharias (assembly GCF_017639515.1). NCBI lineage: Eukaryota > Metazoa > Chordata > Chondrichthyes > Lamniformes > Lamnidae > Carcharodon > Carcharodon carcharias. Next base: position 26,678,930 of record NC_054481.1, on the reverse strand, counting down.
TAAAATCCCTTTGCTTTCCCCCACCGAATCTCAGCGACCATTACCTTCAGCCCCAGGTCAGTTAAGTGGCCTTATCTTACCAGGAGTGCATGTTGGGCATTTGGACACATTCTCAAGTTGCTGATAAATGTTCTGGTCAGCACAGCTCCACATCACGAGTGCCCCTTACATTTTGGAATGAATGGCAATTAGTTTATCAAGCTGCAAGGTGCATGGTACAGGAAGGAAGAAAGAAAGATCTTGCATTCTCCCTTGTTGATATGATCCTAGCCTGTTGATGAAGTCAAAATCAAGACACAGAGCTTTTCTTTACCAAGAAAGCCTATCAATTTTGTTCAGTCTTACAGCTACCTTCCCTCATACCCAGTGTCGCAACCAGCCCTGATTTATAGACTGCTTTTGGGGAACAAAATCAATAAATTAAACTAAAATCAATAAATCGGATGGAGGGTGTGGTGGGGTAAGCAGCCCCTGAGGAGGCACTGAAACCCTATTTATGTGCGCTCAAAATAATTAATTAAACAATGCCCTTCACTTGTGTATCCTAGCAATATAATTAACATACTATTAACATCCGCGGCACAGTGGGTAGCACCATGCCTCTGAACTAGAGAGTTGTTGGCCGGGAATCCCATTCCAGAGACTTGAGCACAAAATCCAGACTGTCAATTCACTTCAACTACCTCCCTGCTCTTCAAAACTCCTTTCCAGTGATAGAGGCATCACACATGGTAATTGCCATAAATTAGATATTGTGAGTAACTCTGCACTTCCCTCCCTAAATAGCTGCCAATAAAACATTGTAAGATGAAATATAATGTAAAATATTGTGCATGGTACATACATACTGTTCACAAAACATGTTTCTTAGCGGCACACTTTATGGTCACATTTTTCTGCTTATGTCTACCATTGTATGCTGCTGCCTCAACATTTCCCATCCAATTTTGCTCTGTCAAGTGTCAAAGGCATGGTTGCAGCCTCTGAATGCTGTTTGGGTCTTTGGAGTAAGCTTCTGAAGTATCTCCAAACTCAGCAACAACAATTGAGGTGAGAGTTTTAAAATTGGGGAGGTGCTGGACAAGGAGCCATTGTCGATCAGCAAAGGGATAAACTGGACCTGATACAAGTTAAGATGCGGGCAGCAGAGTCTTGGGTAAGCTCAAGTTTATAGGGCATGCAAGGTGGGAGGTCGGCAAGGAGAGCATTGGAATAGTTGAGTGGAGGTGACAGATGAAGGCTTCAGCAGAGGGTGGACTGAGGCAAGGGTGTGAGATGGGGGGTGTCATGGCAGTGGAAATAGGCAGTCTTGATGCTGGAGCAGATACATCAATTGATGCCATCTTGCATGCTTTTAAAAAAACATTTGTCAACCGCATGTTGTTGATGCCATAGGTAATTTACTAGTTTAGAGGAATTTTATGAGCTACAATCTCTAACTAATAGGAATTTATTTTATAAGAGCTTCAGGAGCCTGATGGCAAACATGAAAACTGTTCCATGTACTAAAGACTTGTTACTCAAATTGCTCATGGTAGCTTACTGACTTTAGTTGACATTCAATGGCAGTACAGGGACTAAGCTTGACCTCTGAGCTTGTTTTGTCACCTGACACATGCAATCCCTTGTACCAGTGGGTGGCATATCTGGGTGAGACAGTGTCCCTGAAAAGCAATGATTGATATAAGGGCAATTGATTTACAAGGTCCGGTTCAAGGGAACTCTGAAGTGGAACACAAGCTGACACAACATCCCTTGTTACTTTTGTGATGTCCTCAAAATGACCTGCCAGGTAGTGGAAAATATTGCTGAGAATTCAACAAATATGAATGGAAAATTAATCAGTTTTGTCAAAAAAACCTGATTTGTATCTCCGTGGCCAAGACCCTATCTCACATGCAATATCAATGGAAACTCTCAGGTATGTAAAGTAAAAATAGAAGATGCAATGAGTAAATAATTTGATCCTCAATTGTCTCATTTCCCACCCACCAAGGCCCCCCGAAAAAAATTCCTTCCCAGTTTCCCTCATTTAATTCCACACCTCCCTTCCATTATATAGAATTACATAGAATTTACAGCACAGAAACAGGCCATTTGGTCCAACAAGTCTAACCCAGTGCTAATGCTCTATGTGAGCCCCCTCTCATCCCTCTTCATTTAACTCTATCAACAACCTTATATTCCTTTCTCCCTCATGTGCTTATTTAGCTTCCCTTTAAAGGCTGTGCTCTTCACCTCAACCACTCCTTGTGGCAGTGCATTCTGCATTCTCATCTCAACTCTGGCTAAAGAAGTTTCTCCTGAATTCCCTGGTGGATTTATTGTGACTATCTTATATTTATGACCCCTTGCTTTTGTCACCCCTGCAAGTGGAAACATCTTCTCTATGCGTACCCTATCAAATATTTTCATAACCTCGAAGACCAAGTTACCCCTCAGTCTTCTCTTCTCTGGAGATAAGAAATACAAACTTGTTGTCAGCCTTTCAATTCTATAGCTGGACAGGATCATCTGCATGGAGCTTAAAATCGTGCTCCATTGCAAAGTGTCATTTTTTTATAATTATGCGATGAACTAAAATGATATAACAAAAATGTTTTATCCATTTTTATCCCCTTGCCCTATTCCTCCTTAAAGTGGTGATTACTGCTGCTGGGCAGTTCAATGGGCACTAGTAATATGCCATTATCCCATTCAAATGGTCACTGCTCATAGGTGAGCTGGATAGTGAGTGTTGGAAGGTTACTCACTCTTATGGGAGCTACTGCAGCTGATTCACACCCTTTTTGTGTCCTTACACTTGCACTTGCCAACAAAGGAATGAGGGTCACTAAGGAGTGATCAGGGCTGGAAAAATATAGACTGCTTTCCAACTCTTCCGTTTTTGGGGTCTCAAAGGCCAATTCCATTCCCCACCGCTTCTCCACCGCCTACACCCCCCCCCAACCCCTCCCCCCCACCACCACCACGCTGACACCCGCCACCCCTGCAGCAACACTCTGAGGGGGTCTTCCCTTCCTGGCAGCTCTGTAGGTGAACCTACATCAGATGGACTGCAGCAGTTCAAGGAGGTGGCTCACCATTACCTTCTTAAAGCCAATGCAGGATGAGCAATAAATGCTGGCGTTGCCATCAATGCTCACATCCCAGGCAAGAATTTTAAAAAGGCTTTCTACATCCATTGTGGCTTGGAATGAATCCAACTCCTGAAAGCATTAATTTCTTCCAGTAGCCCGATGATTAGGATTTGGTGTCAAACATGTTGTTGTCCCATAATAGAACACATGGCAGCATAGACTGAAGTAGTTTGAGGCTCTCCGCTTTGCGAGAAAGACAGGAACAAGCTGGTTATCTGGCCAAGGGAAATTCTTCTCTCTGATTAACAATAATTTGTCATTCCCTGTTTTGTCAACAACAACAACTTGTATTTATTTAGCACATTTAACAGAGTAAAACATTCCAAGGTGCTGCACAGCATCATCTTTAAATAAAGCTTAACAATGAACCACACAAGCAGGTGCTAGGGCAGATGACCAAAAGCTTTGGCAACTGACAAAATGAAGATTTCCCAAATTATAATTAGTAGCGTGGTGATTGCTCTGCTAAATTTTGCTTTCATGTTCCTCCCAATCTATCACCATGTCATTTTATTTACTGTTTCGCCTCCATCTGTCCTCACGATTTGAAATCCTTTCCATCGATGGCCTTTTAAAGCCCAAGCTTGGTGCCATCAACTCATCACTTCATGATGTGGTTTGTTTCCTATCCTCCTTTTGTGACTTTAGTCTTTCACCAAGTATTCTCAATTCAAAAGCTGTAGCTCAATGCCCATTCATTGAACTACTAGCCAAAAGGTACAGTAAGTACATTTTTAAAAATTCGTTCTTGGGACGTTGGCAAAGCCTATTGCCTATCCCTAACTGCCCATGAGGTCAGATGATTTTTGATGAGGTGAATCTCCCCTGTCAGGTAGATTGCATTTTGGGGGCTATCACCCAGCCTTGCTTGATGCCAGTCTGGATTTTGAAGGCATCTGTTTCAGATCTCCCTCTCAAGACAGTTGGAGTCATATCATCATAAAGCAATTGTAGGATTGTGATAAAATTTCTTGGACATTCAAATCTTTAGAGCACAATCCATAGGGCCTCGTGATTTATTGATGTCCGGTATTAACTATCATCTGGATGGAAACCCTTCAACTTTAGTTGCCTGCAGGTCAAAACTAAACTGATTATCATAGATATACATAATCTACAATTTGTGGATGGTGGCAGTGCCATTGCCCACTCCGCACCAGATTTGCAAACCACTCTTGATCTCTTCAATTCTGCATACAAGAAACTCAGCCTTGAATGATGCCAAAGTAAAACTCATGTATCAACCTGCAACTGGTCGACCAAATTTTCCACCTCCCTTGAAGGAGAGACTCTGGAATATGTTGAGTACTTCCCATACCTTTGCAGCCACCTCTCTCAAAAGTCCATCATTGACACAGAGATCCAACGCCAGATCAGCTGCACCAGTCCAGCCTTCCACAAGCTATGGCAATGACAATAAATACATCTGCAAAACAGCAAAAGTTCCAGGGCAGGATTTCGAGGTTGTCGGGTTAGTGCACCCAAGTGTGGCCAGGAAACGGTCTGTTGCCCATGATCAGGCCCAGGCTGCAATTTCACACAGGCTGGCTGTTATGACTGATGCAGTTGGTAAAGTGGAGTTATTTTTAAAAATCCCAGAGGGAAACTTTAAACAACTGTCATAACCAATTATTTTAAATGTTATGTTTGAAATGCAACTTTAAACTCAGAAATCAGGCCACTAGTTCTCCAGGTTTTACATTAAACAAAATGAAACATTTTATTAACTTACACAAGTTAATATATACACATGGCTACAAATTACAACTATCATAACTTTTAACAAATTCTCAAACTAATCTCCATTAAGGCAACAACAACCCATAGACTTAACCAGACACCAGGCAAAGCATTTTCACCTTGCGAATTCAAAATTAGGTTATTTTCACTGTGGAGCCAGTTGGAGGCTTGCAGCTGCCTTTTGATCTTACATTGCCTCTCTGCACACCCGAAAACTACTGAAGTTATACCTACAAGCCCCATTCAATGTTAATTCTCATTGTATCAACAACATCTTTGAACTTCACCTTTGAACAATGAAACCCCTTTCATAGTACCAATTTTATTAGTAATATAAACACATTGCTTGGTAGCTGCTAGATAGGCATCAAGCTTTCACCCGACTTCTTGAATGCTCTATTCAAAAAATGCAAATGCATGCTACCTCTCTTACTTATCAAAACTAGTACACATCAAAGCACCCAGACCAGCTGGTTTTAATCCAATTAAGACACACCCGCAGACTGAACCCCTGTTTTAAAATAAAAATATTTTTCAAAATATTGTATACATTAATAGCTTCATGACACTGGCCAGCTAGCTGGCAGGTGTGAAACGCGGCTCCGCACTGTCCGGGAAGTGGGGGGAAAGGGGCTGGGTCCTATCGGCTGCCAGGTCCAATGGCAACCCAGCGGCCAGTTTAAAAACGGCCCAGGCAGCCCTTGGAAGGCTGCCACAGAAGGACATGTGTTCAGTGTTCCCAATGGAGTTGAGTGCGGATGGACACGGCAGGTGGGAGGGCAGGTCGAGTGGGCACTCAGCACCCCCCCCCACTTTTCTGACAAGTGCCTGACCGTCCCCCTGGAGGGAGGTGGCTGCCAGGAGGGACACCCATTCCCCCAGAGATGGGTGTCCAAGAGGGCATGGGTGGGGGTGGCAGCAATGGTAAGCAGCCATGACGTGGTGCAGCACATATGGGTGCAGTGCCAGAAGTGCTTCAATGACCTGCTGTGCTCAGGAGGGGTGAGCACCATATTGGCACTGGTCAGTGTGCAGAAGTGTTAAGGTGTGGTCACCCCCTGAGGACCTCAGGGGTGCTAGAGTCTGGGTGCCAATTGTCAATTACGCTGGAGCTGGCCAAGGGGGTGACCCCTGGTTGCTTGGATTGAGTGCCTTGCGGCTTGAGGGCCACCACTCGGATATGCCATGTGAGGTGTTCCTCAGGTGGTGTTGGCCAGGTTGCAATGGTGCTGCAGGTAGAGAATGGACAAATCAATGCTCCTCTGCTGTTTCAGGAGAAGACAAGCCATAACCAGGCAGAGGGGGCATGTAAAGGCGGAGGCTAGCTGAATCTCCTGCTGCTCAGCAGGTTCGAAAAAGACACCCTGGAGCTGGAGAGCCGGCACACTCCACGTGCGACCAAGCATGGAGAGGTGGGGGTGCCAGATGAAGGTAAGACCGCAGTGCACAGAGGTGAGAGTTTCGGATTGTGCAACCATTCTACTGTAGTCTCTTCATTGATGGGAGCCTTGAACCTGGAGACCCCCATTGATCATTGAAAGATGATGGCACCATGATGCAGATCACTCTTGTCTCACCAGGGTGCCTGGCATGCACGGTGACAGTGTGATGACTTTAACTAATGACATGCCCTCCTTCTCTCTTTTAGGTTCGCCAGCAAGCAATTGCTCTGAAGAGCCCGAAGGGCCACCCCTGACACCAGAGGACCACCGAGCTTCTGTTTGCACCTGTGTTGGACCCGCTCTCTGAACCAGGCACCAGCACAGATACCAGCACCTCGGTGGGCATTAGTTTGGTGCCTAGTATCTCAATACACATTGGTGAGGGCACTTCACACTCACTTGAGGTGCAGGCGGAGGCAGAAAGTGCCCAGGGCACTGGCAGTCGGAGGAGTGCTGGAATCCAGGACAATGCTCAGTCAAAGGCTGATGATGAGCCTCTGGAGTCGTCCATTAGGTGGCAGATGCTGGATGTCCAGCGGGATGTGTGGGAGGATCTGGCAGAGATCTATGAAGGTCCACATGCCATGGTCTCCGTTATGGAGTAGTCCATGCGGAGCGTGAGCACTGCATTGACCCTCATGGCCGAGCGCGCTGCCTTCTTCATTGAGTGGGTGGCGACTCTCATGCAGAGGCAGTTCCAGGGGCAGAATGAGAGATTCCTGGTGTTGTGCTCGGACCTGCAAGCCCTCACGCAGGTAATGACCTCAGGTGGTCAGTGCCAGTGTAGGAGATGGATGAGGCACCCAGAATCCCAGCTAGGTGCCCGTCCATCAGTAGTGAGCAGGGAGGGCCAGAGTGACCTCACATTGGCACACGAGCTGCTGATCATCTCTGCGGGCTCCTCTGGATGACAGCAGCAGCTGTTCCACCCATCTGCCAGTGACAGCTGCATCTGATGAGGCTGCTTTGACTGGGTAGATGACAGCCTTGGGACTGGCCGGGCCCTCCCAGGCAGAGCCAGCACAGGCCCCACAGGCCAGAGGCCAAGGTCATCAAGGTCAACAAGACAGTAGAGTCAGCAGGCTGTCTCCAATGCCGGTGCCAACGATGGAGGTGGGTACCAAGACATAGCACTCACAAATGTAAATTAAAGGCACCATAAGCACAAGAGGGACAGGTCACGGGTGATTTTGTGTTCATTTATGTTTACTTTAGCTATGCTGGTCTGGGAATGAAGACCAGGGAAGTTTATGTAAATAGTTTGGAATTGTCAAAATGAGATCAATTTTGATTTTGTCGCCATAGCCTGAGTGTACTTCACCTTTTTGTTTTATTGGTGCAGGGTACACCAGTGTGTAATACTGGACATAAGTGGCTTTGAACTTTACAGGCAATGAGTGTTCCTTCTGTTCAAATGAAAGGGTCATTTCAGACAACCAGGATGGAGACGGCAGCCCTGGCATACGATTAAAGCTGATCTTTGGCGGCCTAGCTGAAAGAGTGTTGGATCAAGGCATTCCTGGTGTCCCTGCATCACTGGAGGTTTCCGAGGTCTTGCTCCACGCCCTCAGTGTTCTCCTCAATGTGCTCATCTTCGGACTCACTACTGGAGTCATCAACTGTGGCCTGTGGAGCTGCGTCAAGATCCTCTTCCTCCAGTGGGTCCCCCTTGCCAGTGCCAGATTGTGGAGAGCGCAGGTGCAACCACTATCAGTGAGATGCACTCTAGGGGGTATTGTAGTGCTCCCCCTGAACAGTCCAGCCATCGGAAGCGCATCTTGAGAAGACCTATGGTCCTCTCTACCACCGCCCTTGTGGAGGCGAGACTCATATTGTAACGCTTCTCTGCCTCTGTTCCTGGGTGGCGGAGAGGTGTCATGAGCCACCTCTTCTATGGATAGCCCTTGTCACCCAGCAGCCATCCATACGGTAAAGAATAAAGGTCCTTATGGTAAAGAATAAGAGTCAGTACCTGCCTGAACAGAGCTTCTGTCACCAGTTTGACACAACTGTGGACAGCTGATTAGTAAACTCCACACAGAACCCCCGCTGACTCCTGGAAATAGCCGGAGGCATAGATGTTGAAGGCCACTGTGACCTTCAGAGCCACTGGCATAGGGTGTCCACTCACACGTTCGGAGCTGATCTCAGACCCAATCATCTGACAAATGGAGGTCACAGTCTCCCTTGAGAGGTGGAGCCTCCTTCGGCATTGCACCTCAGACATATTGAGGTAGCTGCATCACCGCCTGTAAACCCTGGTAGCAGGATAGTGGCGTCTTCTGTGGCCTCTTCCGCCTTGGATTACCTGCTGGTCTTGCACCCCTTGCCTGTGCCTCTCCTCCCACAGGTCCCTCCCCTGGAAGCTGCAGTGGGACACCTCCCCTCCCTCCTGCCCCTCTCTGCCACCAGCAGAGACCACAATCCCCATTACCAGGATAACGGAAGGCTGTCTGATACCCGGAAAGGTCCACACAGTCTGAATCCTCCAGGGGCCTTGCAAATACCAATGAGTCCTGAAAAGCAGCCTGGAAATGCTAAGAATGAAGCCCCAAGTACAGATGAAGCTGCCAAGTACCAATAAGTCACCAGCAGCAAACTATCCCCAAAACTCCTCACTACTCACACTGGGAATGCTGCTGACCCTTTTTATCCCACCCTTGGATGAGGTTTTTGAAATTGCTGGCGACAATTTGTCTGTCGAAATGCATCATGTTTTGAATTGCAATATGTCTTAATTATGAGGCAAAGCAATGGCAGAGAAGGAAAGGAAAGGAAGCAAACCCTGCACTTTGGATCCCACTACCTCATGGGACATCCTGTCCACATGCCCAAAGACTTGTGGGTTGAGAATCAGCTTGTTCAGTTACATGAAGGCCCATAGCTGAAACTCATGACTCTGAGTAGACGTTATCTTTGAATTGAGGGATAGCCAGCAATGAATTTCTCTTGACAAGGTGGTAGTAAACCTTGAACTGCTGCAGTCCATATGGCATTGGTACACCCACAGTGCTTTTTTCTATAGGGTTTGATACAAGCAAATGGCTTGCTAGGCCATTTCAGAGTCAATCAACCACAGTGCTGTGGATCTGGAGTCACATACAGGCCAGACCAGGTAAGAGTGGCAGATTTCCTCCTCTGAAGGGCATTAGTGAACCTGTTAGGTTTTTAAACAACCATCTGGTAGTTTCATGATCATTATTAATGAGACTGGCATTTTTAAATCCAGATTTATTAATTAATTGAACTCAAATACCCCCAGTTGCCATGGTGGGATTTGAACCCATTTCTCCAGAGTATTAGCCCTCGTCACTGGATTACTAGTTCAGTAACGTTACCACTATGCTGCTGTCCCCTAGAGTCTGCAGGCATCACCAGGTCTGTCAGCAACTTTTACTTCACACAACAAATATGCCATCTTAAAGACAGAATGACAAATTCTTCATATTACATAATTTATACACAGTACCTATCAGACCAAAAAAAAGTACATAAGAATATATTCTCCAAACTACCAACTAGAAAGGGGTAAATGAGCTAGCAGTGTAACTGATTTCTGGTTTCAAGCCTCCAAGTGAAGGAGGAGTAAGCAAACTGTCGTGTATGGAGGAGGCTGGACCGTCAATCAACAGATCATATCATTGGTCATCGGGGTTACAGATAGACAGTTATTAGTCAGTAGTTGACATTTCTTCCCACCACCCCTCCACCACCAACTCTCTGCCCCCCACCGCCGCACCACCGCCCCCCCCCCCCCCCCACCCCCCGACAAACACACTTTTGTTTATTGTACAGAATGTCTCCTCTTTATGACTTGAGTTCAGGGTTCCCTAAGGAAGCAATGACTCGGCACCGAATTCTTTTTTGAGAAGAGAAATAGTAAAGATCCAATTCTTGTGACATCATTCATTAGAAGCATTGAACATGAATGTTCCTCCCCTCAGCTCTGAGCACTGGGAACACCAAAGAAGTGTCAACAGCTTTCTTCTTGACCCTCCAGCAACCATTTCTTCCGGTCCATGTCAATCAACTTCCGTAAATCCTCCTTTTCGTCCCTTTCCCATCCTGATATTTCAGTTGCTGGATGATTTTAAAAGCGAGGTGACCTGATTGGCACACTTCTTTCCGCTCTCCCCATGAATTGCACAATAGTGGAAAATCAATAAATTATTAAGAAGGTTCTGAGCATTGTCAACACAGATGGTTAGAGGTGAGAGATTAGAGAAAGATCACTTATGACGCACTTTTTAAAAATCTTGTATACTGGAATATGAACGAGGCGTTTGACAAGCCTCCTGGATTTGAGAGCCATATTCAAGACTTGAATGGACTTGGGTGTTATTGAGACTTAAGAGCTGCTGAACCGGAAAGATAAGTTTGACACAAAAAAGCAACTCAAGTTTCCTGAAGGCAGTTTTAGCAATGGAGGAGATGTGTGCCATTGGGCTCAGAGCAAATTATAAAGTTAAGGATGAAGAAGTACATATGTGAACTAGTGACATTACTGTAATTTTTTATAAATGCACATTTATATAGCACATTTCCCAAACGCTGGACACCCCAAACACTTTACAGTCAATTAAGTACTTTTTGATGTGTCGTCACTGTTGCAATGTCGGAAATGCAGCAGCCAGTTTGCACACAGCAAGCTTCCACAAACAGAATTGTGTTAATGATCAGATAATCTGTTTTAATGATGTTAATTGAGGGATAAATATTAACCAGTACATAAGGGATAACTCCTCTACTTTCTTTGAAATAGTGCCTTGGGATCTTTTATGTTCACCTGAGAAGGCAGACAGGTCCTCAGTATAAGATCTAATTTGAAACAAATCACAGCGCTCCCTCAGCACTATAGTAGAAATAGCAGTCTTGATTTCTTTTTTGGGCTCAAGCCCTAAAGTGAGACTTGAACTCACAACTTTCTGACTAACCTTGCTACTAACCAAGCCACTGCTGATACATAAAAAGCAGCTATGAAAGACATTTTTTATTCATTAATGGGACATGGGCACCGCTGGCTAGGTCAGCATTTATTGCCCATTCCTAATTGTCCTTGACAAGGTGGTGGTGAGCTGCCTTCTTGAACAGCAGCAATCCATGTAGTGTAGGTACACCCATAGTGCTGTTATGGAGAGTGTTCCAGGATTTTGACTCAGCAACAGTGAAGGAACAGCGATATATTTCCAAGTCAGGATGATAAGTGGCTTGGAGGAGAACTTGCAGGTGGTGGTATTCCCATGTATCTCCTGCCCTTTTAGATGGTAGCGGTCATGGGTTTGGAAAGTGCTGTCTAAGCAGGCTTGGTGAGTGCATCTTGTAGATAGTATACACTGCTGCCATTGTGTGTTGGTTGTGGAGGGAGTGAATGTTTGTAGATGAGGTGCTAATCAAGTGGGCTGCTTTGTCCCGGATGGTATCAAGCTTCTTGAGTTTTGTTGGAGCTGCACTCATTCAGGCAAGTGGAGAGTGTTCAATGACACTCCTGACTTGTGCCTTGTAGATGGTGGACAGGCTTTGGGAAGTCAGGAGGTGAGTTACTCGCTGCAGGATTCCGAGCCTCTGACCTGCTCTTGTAGCCACAGTATTTATATGGCTCACTGGGTTCAGTTTCTGGTCAATGGTAACTCCCAGGATAATGGGGGATTCAGTGATGGTAAAGCCACTGAACGTCAAGGGACAATGGTTAAATTCTCTCTTGGAGATGCTCATTTCCTGGCACTTGTGTGGCGTGAATGTTACTTGCCAGTCCAATGCTGGATATTGTCCAGCTCTTGCTGTATTTGGACATGGACTGCATAGACTATTCTTTCCTTTCTAAATAGTTTGGAGATAGGATTTAATTAGAGTACTCATTTACTGAACAGGATTTTACCAGATGAACAAATAGATTAAAAATGTACAATGCAGCTTGGATATAAAAAAGTAAATTATTCACAAATTTAAAGCTGCATTCTCAATTTGCATGGTAAAAATCAACTTTGGATTCAATTTCTACAAAGCACAAGTCAGGAATGTGATGGAATACTCTCCACTTGGCTGAATGAGTCCAGCTCCTGCAACACTCAAGAAGCTTGACACTATCCAGGATAAAACAGCCTGCTTGATTGGCACTACATCCACAAACATTCACTCCCCCCACCACTGACTCACAGTGGCAGCAGTGTGTACCATCTACAAGATGCACTGCAGAAACTCACCAAGGCTCCTCCAGCAGTACCTTCCAAACCCACAACTGCTACCATCTAGAAAGACAAGGGCAGCAGACAATGGGAACACCACCACCTGGATGTTTCCCTCCAAGCCATTCACACTCCTCACTTGGAAATATATTGCTGTTCCTTCACTGTCACTGAGTCAAAATCCTGGGATTCCCTGTTTAACAGCATTGTTGGTGTTGCTACGCCACAAGGACTGCAGTGGCTCAAGAAAGCAGCTCACCACCACCTTGCCAAGGGTAATTAGGGATAAATGCTGGCCTAGCCTGTGATGCCCACATCCCATGAATGAAAAAAAAAATCCCAGGGCACTATTTGAAGAATAGCATTCATCCTTCAACCAAATGTAGATTATCTGGTCAAATAAAAGCTCTGAAGAAGAGTCATAAGGACTCGAAATGTTAGCTCTGTTTTTTTTTTCTCCACAGATACTGTTAGACCTGTTGAGTTTTTCCAGCGTTTTCTGTTTTTGTTTTAGATTATCTGGTTGTTCATCTCATTTGCTGGACCTTGTTCTGAGGCACTGTCTGTGTCCCAAGCATAACAACAACAACAGTGCTTATAATGTAATCCATTGGCCACTAGGTGCTTTCTGCCCTCCTGTGGATGTGTAGATCGTTTTATAATTGCAAGCCCTTTCCTCCTTTGTGGAGCTTTGGTGATAAAAAACTTCAAAAGCAAAGTTATTGAAATTAATAGAAGCCTCTACAATGTGGGAAATGTAGCCAAAAATAAAACTCAAAGAACTTGTGAAGGATGGGTGATTTTTTTAGCGGGATGTGGGAAGAATAAGGCAGGGGAGTGGGACTGGGTAGAATGCTCTTTTAGAGAGCCAGTGCAGACTCGATGGGCTGAATGGCCTCCTTCTGCACTGTAAAGATACTGTGAAGAAGAACAGTTAATGTGTTGCATGAACTCATGATGTAGATTGCAATGCTGGATAAACTTTGGGAAGTTATTAGTGCAATGTCAATGATGTTAGCTTCCCTTGCCTTTTGTTGTTCCCCCTGCATAACTCTAGTCTCCTGAAGAGATGTTACACATCAAACAAAAAGTGCTTACAACAGTTGTCAGAGAGTGCAGGCTTTTAACATCAGGATTTTACTCACATCAGCACTGAACCAGCAGGATTCTACTTAACTCCACAAACATCTGAACAATCTTAATTGAAGCAGGCATATACAAGAAAAGCCATTTGGGGACAAGGCAAGTTTTTTTTTATTGTTGTCAATCTTCCAAAGACATTACATTTACAGAGCAGGTCATGCCACACATTACAAAGACACCGGGCTACATCCGAATGCCTGAAGTGCTCCTACAATCCATTCATTACAACAGAAATATGTCATTTATGCTGCAATCATGCCATACAAACATGAGCCTTGTTTTTAATGTACCCTTGAACTCAAAAGCAGATGGAGGTAACGCTGTCCTACGAGAGTACCAGGTGGACAAATTCTGTAAAATAAGATCATGCATTAAATATTGAGACTTTTCTGGCTCTTAAAATCAGTGGAATGCATCAGTTTTTATAAACGCACATGTTCCAATACCACAAACAAATACAAAGAAAAAAGATTTATCGGCATGTATAAAGTACTTAAATGGTAGAAGCAAAATGATCACAAATTGTGTTTGACTGTCAATGTTGAGAATTAAAATTGTGGCCAACATTTCCCCCTCAGAAGAGTTCAATCATGTTTTGAAAATTGTGATTCTTCAAAGATTGATCAACATACCATCAGCACCGAGTTTCCCATCACCGTCTTTATCTCCTATGTCCATGAATGACCTGGTTTCATTGTCACTCAAGACTCTGGCCCCAGCAGAGAATCTTTGCAGGAAGAACCTGAAAGGGTAGAGCCAGTTAACGAGGATAGTTGGCCATTTGGGAACATAACCCTCACCCCATGAACCCACATCCACCCATCATCTAACAGTGCATTAGAGAATGCTCTCAGATAACAATGATGTCTGGTCTTATTTCCAAATTCAATTAAAGACATCTTTTCCTCAACTGTTGGTACAAATGTCTATTAAAGAATATTTTGCATTGGATTATAGAGGGTATTGCACCTTGTGTTAATTCATTTGACGTTTTTTTATCATAAAGCTATTTAAAAAAATATGGAGTTACTCTGTGGAATGATCAAAGCATTCAAAATTCCATCTGGTCACAAAGCTGAGCAATACTGGTATAGGAATTAGTCTGGATGGATAAATCTAAATAATCCTTTACCCAAAGAGTGGTTAGAATGAGCCACAGGGAGTAATTGAGGTGAATAGCATAGATATATTTAAAGGGAAGCTACATAAACCATGAGGGAGATGGGAATAGAAGGTTAACCTGATAGGATGAGATGGAGTTCATGGAGGGAAGAGCTTTGTGTGGAACATGAACACTAGCATCGATCAATTGGGTCGAATGGCCTGTTTCTCTGTTATGTATGTAATTCATACAACCAATGATGTCCTGCTAATTGGATCCAAGAGATATCCCTGATTTTGCAACAGAAAGACATAGCACCATTTCACACAAATGAGGAAAATCCCAGGTCTGTTCTGAGTTAGATGATATCCGCCAAGTTTGCAATGATGGTTGTCCAGCTGAGTTTGGTTCCCCAGGCAAGAGAAATGGAGACATAAATGAATGAGCTAAGGTGTGTTGTTCCATTATCTATGCTGGAAAGTTGCTATATGACAGGAGGATTGGGGTGTGCAGTGGGGATGGGGTGGGGGGGTGGGGGTGGTGATGGGATGTGGTTAGCTGCTGACTTGATTTCTGTCCCCATCTCCCTGCCCACACCCACTGTCCAGGCATGACATGATGGATGACCACTTTGGAGAAGATATGGAGAAAAGGACTTGCTGCTACTTCAGGAATTATACTCCAGTACCAATCAGTTCTGTGAGAATAAAACTGTGTGGGTTGTAGAAGAGATCTTCATAATGTTTCCTTTACAAAAATGCTGAGGAGTCACTCATTCATGAGTTAGCAAAACAGACTAATAGGTTAAAAATGAAAAGCAGCAATACAGAAGAGTACTGCAATAAATGAAACTGATGACCTCTCAACAACCTCAGGCTGTACCAAATCATTTTACTTCCACTGAAGTACTTTTGAAATGTAGTCAGTATTGTAATGTGCACACATAACAAGGTCTCACAACAGCAATGTGATAATCACTAGATAAACATTGGCCAAGGCAGTGGAGAGATCTCACCTGTTCTTCTTCAAATAGTGCCATGGGATCTTTTACATCCACCCCAGAAGGCAGAGGGAGTCTTGATTTAAGGTCTCACTTAACTGACGGCACCTCTGACAGTGCAGCACTCCCTCAGTGCCACATTGGGCTGTCAGCATTGGGCCATGCGCTCAAATATCCAGATAGGGGCTTGAATCCATGATCACTTATAATGGAAGAGGTGAGACTGCTGCCCACTGAGCCACACTGACACGGCCAAATGGGCAGATGTTTGTGAGTTTTGTATCTTCTTACACATTTTTCCCGCTTTGGGGAATAGTGGGGAAGTGTTGTAAGGATTAGCAGGCTTGTCATCAACCTATTTGAACCGCATTATGAATGCTCCTTCTGTGGTCAGCGAGTCCTGAAGTGGACTACAAACCCGAGCTAATTAAAACAGAAAAATGCTGGAAAAGCTCAGCAGGTCTGGTAGCATCTGTGGAGAGACAAAGAAATAAAGCTGGGTCATACGGACTTGAAACATTAACTCTGTTTCTCTCTCCACATACATTATCAGGCCTGCTGAGTTTTTTCCAGCATTTTCTGTCTTTATTTCATATTTCCAACATCCGTATTATAGAAACCGGAGCTTCTAGCTCAAGCAGCAAGACTCCAGGATAACAGATAATATCCCCATTAACTCTGGAACTGAATTCACCACCATTGCTGTTTAAAATCCAATGCGCAGAAGTGAAAAAGGAGCCCAAGGTAGTTGATGTCTTACTTTAATTCGTCTTCTTCGATGAACCCGCTGTCGTCATCGTCAATGGCTCGGAAAACTTTCTTGATCTCTTCGGTAGATTTTTTAGACAGGCCACAAGTCATAAAGAATTTCTTGCAGTTGAAGGAGTTGTTGGCTGTGAAACAAACAGGAAAGATATGTATCAAAGCCACGTCCTTCTGCCTCTGATCAAAAGCAAATGAGGCAGATATACAAGAAGGGACCTGGGATACATTACCTTGGCATTCCTTTAATGCGGTGGAAATGTCAGCAACAGACAGAACGTCAGTGACTTCCATTGTGAAACTGGGAAACGAAACACAACAGGGATTGGTGACATTCTAAGTGTGAGGTGATCTGGTCTCTCATTCTCTTACACACTCACATCCTGTCACACGTACCCTTCCACACACACACATACTCTCCCTCTCACACCCACTTTTTCTCTTTCCTCATACACGCTGACCCTTGCTCAACCTCACACAAATTACTCACACACAGTCTCTCACATATTACTCACACACACCCTCTCTCTCACACACACATCCTGACGCACACACACACACACACCCACTTTCTCCCCCTCACACACTCTCTCGCACTCTCTCGCTCTCACACACACACACTCTCACACACACAGCCTCTTTTTCTCTCCCCTATAATATACACTAGCGTCGGAAGACTTTAACTCCAAACATCATTGTAATCAATTTTGGTTGGAGATTGAAACTGGTTATCCGACAACTGATCTTCCAGTCGGTCGCTCTTATTTTGTATGTCGATCTCAGGTGAGCTTGCAGTATTTCCGATGCAAAATAAATATACATTCATCGTTGCTGACTGGACTAAATCATAGTCGCACTGCACAGACGAGGCCACTCAGCCCATTGTGTTCGTGCTGGTTCTTTGAAAGAGCACTCTAATTAGTCCCACAGCCCATCTTTCCTAGAGCCCTGAATATTTTTCCATGTATATATTTTATAAAATATAGGAAAATTATATTATTTCATGGGATGCGGGCGTCGCTGGCAAGGCCAGCAAATTGCCCTTGAACTGAATGGCTTGCTTGGCCATTTCAGAGGGGAAGATATAGATATGTAAAAATATCCTTATCATATCTAAAGTTTTCAACTCAGTGTTAAAGTTATTACCCCAGGTTGCATCCTCGATCCTGATAGTTTGGGGAACATATATGAATCGGGGGAATTTCTTCCAGATGCCCACCAGATCCGTTACGTGGAGACTGTTTGACTCCCTGCTCGGCGACTGGCACCCACCAATCCTACCCGTGCTTACGACCCTCGCACTCAATACAAATCCATTGAGGAAACTTAACATTTACATCTCCACAACCTCCTGGAGCCTCAGTACACCTCTTCCTATTAGTGCGCCGCCAAAACTACTCAATGAATTTCAAGTTACCTCCAATTTCTTTTTCAAATGTGTTTGAGAATCGATCCATTGTGTAAATTTAGAACAGTGAACCTCCCCGCCCCCAGAAAGCCTCACCTTTAACGGATCTCTGGGCCTTGTACCAGGTGGGGAACGAAGTACCTTCACTGCGTGGATCCGAGTGGAAGACCTGCTTTATATGCAGTCCATTAAAGTGACTCTTTACTGTATTTGGGCTGCGTCGCATGGATCAAATTGACGAGTTTCACCTGCTATTGAATTTCCTGCCCAGCTAATGAACCGGTTCTATTTATATCCCCCAGCACACCTGATACAGCCCCTTTCAAAGACACTTCACTCGGCTCTGCTATGTCAAGTGTAAAATGTGTTGTGTCGGGCTCTTTGCATCCGTCACAATAAAGTTGGCAGATGGGTAGTGCAAGAATATTTTTCAATGACTTCTAGCATTTGTTGTAACCGCCGTTCTGTCTTGGTTTTGCGCACCCCCTCGTGTATAATTTACCTCCCTCTTCCTTCCTTCAGGTAATCCAACAGTGCTTGCCTATTGCAGTATTTTTTTTTAACTGGAGCATTAACTTGGCTGAGCGTTCGGACAGTGCTTGCTAAGTGAATGCCGAACAATTGGCTACGGAGCAATAATCTTCACCTTCCATGCTATAACTAGGGTTATAGCAGTTACTGGGTGTGAGATCTGTTGACCTGTAACTGGGTTATACTGACTGTTGTGGGGAATGGATTGATTAAACGAGGGTGTTATGGCCCAGTCTTTGACTAATGCCCCTGCACAGGGGAACTGAGGACGTTGCATCCGGCCCTGGTTCCAAACGATGTGATCATAAAACGGGCAATGCTGTGCAAAACTCAACTTAAACCTCATAACTAATGTTGGAACAGGCTCCCTGGGGAGACACTGGAAGCGGTGAGCATTGATTCAGTCAATTGAAAAATATAAACAGAAAATGCTGGAAAAACTCCAGCAGGTCTGGCAGCATCTGTGAAGAGAGAAACATGGTTATCGGTTCGAGTCCCTATGACTCTTCTTCTGATAAATATAGATTCCTTCAGGGAATTATATCTTGGGATACAGTAATAGGAGTAATTTGAAATCTGGTGAATGTAAGGTGCTTGGGAGGAACAGGTGACTTTGGACCTATGGTTCCCAAACCTTCCCTCCCCCTCCCAACAGGGGATTTCCTCAGGTCTCTCCTAGGCTAACTGATTGCGATTGGCTGCTATGAGTAGTCAACATCTCCATTATCCTTATAGCCATCCGAATGGTAGAAGGACCTTGAGCTTTTTTAGTCCAACAATTCCTTGCGTCTTTGTGTTTAACTCGGAGCCACTGGCATGTTCTTGTGCTGATCAAGAACAATGGGCTCTGCCATTTCCCTATTAATTGTCCTTGCATGTATACAGCTCCTAGTCACTTTCAATTGCTTCCTTAATCAAATCTAACAATAAGTTACAAAAATAAAATACTGTGGATGCTCGAAATCTGAAATATAAACTGAAAATGCTCTAAATACTCAGCAGGTCAGGCAGCATTTTTGGAGAGAGAAACAGGGTTAAGGTTTCAGATAGATGACCTTTCATTAGAAATCTAACAATGAGTTTAATTATTAGAGGTTGTCAATTTGGGTTAATAGTTCTTCCCTCTTGAAAATGTTGTTGAAATGTGTTCATACCTTACTGGTCATTTGTCCTTACCCTTTGTGACAGGTGTTCCCTATTATTAATTGTATGTGTGTATAAAGTGTTAATGTTTTTTTCTCTATAAGATCACTTCTGCGCCATTGTTTTCTTCATGGAGTTAAGTACACAGGCGCAGCAGCATAATTGTTATGTTACTGGATTAGTAATTGGATTACGCAGTTCCGACTCTGTTTCTTTCTCCAGATATGATGCCAGACCTGCTGAGTATTTCCAGCATTGCCTGTTTTTATTTCCGATTTCCAGCACCTGAAGTATGTTGCACATATTGTAATCCAGGGGGCCTGGACTGATGATCTGGACTCATCAGGGCAGCTGGGGAATTTAAATTCAGTTAATTAGCTAATTTTTTTTTAATAAACGAGTATCATTATGGTAACTGTGTAACTAGACTGTTGTAAAATGGCATCTGGTTCACTAATATCCTTTAGGTTCACTAATGTCCCCATTTTCCTTGATTCCCTGAAGGACCAAAATATGTCCATTTCAGACTTAAATATATTCAATGATGGAACACCCACAACCCTCTGGAGTACAGAATTCTAAAGATTCACCAAAGTGTGGAGAAATTTCTCCTCATTTCAGTCCTAAATGATAACCCATTATCCTGAGACTGTGTCCCCATGTTCCAGATTCCTCAGCCCGGGGAAACAATCTCTCAGTGTCGACCCTGTCAAGCCCCATCGGAATCTTGTTTGTTTCAACGTGATCACCTCTCATTCTTCTAAGTTCCATAGGATATGGGCCCAATTTACTCAGCCTCATCATTGGACAACCCTCTCATTCCAGGAACCAATCTAGTGAACCTTCGCTGTATTGATTGCTCTCTGATCTTTGAGACAATTAATCTCTTTACCCTTGTTGCTAGTTTTTGTATATCCGCAAGTTATGCTCAAACTGAACATCAAGCATGGTAAATATAATGGAAGCTGATCAATGAGCAATGGAGAGAGGGGTGTGAAATATATTGGAGCATAGGAAAAGGAGGAGGCCACTCGGCCCCTCAAGCCTGTTCTGCCATTCAATAAGGTCATGGTTAATCTGATTTCAACTTTAAGTACACATTCCCACCTACCCCTAATAACCTTTTATCCCCCTGCTTATCAAAAATCTATCTAGCTCTGCCTTAAATATGTTCAAAGACACTGCTTCCACTGCCTTTTGAAGAAGAGAGTTCCAATGAGTCACCACCCTCTGAGAGAAAAATAATTTCTCCTCATCTCTGTCATAAATGGGCGACCCCTTATTTTTAAACAGTGACCCCTAGTTCTAGATTCTCCCACAAGAGGAAACATCCTCTCCACATCCACCCTGTCAAGACTGCACAGGATCTTATATATTTCAATCAAGTCACCTCTTACTCTTCTAAACTCCAGCAGATACAAGCCTAGCCTGTCCAACCTTTCCTCAGAAGGTAACCTGCCCATTCCAGGTATTAGTCTAGTAAACCTTCTCTGAGCTGCTTCCAATGCATGGCTGATCTGTGATCTAACTCCACATACCCACCTTTGCCCCATATTCCTTAATTCCTTTGGCATCTATCAATCTCAGATTTAAAACGAACAACTGATCAAGCATCAATTGGCCGTTGCCTATGAGAGTTCCAAACTTCTGCATCTTTTGTGTCTAGAAGCATTTTCTAATTTCATTTGTGGCAGTAATGGCCCTAGCTTTTAGATTGTGTCGCCTAGTCCTAGTCTCCCCAATCAAGGGGAAATAGTTTCTCTCTATCACCACTATCTATCTTTAGCAGGAGTAGGAATCCAGCCACAAATAAGCATAGCGAAAGAAAGAGAGAAAGAATTTGGACTATCAATGCCACAATTTAATACCCAATATCCACTCAGGGAATATTTATTTTCAATAATTACCGAAGTCAGCTTGGTCATATCATCCTAGTGACAGTACAGGCTAAAATACAAGAATCACTGTCAGTGTTTTGAGTCAAGTTAATTAATTTGAAATTAATAATTTAATACCTTTAATAGGAACAAACAACAATAATATATTGGATTTTTGGGGGGGTGGGGGGAGAATAACTAGCCAGATAGATCATTGGGGAATTACTTCTCTAAGTGTCAATTATTCTGCATTGGAGGAAACGGGACTCGGTGTGTTATGCATTGCTTCCACATTCACAAACCAGTTCCAACTTCACCCGGTCCCACACTGCATCAACTAAAACATCTGTAGCTGCATTTCTGTTTACAGAAGGTGCTTTCTGCTGGCTGAATGTATGTATGTGTGTATGAGGGACAGAATGGCATTGATTCCTCCAAGAGTTTGGGAATTACATCCAAAGACAGCGATACAACCCCAATTCTCATTATGGAATTGCCAAACAGGTTTTGAACCTGATGGAATACCTGGCTCAGAACCATTTCAATTTGGCCAAAGTTACATCGAGCTTAAGTCTGACAATCAACTTCATTTGTTGAAACTTGTTCCCAAATTATGAGAGGCTTTCTTTTCACTGGGGTGGGGTGGGGGTGGGGGAGGGTGGTGTGGGGGCTGTGTTTCATTTCTGAATTCTCAACATTTTTATTCCTTCATGGAATGTGAATGGTGTTGGCAAGGTTAGCATTTATTGTCCATTACTAATTGCCCTTGACAAGGTGATGGTGAGTCACCTTCTTTAACCACTGCAGAGCATATGGTGTTGGTACACCCACAGTACTGTTGGGGAGAGATTTCCAGGATCTTTACCCAGTGACAATGAAGGAATGGTCATACTCTTCCAAGACAGGGTGGTGTATGACTCGGAGGGGAGCTTGTAGGTGGTGATGTTCCCGTTTGCCTGTGCTGTTGTTCTTCTAGGTCAAGGGTGGGGAACCTTTTTCTTATTACGGGACATTCACACATAGACAAATTCAGTTGTGGGCCACACGCACATAAAAATCAACAGTGTGGGTGAAGCTTTAGTACATAAAACTTGCCAACACCATTCACATTCCATGAAGGAATAAAACTGCACTGTCAACTTGTGATCTGCTGATTTGAGCTCTTCCCACAGAACAGCAACCATAGTCAAAGATAGTGTTTCTCAGCATTCCTGGTGTCATTCTTTTGTTTAAATTACATGGCAAGTTTCCCAACCCAAAAATCTAACGCTGTTTTCGCTCACCATTGGGGTCGGTTACAGAGGCAAATGAGCAGCCATGCTGTCATGATGAGTCTATAGTGCTCTCACTAAAAATAGCATCTGAGACAACAAAAAAAAAGGCATTTAGGCAATAGAAAGATCTAGTACTGTATTCAGACTCTACACAAAACATTTGAGCTAATTGTAATCTTAGGAATCTTGCAGTAGGTCAGATTGAGCAACAGGCCGGATCCGGCCCATGGACTGTAAGTTCCCCATCCCTGTTCTAGGTGGAGTTCGCAGGTTTAGGAGGTGCTGTCATTGGAAAACTTGTCTAGTTGCTGCAGTGCATCTTGTTGATAGTACACATTACTGCTATTGTGCGCTGGTGGTGGAAGGATGCTGATGAAGCAGGCTGCTTTGTCCTGGATGATGTCAAACTTCTTGAGTGTTGTTAGTGCTGCACTCATCCAGGCAAGTGGCGGTTAATCCATCCTATTCACCCTCTTAGTGTTGCTAGTGCTGGATGATCTCCCAACTTTCAACTTCTACAAAGGGTCTACACCTAAACCTCACTTTTGCCTCTCGCAACAGTAGGTTGCAGGGAATGGAGTGAAGTGAGGTTTGCTGGCTGTGGACTCCCAGAACATTCTGGTGTTCAGGAGACTTGACCGTAACTGAATATGGAGCTTCCGGGCTGTAATGAAATCCAATAGTTTGATTTGAAACTTTAATTATCTCTGATTGAGTCACCGCTGGGTCCCTTCAGTGAACACACACAATGGAAATCCTGGACATTAATTTTAATTTCTGTATATATACATACAATCTTGTTGCTATTTATGATCACTCACTAAAAATCGTTGATCTGAGTTTGGTTTTGCACCATATTCGATTGCTAACCTTACTCCTTAGGAAATATTTCCAGTTTTCACATCTAACATCCCCCTGGGTACCATTTCTTGAAGCTTGTGCCCCAAAGTAAAATTTCAGTCTCCTGTTTCTATCATCAATTATTCATTACCTGGAAAGTAATGTATCTTCAAATGGAACTCTCTGTATAATGAATTTGCACACGATGCATAATCAGATGAGAAGACTGATGTACAAAGGACAATATACACACAGCAATGCTTTATGAGACCTTAGTGCAGAAATAGAAGAGTTAGATGTGTCTAGTGTAAATGGTGTGTTGGCAACACTCATTCTAACAGCCATTGTTTTTGTGAAAGGTTAGAACATTGTCACTTCACAGAAATGAGTACCGGTCATCTTGGAATTATTCCATTGGCAAACTTCAGTTGTACAGATGAGTTCAGATTCTAATAGGAATAGGAGAACAGCAGGAGGCCATTCAGCCCCATGAGCCTGTTTTACCTTTCAGTGAGATCATGGTTCAAATGTGTGCAAATTTTATTTATCTACCATATCTAACATTAGATATTACCAGTTCTGTGATTGGACAGCACCTGCTGAACAATCCCAACTGCACTAAGAATTACAGTAAGAACTAATTTAAGATTATCAGTCAGGCTTGCAATGTGGCTCACATGCACTTGCTAAAAGCTACATATATTCATATATAGGAACCTCTCCACTGCAGACAAAAGGAAAATGTCCAGGCATTGTGCCTCTTTGTGACTTGACAAGACCATGGGCGAACAATTGCTCCCTGATGCATTCTTCACTGCAATGCCTTGACCAATCAGAGCCAACTATTCTATTGGCTTCAACTGTATTCAACCTCTTCCTGTAATAGCAAGTTACAAATTCTCACCATTCCCTGAGTAGTGAAGTTTCTCCCAAATTCTTTATTGTGTTTATTAGTGACTAACTTAAATTTATGGACCAAGTTATGATCTCTCCCACAAGTGGAAATATCTTCTCCATGTCTACCATATCAAACCCTTCATAATCTTCAAGACCTCTATCAGATCACTCCTTATGCCTTTTCTTTTCCAGAGAAAAGAGCCCTAGTGTTCAGCCTTTACTGATAGGCAATACCTCTCAGTTCTGGTATTGTACCTGTAAATCTTTTTTGCACCTTCACCAATGCCTCCACATGCTTTTCATAATATGGAGACCAGAACTGTCCACAACATCCCAAGTATGGTCTAACCAAAGTTCAATACAAGTTTAACAGAACTTCTCAGCTGCTTTTCAATTCCAACCTTTTGGAAATTTAATCACAGTGTTTGTTTGATTTTTTTTTTAATGGCCTTACTAACATGTATTACTACTTTCGGCGATCTGGAAACTTATATGCCCAGAGGTTAACAGGAGAGATGGGACCTGAATTGAGAACTCTGTCTGTTCTTGTATATCAGCATACATGCTTAGGGAGAGGGATTCACTCAATGTACAGGGAGTACGTAAAACTAGACTTCATTTTATATCCTCAGAAACACACAGCTTTACACTCAGGGCCTTCCAAGAGATTGAGTGTCTTGAAAAGGACAAACCTTGTCCTGATGGTACACACCCTTACTAAATAACTAAACAGCCAACCCACACTGTAGAAATAGTATACAGCATGTGAACCCAGCTTTGGGATGCACACTTTAGTGGACAAATGAAGTGGGGGAATGATTATGGAAAAAGTGCAAAGTCCTAACAGAAACTGCCCCAGAAGGATTTGCAGATAGCTTGAAGCCCTGGTGAAGTTTGCTTCTTTTGATGTGAAGAACCAATCAGGAACAAGCATAGGGTTCCATGAGGGTTCAACTATGTAGGAAGTAAATGTGGGGCCACCATCTCAACCACCTGGAGCATACCATAGATTGAGTAATGAGGAGGTTTACACATAATCTGGAGTAATAACAACACCTTGTATTTAGATAGCACCTTTAATATAGTAAAATATCCCAAGATGCTTCACAGGAGTATTATAAAACAAAATTTGACGCTAAGACACAAAAGGAAATATTAGGACTAAATGCTTGTCAAAGAGGTAAATTTTAAGAAACATTTTAAAATAAGAGAGGTTTAGAGAGAGAATCCCAGAGATTGGGGCCGAGGCAGCTGAAGGCATGGCTATCAATGGTGGAGTGATTAAGATCAGTGGATGCTCAAGGGACCAAAATTGGAGGAATGCAGAAACCTTGGAGGGTTGTAGGGCTGGAGGAGGTTACAGAGATGGGGAGAGAGCAAGACATAGAGGGATTTTTTATAAAATTGCTGGCTAGGCCAGCATTTATTGCCGTTGAGAAAATGGTGGTCAGCTGCCTTCTTGAGCCTTTGAAGTCCATTTGAAAACAAAGATGTAACAACACATGGAAGCAGCTATTAAGGATGCTATCATAAATGATCATTTACTGCAGATGTCACATACTTCAGTGTGAATGCATTTAACTTAACCTGAATTGATTCAGCGACATCCTGGAGTTGGAATCCTTAGGAAGTAATGAAGATTGTTGATAATATAGCAGGCTACAAAATATTCAAACTTTTGATGGGTGAAAGTAATTACCATTAGACACACAATGAATGAGTAGTTCTGAAATACTCAGTTAGCTCCTGGAAATTTGTTACTGAGGCAACATAATCTCTAAGAGAGGCTATAAAATGTGATGCCATCACTGCTACCAACCCCCACCCACTCACCAATATATCTAATGCTTCCTTCACTTTGCAGAAGAAGTCAAGTTTCAACAGTAGACTGAATGTCAGAACTAGCATGACAACAGATTCAAATCCAATATTCACTTCAAAGAAGCTGTCATGAAGTTGATACAATCTGAATCATAGAATAATATAGTATTGAAGGAGGCCATTTGCTCCATCATACCTGTGCCCCTGAAAGAGCTATCCAATTAGTTCTTGCTATTTCCTTGCTATTTACCCCTTGCTATTTCCCCATAACCCCAAAAATGTTGCCTTTTTAAGTGAATATCCAATCCCCTTTTGAAAGTTACTATTGAATTTGCTTCCACCATCCTCTCAGGTAGCTGGGGAGATTAAGTGATTCAACTGGTAGTTCTCCTAGGTCTGAGTCAGAAGGCTGTCAGAGTAATGAGTGTATGTTAAGGTATTGAGGAGTTTTGTCATTTTACATTTGGCCTTGAACCTCAGCAACAATGAGGACCACAAAGCAAATCAATGCAATCAAAGTTTAAAAAAATTAATTCACAAGACATGGCCGTCACTGGCGAGGCCAGTATTTAATATCTATTACTAATTGTCCTTGAGAAGGAACTAGTGAGCCACCTTCTTGATTAGAACTGAGTGGCTTGCTAGGTCATTTCAGTGTTAACCATGTTGCTGTGGGCCCGGAGTCACATGTAGGCCTGACCAGGTAATGATGGCAGAACTCATTCCCTAAACGATATTGATGACATCAATTTTTATGACAATCTGATTACCATTACTAGCTGTTTAATTCCATATTTTTGCTTAATCAACCAAACTTCAGATCTCCAATTGCCACAGTGGGATTTGAATTTATGTCCCCGAGTCATCAATCTAGGCCTCAGGATTATTGCTCTAGTAATGCAATGACTATGCTACAGTGCCCCATCGGATACCAGCTAATTAAGCGAAGTTCAAGTGAAAGAGAAGATAGAGAAATAACTTCTACTTACCTTGTACATTTCACATCCCCAGGGCATTCTGTTAGGCTTTGCTGCAATGAAATACTTTGCAAGTTCAGTCACTGTTGTAATGTGGGAGATGTAGCAGCAAATTTGAGCACAGCAAGCTGCCACAAACAGCGATAAGATCATTTTATTTAGTGATATTGGTCGAGGGTTAAATACTTGCTGGGATGGCAGGAAGAACTCCCCTGCTTTTCTTTGAATAGCGCTCTGGGGTCTTTTACATATGTCTGAGGGGGCAGACAGGGCCTCGGTTAAACATTTCACCTGAAAGATGGCGAGTCTGATAGTGCAGCTCCACACCACCTCCTCCCCCCACCCCCATCCCCAGTACTGTATTTCATGTTAACACTTTTTCAAAAAAGTTATAGATAAGTCACACCATAAACTTGTTTCCAAAAAGTATTTTATTTAGTCATGAGACGCTTTTCTTTAAGCAGCAAACAAATCAATCACATCACAAAGCATTTCTATGAGTGTATACTTCATTTATGCACCGTGACTGTACAAACACATTGTACGGCAGGCAATGTCAGAGACTGTATCTGAACGTATCAGAACTCAGGCTTTATGGTATAGTCTCAGACTTGGGTCTCTAGTCTTCTTTAGGACCGAACTAGTCGCTGGAATTCTGCAATGAAAACACAAGATAAAGATATGATTAGAATAGAAAGGTTACAGAAGAGATTTATGATGTTGCCTGGACTGGGGATTTTTAGATATGAAGAAAGATTGGATAGGCTAGGGTTGTTTGGAATAGAGGAGGCTGAGGGGAGACCTAATTAAAATGTATAAAATTATGAGGGGTATAGATACAGTGAATAAGAAGGCTCTGTTTCTCTTGGTTAAGGGGTCCATGACCAGGGATGTAAATTTAGGATAAGAGGTAGGAGGTTTAGAGGGAAATGGAGGGGAAATTTTTCATTCAGAGCATGGTGGGAATCTGGAACTGATTGCCTGAAAGGATGGTAGAGACAGATATCCTTATGACATTTAAAATGTTCTTTACCCAAGTAACTGTACACTTCATGTAGTTGAAGCCTACAAGCCCACAGACCAAGAGCTGAAAAATGTGATTAGGCTGGATACTTGTCAGCCAGCACAGGCATGATGGGCTGAATGAATTCTTTCTGTGCTGTAAAATTCTATGAGTCTACGATTATGTGCACCGTTAATAGATCGATAACAGGGTGAGATGGAGCGTGGTGCAATGGACATTTAAGTTCGCCTCAGCACTGAAGTTATGTTGCATCAAACTGGGAGGTGCCAAGGAGAAGCTGAGAGTAAAAGTAATCTCTGAGCTGGCAGTCACCATGCCTTGCTTGTGCCTCTTGGAGGCCTGTTATGTGAGCTTTGGTGGCAGCCTGATAGTGGGGACATTTGTTGTCTTAGGTGAGAGGTACCATAGAACGTTACAGCACAGAAGGAGGTCATTCAGCTCACTATGACTGTCCTGACTCCTTGAAAGAATTACCCAACTATTCCCTCTCCCCTCGTTCTTTCCCCATAGCTCTGCAATTTTTTTCACTTCAAGTACTTATTCTGCAATTAGCTTTTTCTTTGAGGAGAGATAGTTAACAACAGAGGTATTTAATAGATTGTAATAATCGTTGTTTAACAACATAAGTGAAAGAGCTGCGTAAGTAGCAAGTATGCAAACAGGGAGAGAGAAAGACAGAAAGAAGAAACAGAGAGAAGAATAGATAGATAGAGAAGGGGCAAGAGAAGGAATTGTGCCTCCTTTAACTTTTGGTGCACTTACAAATTTTAACACAGTTAGTGAGGAATATTCATTTCAAATAATGGAGGGAAAAATCAGAGACAAACACAGGGCAAATTACTTTGAAAAATAACCTGCATTATAAAAAAGAATGAAAAAATAAAATCTATTGTATTTTATAAAGAAAAAAATTGTATTTATATAACACATTTCATTAAATCAGGACATCCCAAAGTGCTTCACTGGCAATGAAGCACTTTTTAAGTGTAGTCACATGCAGTAGTTAATTTGTGCACAGCAAACTCCCACAAACTACAATGAGACAATAAGTAGATCACCTGTTTTAGCAATGTTGTTTGAGGGATAAATATTGTTCGGAACGCTAGGGAAAACTCTCCTGCTCTTCTTCAAAATTGAGGCATGAGATCTTTTACATCCATCAGAGAGGGCAGACAGAGCCTCAGTTTAACATTTCATCCAAAGAAAATGTTGCATGATATTGTACGTGATTGCATGCCACTGTAATGTAAAGGTGCTCAGCAGATCAAGGATTTCTATGGGACTGGAGAATAGCACCAGCCACGGTATGATATATAGAGTCCCATGGTAATAGACTCTGAGGGAACACTCTGGAAGCAGCCTAGCCTGCATGATGAACAGCACCATGCATGACAGTAACCTGGGGTATGTAAATTGTTAAAGACTACCAATAAAGTGTTCATGTTTAAACATATAAGACCTTCTCATCAATGACACATCACCATGCACCATACTACAACATGATAGCAGCGGTGGGATCTCTTAAAAGACATCTAAAGAACCCATATTACACTAGATAGCATCTCCAACAGTGGTGCATCCCCTCAGTACTGCACTGGGAGTGTCAGCTTGGATATGATATCTGACTATTGGAGTGGGGCTTGAACCATCATCCTTCTGGCTAGAGGCAAAAGTACTAAGAGTAGTAGCAACTGGCCCACAGCGGACAAGCAAAATTGCTTATGTTCTGCTATGTATCAACATCGCCTAAGTGAACAGAGGATGATGCCATTCTGTTTGTGTTATGCTTTATTTAAAAAGTGTTTAACTTACCCTCAAATCCAATTTTACCATCACCATCACTGTCTGCCGCAGAGAGCATTGACTGAGCCTCGTTATCGCTCAGTACTCTGGCATTAGTGGAGAAATACTGAAGAAACAACCTGAAGCAGAAGAACATGATCAATCTACAACAAAAAGACCTTGTATTTACATGGTACGTTTACTTAGTTAAAAATAAATCTCCTAAGGCGATTCACAGGATCAATTATCAAACAAGTTTTAATACCCAGCCACAACAGGAGATATTGAAGAGTTGGACTTTAAGGGGCATCTTAGAGGAGAGGTAGAGAGGTTTAGGAGGGAATTCCATAGCTTAGAGCCAAGACAGTTGAAGGCACAGCTGCCAATGGTGTTGTGATAGAAATTGGGGGTTCGCAAGGGGACAGAATTAGAGGAGTGCTGAGATCTCGGAGGGCTGTGGTACTGGAGATTACAGAGATAGGGAGGAGGGTGAGACCATGGAGAGATTTGAAAAGAAAGTGAATTTTAACATTGAGGCATTGCCAGTGTGAGAGCCGATGTAAGTCAGCGAGCCATTAAGGCTTGTGATTGTCACAGAAAGAGAAAAATAAAAAGCAGAATGTGATTCCTTGTAAAAAATAAATTACAGGGCCCCATGTCAGAATCATAGAATGATGTGACAGAGAAGGAGACCATTTGGCCCATTCTGCCTGTGCTGGATCCTTGCAAGAGCTATCCAATTAATCCCACTCCCCGGCTCTTTCCCCATTGCCTTGCAATGTTTCTTCCTTTTCAACATCTATATCCCAATACTTCCTTGAAAATTTCTATTGAATCTGCTTCCGCCACTTTTGCAGGCACTCTTGCCAATTAAGTCACCTAGATTGTTTGGAATTGAATAGAACAGCAATGGCTTAATTAGTCTATCTGTGTCAAGCAGTTTGAATTACCCATGAAGACTGATGATTAATGTGTTGTCCAGTCATCCATCAAAAGCATGATTCAGCAGTTTGATGCCAATTGCTCTTCATTCAGTTGATATTAGCGTATTAAACTCTCTTTGTTCAATAGAGCCAGCAATCAGGGGAGACTGTGATATAGTGGTAATGTCACAGGTTTAATTAATCTAGTGGGTTCAAATCCCACCATGGTGAAATTTAAATTCAGTTAATGAAATCTAGAACCAACCAGGAATCAGACTAACATTTAGCATTTGTTGCAGTGGTTCTGATCAAGTGTCCTTTCCCACAAATAGCTCTGCCGTTCTCGCCATAGATAGATTCCCAGCACCGCCCCTAATCTGTGGAGTCTTTCCAGTTTTCACTGTCTCAGGTTTGCAGCATCTGCAGTATTTTTGTCATGGGGTCTTTGCTGTTGTTGTCCTTTTGACAGGAAAGCTGTGTGGCCGAGAGCTCCCACTGTAGCTTTATGTATTTGGCTGCTGGCATTAATTGGCCAACGGTTCTGCAGTGGGACAGAGTTAGAACTGGCTCTGTGGCTGCTTCTTACCACACTCACCGTGAGCGACCATTTTGCAAGGTCAATTTCAGCATGCTGCATAAAGTAGGGTTGCCAAATCTGGTTGGACTATTCCTTGGTCATGTGAAAGAAATAGATGTTTTGGAGGGGTGGGGGTTGTGGAATATGAGTATTAAGGGATATGGAGTTAGGTCACAAATCAGCCTTGATCTGATTGAATGGTGCAGTATGAGGGAATGAATGGCCTCCTTCTGTTCCTAGTACAATAATAATCAAAGGATCCCCATTTGCTGTAATGGGTGATAGTGTATTGGCAAAAAGGTTCTACATATGTCTTTTTCATTGAAGTCAGCAGATTAAAAAATGGGTTGCCATGGAAAATGCACAGCCAATTCACAGCCGACCATTTTGTGCTACATCCCAACAAGCTGGGGAGGCAGCGGCATAGTGGTATTGTCAATCAGCTTGAGCTCCTCAATCTCTTATTTAGGGCCATATGACCTGTGATGGCAACTATGAGACATGTTTATCTGTACGCCCATTCCAATGCCAGGCATAATCAGTCATAATTGAAAGATTCATTCAGAAGAAAACAGAAGAATTTGAAATGCATGGCAAATTCTAGTCAATGGAATGAAGAACAGGTGGGTCATTAAATAAGTGGGTGCTTTGCTCCATCAGATGCCCAAGGGTAGGGTTGCCAACGCTCCAGGATTGTCCTGGAGTCTCCAGGAATTGAAAATCAGTCTCCAGAACACTGTTGTGTGTAATCTTGGAGAAAAATCTTTGGGACATTAACAAACATAGTTTTTTAAAAATTTCTTTGAACAATTCTCTCACCCAGCTGTAAAAATATTGAAAATGTGTGGGGGGGCGGGGGAGGAAGGTTTTGCTGACAGTCAAGCATTATCCATTTGGGTAATGAGCCTTTTTGCTTTCCAATTGTTGTAGGAAGGCAGTGCATCACAAGGGTGGACCTGTTGGCTGACGAATAGCTGGAGTGTGGGGAAAGTCATGTGATGAAATCTCCAGCAACACATTCAATCACCGCGGACAACCCTATCCACGGGGATCTACCCTGTTGAACCCCGTGACTTAGAACTTTACATGCAATGTGTGCTTACTTGAGCTCAGTTTTATCGATGCAGCCACTGCCATCCTGATCCAGAATTAAAAAGACTTTCCTCAGGTCATCGGCGGATTTTTTGGTCAGACCGCACGTTTCAAAGAACTTCTTGAAGTCGAACGACTCAGGAGCTGGGATGGAAAGAGAAATGCAGCAGCAATGAGACTGTCAGGAAGAGGGTTGAGAAAACCCTACAGTCTTCAGATTCATGGGGCACTGAAACAACCCTGCCCCTCAGCTTGCTGATGAATTGGGATGAAACACAAATAACTCACGAGTTCTCCACGATGACAATGCTGCGCCATGATATGAGTAAGGAGCCTTCATTAAAATAGCAAACAAATGAATTTCATACCAATGTTAACTTAATCAATACTGATATTGTACATGGTGATTTGAACCCCCTGGACTTTTGTCACAATTTGGTGCAGTGGTAGATGTTGTAACACACAACGCAGCTGAATATAACAGCACTGGAGCTCTGAGAAGTCCACCGATGGTACCAAGGCCTTTTATTGCAGTGGTCTTGCACCAACAGGTGCTACAGTATAACTGCAATCAGTGTGGAGGCAGCATTTTAAACACGAACATTATAGTTTAAGGGGAACTTACTGAAACATCTTTAATTTCCCAACAGTAGGAAACTATGGTCCATCCTCACCATTATTTTCAATTATTTCTAATAGCCTCACCATTTACAACCTGTTGGGTAGAGTTGGGTATAGATCTTTAAGTTTCCTGATATATATAAATGATCTAGATCACGGTGTGCAGGGAACAATTTCAAAGTTTGCGGATGACACAAAACTTGGGAGAGGAGGACAGTGTAGAACTTCAAAAGGACACTGACACATTGGTGGGGTGGGCAGATAGGTGGCAGATGAAGTTCAATGTGCAGAAGCGTGAGGTGATATGCTTTGGTACAAAAAACATGGCGAGACATTATAAAATAAAGGATACTATTCTAAAGGGTGTGCATGAGCAGAGAGACCTGAGCGTATATGTATATAAATCATTAAAGGCGGCAGGACAGGTGGAGAGAGCTGTTTCTAAAGCATACAGTATTCTCGGCTTTATTAATAGGGGCGTAGAGTATAAGAACAGGGGGATCTTGATGAACTTATATAAGACACTGGTGAGACCTCAGCTGGAGTATTGTGTACAGTTCTGGATGCCACACTATAGGAAGGATGTGAATGCATTGGAGAGAGTGCGGAAGAGGTTTACGAGAATGGTTCCAGGGATGAGACACTTTGGTTATGAGGAAAGGTTGGAGAAGTTGAGACTGTTTTCCTCGGAGAGGAGAAGGCTAAGAGTAGACTTGATAGAAGTTTTCAAAATCATGAGGGGACTTGACAGAGTAGATAGGGAGAAACTGTTCCCACTTGTAAATGGATCAAGAATCAAAGGGCACAGTTTTAAAGTGTTTTGCAAAAGAAGGAAATGTGAGGTGAGAGAAAACTTTTTCACACAGCGAGTAGTTAGGGTTTGGTATGCACTGCTGGAAGGGTGGTGGAGGCAGGTTCAATTAAAGGCATTCAAGAGGGCATTGGATGGTTATGTAGATAGAAACAATTTACAGGGTTATGGGGAAAAGGCATGAGATTGGCACTAGGTTAAAATGCTCAGAGAGCTGGTGCAGACATGATGAGCTGAATGGCCTCCTTTTGCACCATAACAATTCTGTGATTATGTGAAGTCAACTTGCACAGCTCTGCTTTATCTGGTTTGAGAGTATTGCATAAAATTATGTAGAATGAGCAGTGCAGAAACAGGCCAATCGGCCCATCTGATCCATGTCTGCATTTATGCCCACATGAGTCTTCTTCCACCCTCTTCATTTCCCCCTATCAGCATATCCTTCTGTTTCTGTCTCCCTCAAGTGATAATCTAGTTTCCCATTATCTGTGTTATTCACCTCAACCACTCTCTGTGGTAGTGAGTCTCACATTCTCTGGGTAAAGATGTTTTTCCTGAATTCCCTATTGGATTTATTAGTAGCTATCTCATTAGTAGTGATAATGCTCCCTTGAATCAGAAACGTGGTCATGGCCATTTCAGACAGGCTTAAGTCCAGGAAATTTTGGAAAATTCCAAACATTGCACAACTGCCACCACAGGTGAAGGAGGACATTCAGCCCCTCTATTTCCTCCTCCCACAGAAGCCAATGATGCGGGGGTAAATTTCACCTTTGCTGCAGCAGGCGGTAATTTGACAAAGCCCTGGTAGAACTTACTCAGTGTTTATCCTGTTGATTTCAATGGGACTGATAATACAGCAGGTTCTAGCCAGAGACTAGCAGAGTGAATGTCTCAACAGTGGAAGAGCGAAGGAACTTACATTTATCTAGCATCTTTCACAATCTCAGGACATCGGCACTCTGTGCCAATGAAGCACTTTTTGAAGTGCCATCACTTCATCAATGTAGGAAATACAACAGCTAATTTCGGCACAGGAAGCTCCCTCAAATGGCAATGAGATAATGACCAGATAATTCATTTTAGTGATGGTTGGATATTGATCGCAAAACACTGGAGAGACCTCCCATTGCCCTTCTTCAAAATAGTAGTCATGAGATATTTTACATTCACCTGAGAGGGTAGGTGAGGACCTCGGTTTAACATTTCACCTGAAAGCTGACACCTCAGCCAGTTCAGCACAGCCTCAGTACTGCACTAGGAGTGTCAACCCGGATTACACACTCAAACCTTGTCGAATGGGTCTTAAGCTGATGACTTTCTGACTTAAAGATGAGGATGCTACCCACAGAGTCAGGGTTGACACTAGTGGAGGGCAATTCCCTCATTGTGCTCTGTCCAGTGGTATAAATCATTACTAATTATTAAATTATATAAATATTCTCCTTATGAGGCAGCTTAATGTTTTCCTGCAGAGTTAATCTCATCACCTCCTCCATGCTTATGTTACCATTTAGACTCCTGTTGTAAAATGTAATGCTGCCACAGTCTCAGGCTACAGTCTCACTTTGTTGTACATTTACCTAAAATCCCTTTAACATTTCTGATTTTTTTTTACAGATTAAACCATGAAAGATGAAAATTTTACCTTTGCATTCTGAAATCGCAGAGTTGATGTCGCCAGCTCCCAGGACTTCAGTGATTTTCATGGTAAAACTATCAGAGGAAAACCAAAACTTCATACACACTTTTAAATTCAAATATGTTACATCTAAGCAAAGAATACTTTAGGAATATTATTTTGCAAATGTGCTCAATTTCACCAAACTTGATTTGATAAAGAGAAAGGATGTTTTATTATTCTTGATTCAGAACTGAGAGAGGAACAAAAGTAAAAGAGACCTGTATGGGGTTTGGAGCAACTGACACCTGGAATGGCCATACAGCTGATAGGGTTTCTGTGCACCTTTCATTCTTAGAATACATTCCTTAAAGCAAAATCTTACCTGGTAACAACCCTTACTGATTTCTAATCTCCTCATGGGGACCACAGAATAAAACCTTATGACAAATAAACTTGGAATTTCTGCCTTGTCACTATGAAAGCTAATAACTTTCAAAGCACGCAGTCTCTCAAAATGCAAGAGGCTCTGGAGTAAGATGCAAGATCCCTATTAGCTTGACGGTTGTTGCAATTTCACATTGTTTTGCAAGGGGAGCGGCAGAAAGATTCTCAGGCAGATTAACAGTCTGACAGGCCATGACGTTAGCTCCCCTTCTATGGCCTAGATCATCACGATCCCAGCTAATGCGGTGTGAGGAGCCGGGGTGGTATAGGTGGGGGTGTAGTCCTTTATGGGAGTGGGTTTTATAGATTCCCAGAACCCATATGATAAGGTGGTGGTGGAGGTGGGTGAGTGGGGTGGGGGGCTGTTGCGGGGAGGGGGAGCATTCACAGTTACTGGGTGTCAGCCCAGTATTCTGAGCCAGAGCTCCAGTCTCCACTCACTGGGACTAGCTAGATCAGCATTTCAATGCTGAATTGTCTAACCTAGGGATGGAAATGCCCCCCTCAAGTCCAGGACTGGCTCCAGACCTCCAGTGTAATGGTTCCTCAGTCTGATAAAGGGTCCGTTTCTGATCTCCTGCTCTGATGCACAGAGAGATAGAAAGATAGAGAGAGAGAAAGTCTAGCACTACTCACCTTCCTGTGATCTTTCTTCCCCAGCGATATCAAGTTTCAAGGTGGAGAGAG
Organism: Carcharodon carcharias; assembly: GCF_017639515.1. Classification (NCBI taxonomy): domain Eukaryota; kingdom Metazoa; phylum Chordata; class Chondrichthyes; order Lamniformes; family Lamnidae; genus Carcharodon; species Carcharodon carcharias. Next base: position 26,642,066 of record NC_054481.1, on the reverse strand, counting down.
TGTAGCTGAGTGATATCTGCAGTATTCCTGTTCCTTTATATACCCTTCATTCTGCACAGCATTTGCAGAATTCAGCGTTATGGCTCATTTACAAGAGGGCGGAGACTGTGTCACATGAAAGCTGGTTTGTTCTCATCATTTTGCTTGGGAACCACCAATAGATTTTTTTCCCTTGTGTGTGAGAGAGGGAGAAAGTGATTAGTGCTGCTGCAGGTATGGGATGATGGTGCTGGTTGGTGAGTGATGGCTAATCACTCTTGGTTCCCACTAATCCTCCTCCTTTAGTACTAACATTCACTCCCCTTCATCGTAACCTGATATGCAGGTGCAGTCACCTTTAGGAACAGGACCAAGAACAACCAGGGCTGCACTGTGTCTCTGATAAGCTTCTCATTCAAGTTCACCTCACTGTACTGGGGCCATTCCAACATTTTGTAATGAAGATTCATTTTATCCATTCAGATCAATCAGCGACATCTTTGAACAGTGTTAGGTCAGTGTGATCTCCACCCTGTTAACTCAGTCAACAAGCTGGGGGTCTCTTTTCTAGAAAAGAGAAGATGGAGGGGCTGGCCTGATAAAGGTTTTTAAAATTATGGAGGGGTTTGATAGGTTAGACGTAAGGAGGATGTTTCCACTTGTGGGGAAGTCCAACACCAATAGCCATCATGATGAGATAGTCATTAATAAATCCAATAGGGAATTTGGGGGAATTCCTTTTCCCAGAGGCTGTTTAGAATGTGAAAGTTGCTACTTCAAGGCATAGTTGAGATGAATAACAGAGTTCAGTGGTTCTCAAGCGCTTTTGATTGAAGGGCTCCTTTTCAAATGGATTAGCAAGCATGGAGCCTCCCCCAGCTAAATTATAATACTGTATAATGGTCATAATATGCAAGTGCAGCAGGTAAAGAATGTTTTAATGTCATGTTACTTGCAGATATCAGTTAGGTGGGTGTGCCTGCAGGGCCTGTTATCCCAGAGAGAGCAGGATACCTAGAACCCAGGGAAAGCAGAATCACAGAATCTTAATGGCACAGAAGGAGGCCATTCAGCCCACCCTGTCAGCAGCAGCTCTCCAAATGAGCATTATAACCTAATGCCATTGCCCTGCCTTTTCCCCGTACCCCTGCACATTGTTTCTATCCAAATAATTATCCAATGCCCTCTTGAATGCCTCGGTTGAACCTGCCTCCACCAGGCAGTGCATTCCAGACCTGGACCACTCGTTGTGTGAAAAAGTTTTTTCTCATGTCACATTTGCATGGTAAAAGTACAAGGGGAATGTAGGGAAGAGCATGAACAATGGGGAAGCCCACATGGTGAGAGCAGAAACATGCAAAAAGCAGATTGAGCACAGGGAAAGCAAGGGCCTGGAGATTACATAGATAGGGGGAGAGCATGAGCATTGGGAGAGAAGGAGAGCTTAGAAAGCAGGAGGATGGGGGGAGCAGAACATGCCTCCACCTCCCACTCACTCATCTACCCTTGATCGTGGCACTCTGGGAGGTTTCAGCGGATCCAGTTTTCTGTAGACCCCAGTTTGAGAACCAAAAGTATGGTAGCATCTAAGTGGAAGCTGGATAAGCACACGAGAGAGAAAGGAATAGAAGGATATGCTGATAGGGTGAGATGTAAAGGGGTGGGAGGAGGCTTCAGTGGAACTTTAACACTGACATGGACCAGTTGGGCTGAATGGCTTGTTTTTGTGCTGCACAATTTTTGTAACACTCCTTGAAACAAAATACATTCTTAAACTGTACCTCCCAAATCCATGATCTCTATCACACAGAAGGACAAGGGCAGGGAATGCATGGGAGCACCACCATCTGCAAATTCCCCTCCACGTCACACACAATCCTTACTTGGAACAATATCACCATTCACTGTTGGAGACGGAGGAAGACATTCTGTCAACATCAGCATCTTCTTCAGTCCTTACCATTACCATTGACTCTCATTCTGTCTTGTGTCCATGACACCTTTGTCAATCTCTCCTCAGCTCCCACCTATCCCTGACCTTCCATTTTGCTTCACCTGCTCCACCCCCTCATAAACAATATAAAATCCATCACATTTCTACTTCTCTTTAGCTCTGAAGAAGAGTCATATAGACTTGAAACGTAAACTCTGTTTCTCTTTTCACAGATGCTGCCAGACCTGCTGAGTTTTTCCAGCATTTTCTGTTTTTATTTCACCATTCACTGTTGTTGGATTAAGAACCTGGAACTTTCTCCTTTAGAGCACTGTGGCTGTACCTACACCACATGGACTGCCACGGTTCCAGAAGATGACTCACCACCACCTTCTCAAGGGCAATGGGGGATGGGCAACAAATACTGGCCTTGCTAGTGACACCCAGATCCTGAACATGAATAATAAAAGCATTCAGAACATTAACAGTTCTCTGGGGTAGGAACCATTGACAATGTTGATTGTATTTTCTAGTAATGAAACTCAGTGAAGGGTATTTGGGATATAGAAGGTGACTGGTGTTAAGTGGAAATCTTACCCGGGGGGTTGGCGGGGGGAGGGGGGAAGAACGTAAGCTCTCTCTCCATTGTGGGGCAGGGTAGAGGACAAGCAGTTAAAACAAAATGGCTCCATTATCCCAATTTCCAATTATAACATAGCTGGTTGGATTAGGATGTGGATGAGGTCACCCCGACCCTCTCTCCAACCCACATCAGTCATGGGTACAAGAAAGTCAAGAGGCCACCTTAACCTGGGCCTTAGTAGGCAGCTGGTGGCGAAGAGATCCTCCAAGTGAGTGAAACAAGTTTCCATTGTGGAGCCAGAGGGAGACTCACTTGCCTCACAGTCCCACCCCTGTTCTTCATGCGAGACCTCTCTTCACCGGTAGCTGCCCTGTGTCCAATCTCTCGCCTGCAATGTGGGAAGTGAGCTGACAGCATTACATCCAGTCTAGGGAGTTAAAATAAACAATATGTTTGGCACTTGTACCCCATTCAGGATTAGAATTTGTGCCATAATGTTCAAGAATTATCTGTTGTAAACACTTCTACGGTTGATCTATCACTCCTATGCTCGCTGACATAAATTGGCTTCCGATCTGGCAATGCCTTGAAGTTAAAATTCTCATCCTTGTATTCAAATTCCTCGATGGCCTCACTCCTCCCTATTTCTGTAATCTCCTTCAGTCCTACAAACCTCCGGGATCTCTGAGCTCCTCCAATTCTGGCCTCATGAACATCCCCGATTTTTATTGCCCCGCCATTGGCAGCCCTGCCTCCAGCTGCCTAGTTCCTAACCTCTAAAACTCTGTCTCTAAACATCTCTGGCACTCCACCACTCTCTCCTCCTTTAAGATGATCCGTTAGATCCACCTTGTTGAGCAGGTTTTTGGCAGAGGTCATAACCAATAGAAGGGAATGCGGAAATGTGATTTCAGATCTATATCAACTTAAAAGTGGTTGCGTGACTCAGGAGAGAGGCTCCAAGTCCAGATACCCAAGGCCAAATTATCTTCTTCAGCATGTTAGACATTGGAGGGTAGGTTCCAGTGCAATCTGTGGTCAATGCAACCCCAACCCATTTCCTGGGCTAGAGAAAAGATCTTGTATTTCTTCTGTGCCTTTCATGACTTCAAGTTATACCAAAGCACTTTACAACCAATTTACTTTTGAAGTGCTAATTTGTGCACAGCAAGATCCCATAAACATCAACGTGGTAATGACCAGTGCATCCAATTTTAAACTTGTTGGATGAGAAAATAAATATTGGCCAGTACACTGGGGAGAACTCACATGCTCTTTTTCTAAGGCCAGAGGTTCTCTCACACCCCTCTGAGAGGCTGCGGCTAGGGCACTGGTTTAACGTTTCATCAGAAGAACAGCACTTCTGACACTGAAGTACTCCCTCAATACTGGACTCACAATGTCAGCCTGAATTTTATGCTCAAGTCCCTGGACGGGGAGTTGAGCCCACAACCTTCTGACTCAGAGGTGAGAGTGCACTGAGCCACAGAAGCATATGAAATAGGAGCATAAGTAGGGCATTCGGCCCCTCAAGCCTGCTCTGCCATTCAATAAGATCATGGCTGACCTGTTTGTGTTTTGAGATCTATATTCCAATCTACCCTCAATAACCTTTGATTCCCTTGCTTAACAAGAAACTATCTATCCCTGTCTTAAAAATATTCAGTGACCCCGCTTCCACTGCCTTCTGAAGCAGAGTTCCAAAGTCACACAGCCTTCTGAGAGAAAAAAATTCTCCTCATCTCTGTCCGATAAGGGTGATCCCTAATTTTAAAACAGTGCCCCCTAGTTCTGGACTCACCCACAGGAGGAAATGCCTTTTCCACATACACCTTATCTAGGCCATTCAGGATCTTATATACTTCAATCAAGTCACCGGTCACTCTTCTAAACTTCAGTGGAAACAAGCCCAGCCTGTCAAATCTGTCCTCAGAAGACAACCCATTCGCTCCAAGTATCAATCTCGCAAACCTCCTCTGAACTACCTCCAGCACTTTTACATCCTTCCATAAATATGGAGACCAAAACTGCACACAGTATTCAAGATGCGATCTCACCAATGCCACGTTTAACTGAAGCATAACATCCTTACTTTTATAAAAACAAAAAACTGCGGATGCTGGAAATCCAAAACAAAAACAGAATTACCTGGAAAAACTCAGCAGGTCTGGCAGCATCGGCGGAGAAGAAAAGAGTTGACGTTTCGAGTCCTCATGACCCTTCAACAGAACTGAAGAAGGGAGGGAGGAAGAAAACAGGAAACTGTATGCCAGTTAGCTTGGCATCTGTCATGGGGAAGGTGTTAGAGTCGATCATTAGAGAGTTTATAATTGGGCACTTAGAAAAACACAAGGTAATCAGGAGTTCTGACTCTTCCCGATTACCTTGTGTTTTTCTAAGTGCCTGATTATAAGCTCTTTAATGACTGACTCTAACACCTTCCCCATGACAGATGCCAAGCTAACTGGCATACAGTTTCCTGTTTTCTTCCTCCCTCCCTTCTTGAATAGAGGGGTTATATTTTTTACTTTTCATTCTGATGGCACCTTTCCAGAATCTAGGGAATTTTGGAAAATTAACACCAACGCATTAGTACCTCATAAGACCCTAGGATGAAGTCCATCTGGACTCGGAAACTCGTCAGCCCGCAGCTCTGTCAATTTGCTCAGTACCACTTCTCTAGTGATTGTAATTTCACCAAGTTCCTCTCTTAGTGGAATGTTTTTTGTATCCTCTATAGTGAAGACAGAAGCAAAATATTTAATCCACCATTTCCTTATTATCTACTATTAACACCCCATCCTCACTCTCTAGAGGGCCAATACTCACTTTACCTACTCTTTTCCTTTTTAAATACCTGTAGAAACTCTTGCTATCCGTTTTTACATTTCTGGCTAGCTTCCACTCATACTCTAGGCAATGCTGACAACTCTTTTCTCTCTCTTCCTTTCTTTCTCTCTGTCTTTCTCCGCCAACAGTGGGGCCCAAGATAAGTTTGGTTTCACCAGAATCTGTATTCCCAAGCCTCAGGAATGGGAGCTGAGTGCCCCCTGCAGGTGGTAGTGCTGAACTACCAGCTGACTGGACCTCACAGAGCACATCCCCTGTGCTGGGGCTGGAGGCAGTTTGAGAAACACACATGCTGGATACTGATTTAGAATTTTTGCAATTCATATCATCCCAGAATAAAGGTTAAATATTTCATCCTCTTTGACATTATAGAACACATCTGATTCTCTTGATCTCTATGAGCGACTGATACACCCTGCCACATTAGCACTCATACCACGAAGTGAAAAATTTACTGTCACATATACTTACAGTTATATAATCAATTAATAAGTCATATACAAAACTCAGGAGCACCCAAGAAAAGTACATTTTTTTATTTATAAGATACTGAAACATTAACTGTAAGAGGAACATGAGTAGGCCATTCAGCACCTTGAGCCTGTTTTGCCATTTGATTAAAGAAAGAACTTGCAATTAAGCACTGCCTTTTGTGACCTCAGGATGTCCCAAAGCACTTTAAAACCAGTTCACTCCTTTTGAAGTGCAATGGCTGTTGTAATGTAGGAAACGTGGCAGCAACTTGCAAGCAGCAAGACCCCACAGACAACAATGAGATCCATCACCAAGTCATCTGTTTAAGGGCTTCTGCTGATGGGAATGGCAGCCAGCAATTTATATGTGTATATGCATATAACATCATGGTTGAAAAGCCTATGCATGCCTCAACCAAAAGCTACAAGTTTTCTTTTTCCAGGTTGTGGCATGAGTGTTGGTCAGGGCACATTGTCCATGGCCAGAGGCATTGATCAAAGTTTGGGGTTCATACCCAGGGCCATCAGTGGAAGTATAAAGTTCGTGCCCAGTTTGTGTATCTTGCTCTCCCCTCCCATCAACACAGTGAGTCCGAACAGCCCAGCCTTCTCTGTTGAGGTAGGTTTTATTTTAGTGGGGTGGGGAGGTAGACCTGTGCAAGTTTGGGGTGGTGGGGGGATGGGGGGATGGGGGGGGGGGGTTGCGAGTGGTGGTGGTTGGTAGTGTAATTGTCTAGGATTTCAAAGAATTATTAATCTGTTCCCCAGCCCAGACCCACAGGCTATGCAGTTTTGGAAATGCAGTGTAGGTTTCTCCACTTCCTCCATCAGCATTGACAGTGATGGATTAGTCCTGACTATGTGAGGCAGCTGCGCTGGTGACACTGATTCTTTTCTTCCATTGATTGGAATCCACAAATGCTGTGAAGATGAGTTAAGATGATAAAGCGTGGGACACAGTAACCTGCCCTCATTGCCTGGCTCGCAATAGTTTCTAGCATCTTAATGTGTGGTTCACTTGCTGCGGTTTTAATAAAATCACACAGCACAGGAGGCCAGTCGCCCATTGTGCCTGTGCTGTCTCTTTGACGGACCTGTCCAATTAGTTTTACATCCCTGCTCTTTCCACACTGCCTTGTACGTTTCCCCCCTTCAAGTATTTATCCAATTGTCTTTTAAAAATCCATTTAATCCGTTTCTACCACTCTTTCAGGCAGTGCATTCCAGATCGTTACAACTCACTGCCGAAAAATATTTCTTCTTATCATCCCCTGGTTGTTTTGTCAATTAGTCAGAGGTGCCAACTTTCAGATGAAGTGTTAAACTGAAGCCCCATCTACCCTGTTAGATGGACATAAAAGATCCCTTGGTAACACTGCGAAGAAGAGCAGGGGAGTTCTTCCCGGTATTCTGGACAACATTTATCCCATAACCAACATCAGAGAAAGCAAAATCATTATCTCGTTCCTGTTTGTGGGGTCGTGCCAAAAAATTAGATTGCTACCTATCGCTAAACTTACAACAGTGACTACACTTCAAAAGTAATTAATAGACTGTGAAGCAGTTTGGGATGTTATGAGAACATGAAAGGTGTTATAGAAACACAAGCCTTTCTTTACGTGTGGTTTTATCTAAATCTCAGAACCTTGGCTCATAACACATCTGGATTTTGTTACTTTGATTTGATCCACGTTTCTGTAGAAGGTTATGGAGTCTTGAAAGAGTCATTGAGACATTTTAATTTAATGCAGCCAATTTCCACCAGAGGGCAGTACTGAAACATATGTTTACAAAGGTGACTCTTTCAAATGTTCTGGTATTGACGGTGCAGTAATTTTTTCTCCCCAGTTTCCTCCCTCTGTATTGGGTATAAATCCATGTATTGCCTTGCAGTTCCTCACAAAACTGAGACTTGTACTTGATTACAAATCAAGGCTGACATTCCCAGTGCAGTACTAAGCGAGTATCTTTTGGGTTGACAGACTTAGGGGGCAATTGCAAAATTTGCACATGACACAAAAGTTGGAAGAATTGTGAACTGTGAGAAGGATAATGAGTGACTTCAGCATTAACAGCAGGGCAGAAATGGTCAGGCCGAGTGGCAAATTAAATTTAATGCAGAGAAGTATAAAGTGATACGTTCTAGGAGGAAGAACAAGGAGAGGCAGTACAAGCTAAAAGTTACAATTCTAAACTAGGTGCAGAAGCACAGGGACCTGGGGATATATGTGCACAAATCATTGAAGGTGGTAAGGCAGGTTGAGAAAGTGGTTAATAAGGCATGCGGGATCTTGGGCTTCATGAATGCAGACATAGTGTACAAAAGTAAGGAAGTTATGATGAACCTTTATAAAACATTAATTCGGCCTCAACTGAATGACTATTGTGCCCAATTCTAGGCACCACACTTTAGGAAGGATGTGAAGGCTTTGGAGAAGGTGCGGAAAAGATTTACAAGAATGGTTCCAGGGATGAGGGACCTCAGTTATGTGGATAGATTGGGGGAGAGAAGGTTGAGAGCAGGTTTGAGAGAGGCGTTCAAAATCATGAGCGGTCTGGTCGGAGTAGATAGGGAGAAACTGTTCCCATTGGTGGAAGGATGGAGAACCACAGGACTTTGAGTTAAGATGATTGGCAAAAGAACCAAAGGTGACAGGAAGAAAAACTTTTTCCACAACGAGTGATTAAGATTGAGAATGCACTGCCTGAGAAGGTGCTGAAGGCAGATTCAGTTGTGGCTTTCAAAAGGGTAAGCCCCTGTTGAGAAAATAATTGCAAGGCCATGGGCAAATGGCAGGGGCTTGGGACTAGCTAAATTGCTCTTGCAGAGAGCCAGCACAACTTGATGGGCTGAATGGCCTCCTTCTGTACCATAACCATCAATGATTCTATATAAATTAAAGTCTGTGTTTCCTTTTGGTATTAGCCTAAACAGTGAGTGTTGGTAGGCAAAGCAACTGTAGGGGCATCACAGACAATTTGAGGAGTTTGATAGTGGGCTTTCCTCTTGATTCACTGCAGCCTGTGTGATGAAGGCACTCCCACCGTGTAGCCAGGTTTGGGAGTTCCACGTTTGGAAACATGGCCAATATATGTCCAAATTAGGATGAGGAGTGGAACTTGGGGGTATTGGAAAGAAGTGTCGCACGAGGAGGGACATGTGGAGTGACCAATGATAGAAACACGGGGCCTGAGCGGTTGGGTGTCATGATGGTATTTAATGGAAACAACGGGGGGTTTCATCCATCAGCTGGAGAGCCAGTAAGAACCCCATGTCACTCCCTTTCAGAAGGGTCTGCCAAACTATGTGCCAAGCAGGTACTTACCTAGGCAGGAGCAGGCCTCCCCCAGGATCAAGCTCTCCAAGTGTGGAAATCCCACCCCGACCCCTAAGAGCTGTCAGAGGCCGGCAGCTGTGCCACCAGAGAAGTTGTGGCTGCCATTGGTAATGGATCCACCCGAGGACTCGTATCACCAGGGATCTGGGCCAAAGGTGAGAGAGGGCTGGGGAGGGGGGGCGGGGGGGGGTGGGGGGTCACATGTTTGAAATTGTCGGCAGAGTGGGGTTGGTGGGGGGGGGCTGGTTTGACACCAAGGGCAGGGGTCGGCTGTTAGCACTGAGTGCCTTTGGACCAGGGACTCTCCTGGAAACCCACAAGCAACCCAGACAGGGTTTGCTCTTTGGGCCTCCCATATGGTGAGTCCCGCTACCTGCCTCTGGGTGAATATCAGCGGCGGCAGGATGCGGCCCTTAAGTGGACATTAATTGCTCACTTAAGGGCGTCAGTTGGTAGCGGGGGGAGAAGGCCGTCAACAAGCCTTCCTTAATCAAGGCAGAGGCAGGAAGCAGTGGGATCCCCAACCACCACCTTCCCACCCGATTAAATGTCCCCCATCATCAAACTCGCCATGGGGGAAAGCATTCAATCCTGTCTCATGTGGTGAAGCCTCCAGAAATGTGAGCCAGTTGGTAGCCCAAGATATTAGAAATTTTCACCTGGAACAAAGTCCAGGAGCTGTAGTTCTTGGCTGGTCAGCAGATTGCGATTAAGACTGAAATATTACTTTTGTATGTTTATTTTGGTCTAATTGTGATCAGGCAGTTTTGTGGAATGTAATTGAAACAACACATTAAGACACACTTGGTCTGTGAATGACTGTGAAAGCTGCTGATTTTGTTATTAAAAGTCAGAGTAGTCTTTTTAAGGACAGGGAACCTGTCATCTGCACATGGCTCCACTCAGCCTGAAGTGGCTGACTTTAACAGCCCTGTCCTCCTCTCTACCAGGGCAACCAAGGATGGACAATAGACACAGGCTGGGCCAGTGTCTCCCACAAGAATAAATAAAAGCTCTTTAGTCATCCTAATTTTAGAATGTGGATACGATTTAAAATTGAAAAATCCTGCTTCTTCCTTCTCAAGGGAGATGGTTTCATCACAGCAACAACTACTTGCATTGATATAGCGACTTTAACTCAGTAAGATATCCCAAGGCACTTCTCTGGAGCACTTGCAAACTAAATTTGACACTGAGCATAAGGAGATATTAGGGCAGGTGACCAAAAGCTTGGTCAAAGGGCTAGGCTTTAAGGAATGTCTTGAAGGAAGAAAGCGAGGCAGAGAGGTGTAGGGAGGGAATTCCAGAGGTTGGGATCCAGGTAGCTGAAGGCACAGCCACCAAAGGTAGAGTTATTAAAATCGGTGATGTGAAAGAGATCAGAATTGGAGGAGTGCAGAGATCTTTGAGGGTTGTGAGGTTGGAGGAGATTACAAAGTTAGAGATGGACGAAGCCAAGGAGGGATCACACCACAGAATGTTAATTATATCAGCTGCAGATTCCCTATCTTCAAAATAAAACTCCTTTTGACTTAGTAAAAGAAACAGGTACAATGGAAACACTGAGATAAAAACAAAAAAACTGCGGATGCTGGAAATCCAAAACAAAAACAGAATTACCTGGAAAAACTCAGCAGGTCTGGCAGCATCGGCGGAGAAGAAAAGAGTTGACGTTTCGAGTCCTCACGACCCTTCGACAGAACTTGAGTTCGAGTCTTGGACTCGAACTCAAGTTCTGTCGAAGGGTCATGAGGACTCGAAACATCAACTCTTTTCTTCTCCGCCGATGCTGCCAGACCTGCTGAGTTTTTCCAGGTAATTCTGTTTTTACAATGGAAACACTGTTGATTAGCTCTAGGGATTCCCTTGAAGAAAACTAATTGCAGTCTTTTGTCAAAAATTCATTTATTCAAAACTCCCAGCAGCATTAAAACAAAGATGATATGGTGCCCAGTTACAAAGAGAAAGATGGGTTGACAATTCTGATGATAGGTCAATGACCTAGAAAGTTAACTCTTCCTTTCTGGCCATTATCACGTTGCTGTTTGTGGGAGCTTACTGCGTGCATATTGGCTTCCACATTTCCTGCATTACAACAGTGACTACACTTCAAAAGTACTTCATTGGTTGTAAAGCACTTTGGGACTTTCTAATGGTTGTGAATGATGCTATTGAAATGCCAGTCTTTCTTTCTTTTATAACTAAAATGGTCCTATTGCATTTAATGTATTCTACAACATTTCATTATTTACACATTAAAGGGAAAGTACTAAATTAAATTCATGAGACCGCATAAAGTCAAATTATACTTTTAACATATGCATCTATCATATTTGCAGGACACTTCTAACTGCATAAAATTATATTAAATGCAGAGGATTTTAGAAACGCAATAAGATAACATGGACTATATTAAATGCAATATGATTGTACTAAATGAATAGTATTGTAGTACATTTAATAAAGCCATATTGAATGCAGAGGGTTACATTAAACTTTATAGAATAGTACTAAATACAACTGGGATATAATAAAGTGAGATCATTATTAACTGCATGAAGTTAATGGTGCAATATTTCTTCTTTAATGCAGTAGTGTGTTTTATTCCATAGGTTGTGAGTATTTTTTTTTAGAATAGAGAATTAAGAGTTTTAATTTGAAGGTTAAGAAGGTTAAACCAAGATAACAAGTGAAAGAATTCACCAGTCAGAACACCGAGCCAGAACCGGTTTAATGTCATAGGCATGGAGAGCTTCAGTCACTGTGAAGCTGGGGATAGAGTCCCAGGATGAGGGTTGTTGGACTTATGCTAGGCAGGACAATATACTTGGCTGACATGCTTAATTATAAATAAGCATTTGACAGCTCAATGCTGATACTCTATATGGGCAGATTATCAATTCCAGATCACTACCTTGTTTGGAGATTTAGTAGGTGGTGATTGCACAAAAAGAATTCGATTGCTATGGGGTTTCATTGCTGTATTTCTCATTGCAAAGAAAGTAATAGATCAAAAATGAATGATCAATATGGAAGAGGTTCTTTCTGATCAAGCTATATAGGACTAGAACCTCCATTGCTCACTTAGCCTTGCCAAAATGCATTATACTGGGATACTGAAATCTTATTAGAAATTGGGTCCATAAATATCAGTTCAGCTGCTTGCATCCTAGCTCATGTCAAGTCCCATTCACCCATCACCCGTGCTGTCTAACCTACATTGGCTGTCAGCCTGCCAATGCCTCCATTTTAAAGTTCTTATCCTTACATTCAAATTCTTCCATGGCCTCCCCCCTCCCTATCTCTGTGATTTCATCCAGCCTTACAACCCTCCAAGACCTCAGCACTCCTCCAATCCTGGCCTCTTGTGCATCCCAAATTTTAACTTATCCATTGTTGGCAGTCTTGTCTTCAGCTGTTTAGGCCCTAAACTCCAAAATTACCTCTCCAAGTTTCTCTGCCTCGATATCTCTTTCTTCTCCTTTCAGGCACTCAGCACACTGTGAGTGTCAACAGTGGCTCCGTTGGTAGCACTATTTTCTCTGAGTCAGAAGATTGTGGGTTTAAGTCTTACTCCAGGACTTGAGGGCAAAAGTTAAGGATGATTCTCCTCAGTAATGAGGTAGAGCTGTACTGTTGGAGATGCCATCTTTCAGATGAGATGTTCAGGTCCTGTTTGCCCTTTCAGGGAGAAGATAGAAGTACCAACACCACATGGACTGCAGCAGTTCAAGAAGACAACTCACCAGCATCTTCTCAAGAACCATTAGGGATGGGCTATAAAAATGCTGGCCTAGCCAATGATGCCCACATCCTATTTTTAAAAAGCAAAGCAGCCCATGGTGCTTTTTCAGAGAAGAATAGGAGAGTTATCCTTGGTGTACTGACCAATATTTATCCCTCAATCAATATCATAAAATAATTATTAAATAATTATCACATTGCTGTTTGTTGGAGCTTGCTGTGTGCAAATTAGTTGCTACATTTCCTATATTACAACAGTTATTGCACTTAAAAAATACTTCATTGGATGTCTTATGGTTGTAAAAAGTGCTATATAAATGCAAGTCTTTCTTTCTTTATTGAAACCTACCTCACCTGTCCTAACATTCCATTCTGTGACTTGGTGTCAAATTGTGTCTGATAACGTGCTTCTGAAGCATCTTGCAACTGTGTCGAGTGCACTTTATAAATACAAGCTGTTGTTCATGTTACATAAAGGTGGCATGGAAAAATAAATGCACATTTTTGACAGTGCAGGAATGTACTGCATGTATGAATGCCCTGGAGTCACACAAACCCAATATCTGATTACAATCTGATCTGTAGCAGGGTTGTTTATTCCTTCCACGTGAACTTGGTTAGTCAAAACCAATCAGCCACTCTGCAATTAAATATAATAAAATTTGCCAGACTGAAATTAGGATATTAGCTATTTCTCTTAAAGAAAGACTTGCATTTATATAGCACCTTACATGATCTCAGGACATCCCGAGTGCTTTATAGCCAATGAAGTACTTTTTCAAGTGTCGTCACTGTTGCAATGTAGGAAACACAGAAGGCAATTTGCACACAGCAAGATTCCACAAACAGCAATATCATAATGATGAGTTAATTTATTTTGCTAATGTTGGTTAGAGACTAAATATTGGGCCAGGACACAAAACAGGTGTCTTAATGTTTTTCTTTATTTTCCACCTCATGCTTCCACTATTCCTTAACAGTTACATTATGCCACAGCGCTGATCCAGTTGGTATTCTGTGAAGTTCAGTTCTTTCTCTTTCCCTCAACAACGAATACCAGACCAGATTTGAACATACTGCTGATAATGTTCTCAGGAAACGTTTCCAGCTCAGCATAACTGCTGAAAGAGGTTTGAGGATTTAGTGTCAAGTCTTTGGAGTGATGCATTTTGTCACCTCCACTCATGAAGTGCACAGTACAAAGTTTTAAGTGATGCACCTCCTTGTTTCTGTGTACCATTTCTTAAGCAAATCCCTAATTCTTCACATTAATTTTTCCTGATGGAGCCATTCATACTTACCCACCAAAGTCTGGTCTAATGATTTCCATTATTGCTGTTCCGTGCTTTATTAATAACCTGACCAAGTTTGATGCAAATTGATTTCCCAAATTTCTGTACCTCCTAATTGTTACTTACACGATGCCCATTCATCAAACTCAACTGATGGCTCTCAGGACTGTCCAGATAAAGGGGACAAATCCTTAAAATTAGAGCTGGGTCATTCAGGGGTGATGTCAGGAAGCACTTCTTCACACAAAGGATTGTGAAAATCTGTTGGAATCTGGGTTCAATTAAAGATTTCAAAGTTTAGATTGATAGATTTTTGTTGGGTAAAGGTATTAGGGGTTATACAGCCAAGGTGGGTACATGGAGTTAAGGATCAGTCATGAACATACTAAAGGGGCTGAATGGCTTCCTTTGTTCCTTTGTCAGCTATATTCTGGGGTATTGACACTTATGATGCAGGAAAGCCTCAGGTTTACTCCTGGCCCTATTGTGAATTATTTTTTCCCAGCTGCAGATGCCATTCACTGGCAGGGTGGGGTGGATTGGCAGTGATGGGTACAGCTGGTATCAACATCCCTGGGCTGCAAGGGCAAGGGGAAATAAAAATTGGCCAGTCTTCCTGCTACTGACCCCTGTTGGGAATGTGCATGTGGATGTGAGGATGTGAGGTGAAATCAGGATCAGCTGTGATGCCTCACAGTTGAAGAATGATGAATAAATTATTTGAAGAGATACCACTTCTGCTAAGCTTGAATTCTCCCTCCAAAAATTTATTAAGCTTATAATTGATTCCTGCTTCTGAACCATTCATATAAAAAATGAGGAAATGAAAGTGTCTTCTCCCTCATTTTAATTTCCTCTAACTTGATCACATGACTTATTTTCTTTTGTGAAGAGAATTATCTTGAATGGCCCATTCTCTTACTACCTTTTGTTTCTGTAGTCAAGTTAAGGGCTGGAAAATGGCATCCAGTGTTGGCTTTGCACACTTTCACGTTAGTTATGGCATCATTGGATATCATGCTACAGCCAGCAGCCCACCCATAAGCAATAGCTCAAGAGGTCAGATAGCTCAGGTATAAGTGTGAGTTTGTAGAAAAAAGGTAACTTGCATTTACCGAGTGAATTACTGAATCCTCAAGATGTCCTGCAGGGTTTGACATCCAATGAATTACTCTTTGAAGTGCAATTGCTGTGGTTTATATTTTGTGATTATGAAATGATTAATAACTGATTTCACTTTCATTTCTGAGGTTTATTTAGGGATCCTCTTATCTGCATCTTAGTGTTTTTAAATACCAGAGTTAGGGTAAAAATTATTCTGTGACATTATATGCCAAACAGTAGAAAAAAATCAAAGAATTGGTACATGGAAACAAGGGTGGGGACCAACTGAACCTCTGTACTATGCACTTCATGAGGAGAATTGATAAGGGTCCGGGACAGATCACTAAATCCTTGAGCCTCTTTAAATGGTTAACATGAACCAGGGTGATCCTTGGGACCATTGCCAATCATGCATTTCAACCTTCATCTACTAAAGCTGGCAAATGTAGAAATAAGGAATGAAGCTGTTCAGAATGCCAATTGGATCAGCACTGGGACATTACAGGGGCATGGAAGCCTTAGCAAAGATGCTGAAGCAATGGTTAATCAAATTCAATATCAACATCTTCATGTTACATATCAATCTCTAGTTAAACTAGGGAACACGTTTGACAATGGGATCCTAAAGTTATCGGTAGGGGGTGGGGAACTTTCAAACTCATATACATACCCTTACCTACCTTTATTTTTGCAGGCATTAACCATTCATTCCCTTCTTGGTTGGAACTTCTAAAGAAAGTTTGATCTTTGATCACGTATTATTACTGCAGACTTTGGAATGTACAATAAATCAAAGAGGGAGAAAGACACTTTACATGCACTGGGCTGGGCCCCATGCTAGTCTTCAGCATTCATTTGTAGAGAAGAATATTTTTGTTTACCTCTTGTTTCAATAACCATGGTGATTAAAAATTAATTACTTTGATTTCAACCTTCTCTTCATTCAGACCATTGGGAGCACGTGTCGCTAATTTTTCATTTATTTAAGGCTATTTAAAACTTAAGTAATGCTTGCATATCTTACTATATGTGACAGCAAAGAGAGACACAACATTCCAATCCATCCAAGGGACACAAGCAAACCAGACTAAGAAATTATTTTCAATGGTGATCTTTATTATTTTGTGAATTTGGCGATTTGAGGCTCTTTCCACAATTAATATATTGAACAATAAATATCAATTAGACTGCACAGAAAATGCTCAGTTAAAAAGTTCCAACAAAGGAAACGACATTTAGACATTTATTCATGTCATTCAACTGTATCAAAATGTATAAATAAAAACGTGCTTGCTATGTGTGATGATAGTAAAGGTGTTGAACTGCTCAGCATTGAGAGAGTGGCCTTCTGTTTTAGCTCCTTTATGCTTTGACCATGCACTTGAACTCTGGAACATAAAACAAAGGGTTTCAGAATGAATATGTCTGAATAATAAAGTGACATTTCCAAAAGAACTTTACAAGTACAAAGTTTGTATTTGTCCCAAACCATCAGCTAAGTCTGAAGCATTGTTTTTTCATTAGTTGTTGAAGTCATTTGGTTGCACTCCACCTTCATTTCCTGGTGTAGTGTTGGGTTCACTCAGATTTGATCCTTGGTCTGTTTTGAATTTTACCTTAGGTCAACTAAGGGTGGCAAGATACATCAATGGCATTACAATTTGACTTATAGCCCCCCTTCCCCCTCCTCTGCCTCCCAGGTTAGGGAGCAGATATACAATCAGCCAGGGCAGGCTCCTGTGCTCAACCAGTATTTAGCGATATTTACTGGGAAGCACACCAAGGATAGAATCAAGTTTTTTCTACATCCTCAAGCAAGCTATCAACATTGAAGAATGTAAGATTCTGAAGGGGCTTGACAAGGCAGACAGAGGTTATTTCCCTGGCTGAGGAATTTAGAACACAGGAACACAGCTTCAGGATAAGGGGTCAATCATTTAAGACTGAGATAAGGATACATTTCTTTGCTCAGATGGCTATGAATCTTTTTGATTGTCAATCACACAGAGTTGTGGATGCTCCATCGTTAAGTATATCCAAGACTGAGACCAATATATTTCTGAGTTCACAGGCAATCAAGGCATATAGGGAGTGAGTATGAAAGGAGGGTTAGGAGATCAGCCATGATTGTATTGAATGGTGGAGCAGGCTGGAGGGGATGAATGGTGTATTCCTGTTCCTATTTTTTCTATTCTTAACACTCAAGTATCTGGCTGACAACTAAAGAGTAACCACTTTACTGAGATACAGGCCATAATATAAAAGTCAGCACCTTCAGGGCAGAAAGGGTACACAAATGGGGGAAAAATAGATTCATAAAAGCTAAGGTAAAGTAGAAGTGAAACTAGTACTCCACACTGTATGCAACATTATCTTTGCTCATTATTAAAATTCTGCAGAAAAGTATGTTTTGCAAAAGTGTTTAACACACCATCAACTCCGATCTTGCCATCATGATCACTGTCTCCAGCATCAAGGAACGCCTTGGTCTCAGAATCATTCAGTTTCCTTGCATTCGAAGAAAAATTCTGCAGGAAAAGTCTGAAAGCAAGAAAAGCAACCAAGTAAATCCCCTACATTTCAACAGTGACTACACATCAAAAGTAATCCATTGGGTGTACCCCAAGTTTAATGGGAATATAGATGCAAGCATCTTCTTTATTAATTGCACATTGACTATAAGTATGATATTGAATAGGTATTAATCAGGCTGGCACACAAAATTAGTGTTTTAAATATTCATATATCTATTCACTTAGAATCTATTCAAAGTCCTTTGTATTGTGCACACTTATTGCAATTGTAATGCTTTACCCATCACATGTTATTAATAACACACTCTCATTGTGAACAATGCCACAGGACATCTGCTAGTCATGTAGAGAAATTGAGGTGTATCAATCATGCTTGAATATCACTTTCTGTCTCACGCAGTGCTTAAAATAGTACCAAACAAAAGACAACCAATTATATCCAATCAACAGGGGAATATGCCCAGCAGTAGGATATGTATTGACTGTTGACCTCAGGGTATTCTTAATAGCAATTAGCCTCTGACTGACCCAAAACTAGTGTGAACCAATATTTTCGAAATGTACCCCTTTAAATTGAAAAAGTAATCAGATGGTCTCTATTACAATTCGCTTTTTACCAACTTTATGAATCTCATTGGGCCTCTGAGAGAGTTTAGGCAACTCTACATTGTCCCAGCACAGAGCATTTGGTTCAGCCAGCAGTATAGCTTGCTGCACAGCCTCCCACTGCCTTATAGCAGCTAAGGGATGACAAAAGATCATTCAGGTTTTGTTTCCCATTTGCCTTTCTGGGATCGGTAATGAATAAAAGCCAAGGTGATTTGTGACCAAATGTTTCCCCAAGTTTAGAGATTACATAGGTTATATTATCCCTGATTTGATTGAAGCTTTCAAGATATTAAGTGGAACAAATAGGGCAGAGAGAGAGAAACTATTTTCACTGGTTATGGAGTTGGGCATTGTCGACAAATTAGCACCAGACCTTACAAGGTAAAGCTGGAAACAATACTACACAAAAAGGGTGGTAGAAGTTTGGAATGCTCTTCTGTAAACAGCAATTGATGTTAATTCAATGAATAGTTAATTTTAAATCTAATATTGCTAGATTTTTATTAACCAAAGGTATTAAGGGGTATGGGGCAAAGGCGGATATGTCACAGGTCAGCCATGTTCTCAATGAATGACAGAACAAGCTCAAGGGGCTAAATGGCCCCCTCCAGTTGCTATGTTTGCTTCCCATTATCAATTTGCCTTAATGTTAGAAAGTAGTTTCAGGAGAGGAAAAAAGACAAGGCTGATAAGGGCACCTCTATTTCAAAACTAAATGGATACCAAAGAATGAAGATGTGGGGGTGCATGTAATTGACCTCAACAGGAATAAAGCCATAAATGTAAAGAAAGGGACCTTAATCGCCTGTATCTCTGTTCCAAGGTATTCCAATATTCGAGTAGCAGAGGCAAGACATCCATTACTATATATATATATATATACACATACATATGCACCAGGTGCACAGATACGATGAGATCAGCAATGAGTATTCAACATGCAATCTATCAATAGACCCTGTACAGCGAAGTAAAAGTGGGTTCCTACTTCAGCTCCTCCACTTCAATGAAACCACTCTGATCCTGGTCGAGGATGTTGAAAACTTTAGCGAGCTCGGCATCTGATTTCTTGCTCAGGCCGCTGGTTGCGAAGAATGTCTTGTGGTTGAACGCAGCTGCCATTTGGAGAGGGAGAGAGACAGAGAGCGAAATAAAAAGTTGCAAGAGAAAGATACGACCAAAGAACCTCGTACCAATAAACCCCCGAATCCCCCTTTGCTTAGAAAAAAACTCCCTCCCCACGCTAGGAAATATTTGGATGGGATCCATCCCCCCTTAACCATTAGCCTTACAAAATCAGGCAGGCGTTTTCTAATTCCAGGTTCAACCATTCTTAATGTAGCTGAGTAATGAATCCGTTAATGTTTGGGGAATGGTACCTCCCCTATAACTCCCTCAGACTTTGACTAATTTCATTCCCAGTTTTCTGAAGGTTAAGATAACCTTTTGTTCGTTGCAAAATTGGCGGGGGTGGGTGTAGTTACAGAATGAGGAATCCTGCCTGTGAGATGTCCGTTCCTATAGCATTGAGCCGTTTCAATTTCTTTAAAAACACACTTGACCAACGATGGAAAATTGGAACAATCTACTGGTGTCAGCCAAGCTACTGTATGAGGAAAAAAATGGAATACTTCACCGGCACATTCAGCAAGGGCTTTGTCGATGTCCTGAGGGTTGAGTACCGAGGCCATAGACATTGTGATACTGGAAAATAACAATGAAAAGGGTCAGTCACTCACTGTTGCCTCTTGTGCATTCCCTATGGGCACAATAACATTTTCTTTAATAAAAGACTCCTCTCTACACCTCCTTATCAAGTGTCCCGTTATTTATATATATATATGAATGAGGTGTAGCAGCATCGTATCTCCACTTGCTGTGCGGTTTCTTGCTCAATGAAGCCTTCTTTGTTCCACTTTTCTTGGGACGAGTGAGCAGGTTTCCTGCGAGTGAAGGAGGATGTCGAAGGGCCGGCACTCAGCGCCGACTTTCTTTACAGTTCCAATGATTTGCACCATCTTGCAAGGCTTCCCCACCCCCCCCCAAGTGTCCATAATTAAATTAGTTCTGGCAGTCCAAGGCATCAAGAAGATCGGTTGAAGAAGCTCCAAAGACCCAAGTAGGGTTTTGCTTATTGGTGGTTGGCTGGTTGGTTGCTGGATGCATTGATTCCACCTTGAAAAGACCTGGAGGAAGATTGAGAGGAGGCTGGTACAACTCACCTGTTCTGTAGGTCTTCTACCCTTTCCAAAGGCGAATCAGGAGGTGAAGAGAGCAAGTGCAGCGCACAGCTGTGATCTAAGCTGCTCTTTATATACACTTCAATTTGCCAGGCGTTTGCAGAATTCAAATTTCAGCGTCATCACGACTCCTTGAACACGGAGAAGGGATCAGTGTCAAATGAACTTACCAGCTAATCACTTTCTTGGGCCTATTTTTATCTGAACAGAATTTATGTTTAATAATGATCAATAACATCTTAGCTGCAGTGATTCTTCCTGAAAGACCGAGTTTTGTAACTGTTAGAAATATATTATATATATATTCTTTTAAAAGGATGCATTAAAGACGAGGAACTCAAATGATACAAACGTTAGGGAAAAAAAGTTGAATGCTTTTTTGGGGGCGAACAATTGGAATTTCCCTGAAATGCAAATTTGCTGCATCATTCAATTTTATGTTATAGAAACACAAAGATTTAAGGGTCAGGTGGAGGCCATTCGGCCCATCGCCTCCGTGCATCATGGAACATGTCCTTCCTCCAAACCCTGCTTTGCAAATGGGATTAGAGTGTAATTGTGTTGGATTAGTCAGCAGCTGTATTGCTGGACAGCCGTGGGTTCAATTGAACTTAAATCATAGGATGATACAGCACAGAAAGAGGCCATTTAGCCCATCGTACTTTTTGAAATAATTATCCAATTAGTCCCAACCCCCTGTCTTCTCCCTGTAGCCCTGCATTTTTTTCCTTCAAGTATTTATCTAATTCCCCTTTGTGAGTTACTGTTGAATCTGCTTTCACCGCCCTTCAGTCAGTGTATTCTAGATCACAATAATTAGCTGCAGAAAAATCACCTCATCTCACCTCTGGTTCTTTTGCTAATAAATCTGTGTCTCTGACCCCTGACCCTTCTGCCACTGGAAACAGTTTCACCTTATTTACTCTATCAAAGTCCTTCAGGATTTTGAACACCTCTATTAAGTCTTCCTTCCAATGTCCCTGCTTTGAGGTTATTGAGGCTTTGAAGCCAATTCAGCTCATATCAATCAGTTCTTGATTTTCAAAATTTCAATTGACCTCCAGCCTCAACAGCTTTTTGGGGTAGACAGATCCAGATTTCCACTACAAAAACAAAAATTGCTAGAAAAACTCAGCAGGTCTGACAGCATCTGTGGAGAGAAAGATAGAGTTAATGTTTCGAGTCCGTATGACTCTCCTTTGGAACGGACTCGAAACGTTAACTCTATCTTTCTCTCCACAGATGCTGGCAGACCTGCTGAGTTTTCCCAGCATTTTTTGTTTTTGTTTCGGATTTCTAGTATCTGCAGCATTTTGCTTTTATCCAGATTTCCACTACCCTTCTTGTGAGGAAGTGCTTCCTGACAACACCCCTGAATGACTTAGTTCCAATTTTAGTGTTATGCCCCTTGTTCTGGCTCCATCCACCAAAATAGTCTCCCTCTATATCTACCCCAGAAACCTCGTGGGTTGTTTCCCTATCTCTGAGTCAGAAGCTCTGGGTTTGAGTCCCACCCCATGAACTGATGACCAAAGAAGGTGCATTCATAAATCCTTCCAACATATGCCGTGGCAGGCGGTAAGAGCAGGAGAGATTCCTGGTCAGCCATGAGATGGAAAGAAAGTTGGAGCCTCTACCTTCACAATCCATAGCTCCAGGTGACAACATGCATGTAAAAGTGCATGTCACCACAGCAAATCAGACTCTCTGGATGATCTGTAACACACCATATCTACCCTTCGAACTCTATTATCTTAAACACCTTAGTAAGATCACCTGCAAGTGTCTATACTCAAGGACATAAGGAGTCTGCAAAGGGACATAGGCAGTTTAAGTGAATGGGCAAAAATTTGGCAGCTGGAATGTAATGTGGGAAAATATGAACTTGTCCACATTGGCGGGAAGAATAGAAAAGCAGCATATTATTTAAATGGAGAGAGATTGCAGAACTCTGCAGTACAAAGGGATCTGGGTATCCTGTTACATGAATCACAAAAAGTTGGTACGCAGGTACACCAAGTGATTAGGTAGGCAGATGGAATGTTGTCCTTTATTGCAAGGGGAATGGAATATAAGTGGAGGGAACTTTTGCTACAGTTGTATAGAGCATTGGTGAGACCACTTCTGGATAGTTTTGGTCCCCTTATTTAAGAAAGGATATAATTAGAAGAAGTACAGAGAAGGTTCATTCAGCTGATTCCTAGAATGAAGGTGTTGTCTTATGATGAAAGGTTGGATAGATTGGGCCTATACTCAGTGGAGTTTAGCAGTCTGAGAGGTGATCTCACTGAAACATATAAGATCCTGAGGGGACTTAACAGAGTGAAAACGAAAAGGATGTTTCCCCTTATGGTGGAGACCAGAACAAGGGGACACAGTTTAAAAATAAGGGGTCTCCCAATTAAGATGTAGATGAAAAGAATTTTATATTTTCTCTGAGGGTCATTAGTCTGCACTGCAGGAATTCACCAAGGCTTCTTAGACAGCACCTTGCAAATCTATAACCACTACCACCTAGAAGGACAAGGGCAGCAGATAGATGGGAACACAACCACCTGGAAGTTCCCTTCCAAGTCACTCACCATCTTGACTTGGCAATATATCAAAATTCCTTCACTGTCACTGGGCCAAAATCCTGGAACTCCCTTCCTTACAGCATTGTAGGTGTACCCACACCACATGGACTGCAGTGGTTCAAGAAGGCAGCTCACCACCATCTTCTCAGGGCAACTAGGGATGGGCAATAAATGCTGGCCCAGCCAGTGAAGCCCACATCCTGTGAATGAATCAAAAAAAAGGAATTCTCTTCCCAAAGAGCAGTGGAGGCAGGGTCATTGGATATGTGTAAGGCTGAGTTAGATAGGTTCTTGACTGACAAGGGAATCAAAAGTTATCAGGGGTAGACAGGAAAGTGGAGTTGAGGCAATAATCAATTCAGCCACGATCTTATCAAATGGCGGAGCAGGCTCAAGGGGCCGAATGATCCCTTCTTGCTCCTAATTCATATGTTTGTATGTTAGTGAATAGTGAGTGTGAGTAAATGAGGGAGGAAACAGACAATCTAGAATCATAGTATGGACAGCACACAGGAAGACATTTGGCCCATTGTGCCTGTGCTGCCTCTTTGAAAGAACTATCCCATTTATCCCATTATTCTGCTTTTTCCTAGCCTTTTTACCCTTCAAATATTTACCCAATTCTCTTCTGAAAGTTTCTCTTGAATCTACTTCTACCACCCTTCCAGGCAGTGCATTCCAGACCGTAATGACTCACTGTGTAAAAAGAAGTTTCCTCAACTCACCAGATGTGTATTTGATGTAGTTAGGAGGGAAACACTGATCAGCCTAGTGTATATTGTGTACCATGATTACGTAGACTTATTGTAGCATGTGTGTCCATTTTCTCTATTGCTGCTTACAATCTCTCACGTTCATTTCTTATTGATGTATCTCTCCTAGCCTGTTTCATTTCTCCAATTCTTTGATTAAAATAATGCACCTTTCCCCCTCCCTCCCCCACCCCCTCACTCCCTGCCCTCCCTCCACCCTCTCTCCATCCCCTCCCTCCCCCTCCCTCCCCCTTCCCCCTCCACCCCCCACCCCCCACTCCAAGACACTATCCACTGCACCACAAGACCTCCAAGGTTATTAGGCAAAGGTATTAAAAGATTAAAAGTTAGGTAAATGGGTTTGAGATACAGATCAACTATGATCTAATTGGATGATGGAACGGGCATCAAGGGGCTGCATGGCCCACTCCTATTCCTATGTTCTGTGCAAATTAACACCGTCATCTTCACAAATTTAATTATAATTTAATTTTGACTGGAAAATAAACATTAAGTGGCAAACTCGTACACATGGTTAAACAGAATAACTGCCCCAGTATCTAGTTATTAGCATGAATGTATCTTGCATCATTTGATCCACAAGAGTATAAAGATAAATTTGAGAATGTATGTATCCTTGTTACTGATAGCAACCATTAATAACCTTGGAATGATGGTTGGCAATTCATATAGCAATGCTGCTTGCTGTTAGCCCCTCTAGACACTGATCAGCATTCAGCATCTTTTTGTGTTATTTTTCTTCTTTTAACATGGTATGTAATAATATTACTATTGGCAGCTCTGGCTCAATGGGTATCACTCTCACTTCTGACTCAAAAGATCATAGGTTCAAGCCCCACTTCACAGACTTAAGCACAAAACCTATAGTGACACTCCAGTGCAGCACCAAGGGATTGCTACAATGTCAAAGGTGCCGAAGTCATGAAAACTTCTATCATAGGATAATGCAGCATGGAAGGGGTCCATTGAGCCTATGCCAGCTCTTTCAACAAGTAATCCAGTTAGTCCTACTCCCCTGCTCTTTTCCCATATCCCTGCACCCTCTCTCTATTCAAGTATTTGTCCAATTCCCTTTCAAAGGCTACTTTGAATCTGTATCCACCACCACATCAAATCTGCTCTTATTCTTCTCTGCTCTAAGGAGAACAACCTCTGCCTAGCTACGAGATTGAGGGATAAATATTAATCGGGTCACTGGAGAGAACTCCCCTACTCTGCTTTGAAAAGTGCCATGGGATCTTTTACATCCATCTGAGAGTGAAGATGGGGCCTCGATTTAAGATCTTGGAATAAATGTCCCTAGATAGAAAATGTGGGTGACATAAATATATCTGAAAATGGCTAAAGGTGTGAAACTGACATTAATAATTTAATGATTAACAGTGTACCAGCACAACCAGCGAGTTGATGCATGTGGTATTGGAGCAGGCTTGATAGGAGAGAAACTGTTAGCAGACTGATGCTGGAACTGCATAATGAACTCAGGTTAACAACAGTATGGATTAACTGTCTTCCCAATAGCGAGAGGGAATGAGAAATGCTGGTGATGCCCGACCAATAAGAGGCCTTCCTGTCTACAAAGAGGCAGCTGTGTCGTCAATGGCAGAGACACAACAGAGGATGTTGGCAATGACAAAGCTGGCAGATGGGGCTGAGTTGCTGCTTTGTAGCATGTTCAGACAGTATAGTGTTGCCAAGAATTGCTACAATCATCTGGTGATAGACAGTGATTGAGCGGTGTTGTAGTTCCCCTGGTTTACTGAGATAGAGATGAATAAGCAAAGACAAAACCTTTCTTTCTTTGTGCTACAGATCTTGGGCTGATGCTTAGTATCATAAAGTAAGGTGTCGCAGAATTTTGCCAAATTTATATATCTAAGTAAGTTTGTTAAACATTCTATAGCCAAGTAATATTTGTTCAATTGATTTTCTAATACTGCCTGATAGTTACATTTAGTAACCTTGTTTAAAATCCTTCCATAAGAACATAAGAAATAGAAGCTGGAGTAAGCCATATGACCTCTCGAGCCAGCATCACCATTCGGTGAGATCATGGCTGAACTTATGCATTAACCCCACTTTCCCATTCTGTCCCCATATCCTTTGATTTCCTTATTGCCTGAAAAACTATTGATTCCAGTCTTGAATATATTCATCAACTGAGCATGCACAGCCCTCTGGGATAGAAAATTCTATGAACTCATCCCTCCTTAT